>NC_140075.1:113101091-113519804 GCF_964194135.1 Talpa europaea
GGGCCGCCGCCGTGCGTGCGGCCAATCGGGGTTCCGGGTTAGGGGGCGTCTTCCCCGTGTGCTCAAAATAGCGTGTCGGAGCCCAGGGCGTCTCCCCCGCCGCGGCCAACAGAATCTGGGGGCGCGGGGGAGGCCGCCGCCGTCCGCCTCTGGCCAATCGGGCGTCCCGGGCGGGCGTGTGGGGTGGGGTCGGCCGGCGGGCGCGGGGCGGGTCAGGTGACACGCTCGGCTCCTCAAATGAGGCGGCGCGGCCGGGCCGCGGGGCGAGGCCTGGCAGCCCTGGGGGTGTGGGCGGTCTGGGGAGCCGCGGGGCGGCGGAGAAGCGGCGGCCGGAGCCATGGCGGCGGTGGTGGCGGCGGCGGCGGCGCGGGCCCGGATCCTGCAGGCGAGTGCGGGTGGCGCCGACGGAGCGCGAAGCTCGGGATTGGGTCCTCGCGGCCGCCATCGGGGCCATCCCCCTCCCGGCCGGCCCGCGTGTCCCCACCCGACCCGTGCGACCCTGTCCCACCCCTCGGTTTCCGCCCCCGTGGGCTCCAGCCCTGGACGGTCACCCCGACCCTCTCCCCTTTTATTGCTGCGTCTCCCCTTTAATGGCTTGGCCCACCCTCCTCCAGCTCTGCCGCGTCCCTGCTGTCAGTCTCGTGCCCTCCGCTCCCGCGGTCAGCTCGCCTCTGCTACAGTCACCTCTGTCTCCCCCAAAACTGCCCGATCCGGTCACCTTTATGAAGGTGCCAGCCCCCCGCGACCCTTCCCCCACCCTTCTTCGGCGTCTTTCTTCCGAGGCAAAGGGAAGAGGTGCCCCGCGAGGGGCGAGGGTCAGTGAATGAACTTTGAATCTCTTTCTAGAAATGTGCACTAGGTCCCCCCCTCCCCAGCAGCCATTTGCTGTGCTTCTTCCCCAGCTGTGACTCTTTGTATTTTCCACATGCAGTGGGGCCCTCCCGCATTTCTGGCCAAGACTTTCAGTTAAACTTTCTCTTAGCGAAGTTACAGTATTCGTGTTGGCGATAAATAAGGACAGTTATACTTCCATCATGTTCCAAGCACATGCAGGGAACTAAACAACTCTCAATCAGGTGATAGAAAATGGGAGCCAAGGAAGACAAGAGTATTAAGTCCAAGTTCCGCCCCAGAGTCAACTCTCAGTATGCCAGCACGCCTTCAACTCTGCATGGTGGGGACTTGGGTCCTCTCTGAAGCCAGCCTGAAGAGAGGTGCTTGAGGCCTGTTATCTCTGACTCTGTTCCTAGCCTTTCCCCTATTCAGAGCCAAGCAAGGGCTTAACCTATAGGAGGTGGGATTTACCTGCAATAAACAACATTGCATCATTCCTCCTACCTGCAATAAACAACTTTTCTTACTCATTACATACAGCCTGAGGACATCTTCCTCTACTTTGCTTAACTTTTAAATAATATTAATATTAACCAGGTTTCAGTGGTTCCACTCTAGAAGTTTAGGCATTTTTAACATTCTTAGCAGTCAGCAAACCTTCCTGTTTAGTATGCTCTTTCATGGGATGATGGGAAATGGATTGGAAGGGCTGTCCCAATGGTCTGACTTCACTCATCTATTCCTTGCTGTGACTTAACTCTGTTTTTCTACTATAATTATTTCATGCAGAGTAGAGAAAGCTTCTGCCATGTATTTTTCACTACGAATTTCTCAGAAATCTTTCACTGAAGTTGACTTTTTTCCTTTGCCTCCTCCCCACCACAATGAGTTATTGAGATTCTTAAGGTCCTATTTTGTTCTTTGTCTCAAGAAGAATCTCCCTTCTCAGGTATTTTGGAAACAGACTTTTTTTTTTATTCATATGAAAAAAATTTCTGAGCCATTCTGAAAAAGAACAGTTAGCCAACTAGGAGTTATTGTTACATGAAACTTTGATAATATTCTGGCCATCATGAATTTTAGAGGACTATCAAAAAACTCTGTAAAAGAGAGTTCATGTCTTCAGTTTTAAATATCCAGCTTCTCGTCTGTGTTATAGTGGCTGGTAAAATTTACCTTCTTCTTGAGTTATTATCACTCCTATTCAGAGGCAAGAAAACCAATCTTAAAAACTTGGCAATTCTTTTGATGGAAAGAGCAGAGGCTTCATAATCCCAGCTCCACCATTTTCTACTTTAAGAATATTTGTGAAGATAACAACTAATGAATATAATGAAGTAAATTACCTGACACTTAAGGTCACTCAAGGTCTCCCAACTGGTAACTGATGGGACTGAGAATTCAGGGCTTAAATCTTGGCATTTCTTTCTGTGTCAGGCACTGTTTCCCAAGCTTCTGAAAGAAGTTCTCACAAGAAACTTCCCCATTACAATGCAGTGATAAGTACTAAACAATAGGAGTACAGAGAATCCCAAGCTCATATGTGAAAATTCTAGAAGCCTCCAAAGGGACTTGGCTCTGGGCTTGAGTCTTGCAAGGTTAATAGGCCTTTAGCCAAAGGCAGAAGGGAGTTTCTGGTAAAGAAAAATTTAAGCAACAAATAAACATCCAGAGAACAAGAAGTTCGATGTGAACGATCATAGGACAGTTCCTTCAGCAAGCGCTAATGAGTGTTTCTTGGGAAATGGAAAAAAATGGGAGATCTAACCTATCAAAAACTGTGATAATATTATACCAGAGACAGAGCCTTTATGCCCTGTGGAAAGCAAGGAGGCTGTGTGCAAGCAAAATAACAAAAATAAATAACCTGTGATATTCAAGTCATCCACGCATTTTCTGCCCTATAAGAGAGTGTATGCGAAACAAAATACCAAATGATTGCTTGGTGAGTCCTCATTCTTTCATTCTACAAAACGTCACTGAGTGCTTACTCTATTCCAGGAGCGGGAGCTAGGGCTGAGGACACAATGTTCTAGTGATCTGAAAAGAGAGATACCTAATAATTAAGCAAGCTATTGTTCCATACTGTGACATGAGAAATAGAGAAATCCAGGTGTTACATGAACTCCACAATCAGGTATGTGGTCCAGACCTGAAATTGAGACTTTCACAGAAAGTGATAGCTAACTAGAGAGCTCTGGAGTAAGAGTGAGCCAAGTAAATGAAATGAAACAATTCCTGGCAAGAGGGAGCAGCATGCAAGGGCAAAGAAAGCAAAGTATGTTGGGAATGGCGGCTGCAGCATAGAGAGCAAGGAGGAAGGCTATGTGACTAGAGAAGATACTATGCTGTCTTCTATGCAACAGCAAATTTAATCTTTATCCTTTTGGCAAGAGAAACCATTGGACAGCTTTAAACAAGAAAGTGATCTGATCAGATTTGTGTTTTAAAAGGGCCCTCTGGGTATGGGGCAGAAACTAGATTCAGAAGGTTTAAGATTAGAGACTGAGAGACCTGTTAGGAGGCCATTATGTGGTAAAGGCAGGAGGGGTGGAGAAAAAGGGGTGTGTTCTAAAGATTTCTAGGAAAACAGATTACCTGGATTTGTTTGATTCACTATGGAATGTGGGAGGAGTCAAGTGACTAGGTTTCTGCTTCAGCAACTATGTGAATAGTGGCCCCATTCAGAGAAAGGTGGGCTGCAGAAAGCAGAGCAAGTTGTTAGGAGGACCATGAGGATATCAAATTTTATCAACCTATACCTAAATAACATCAAAGTAGAGATGTGGCAAAGACAGTTATCACCTGAAGAGGAAGATTCTGGCTCTGAACAACAGGTTTAAGCATCATCAAGATCTAATAATGAAGCCTTGAAAGTCAAAGAAATCACTGAAGGAGCATACACTAGGTCCTCCACTAACATTTATTCAAGTTGTTTCATTTATAACATTGACGGGGCGGGCGTGGGGCATTGGTTGTATTGCCTACCAGCCAAGGCATGTTCCAGAGAGGTGCACTTTAGAGTCATTGGTATGTCTTAGTCCTCCCAGTCTGAGTGGGTGTGGATGAGTGTGCCTGTGATGGAAGGATGTCCCATCCAAGGTAGGTTTCCTTCCTTGTGCCCTAAGCTGCTAGGATAAGCTTTGGCCAGCCAAGACCCTGAACTGGAGTAAGCTGATTGGAAAATGAATATAGATTATTTTTTCATATTAGCAGAGCTTTTAGGTCTTCATTTAGAAAGTTGCTGATATTTTTGTGACCAGAAATATGCTGTGGGAACTTAACTCTTGCTTGTATCAATTTGTATGATATATGGTAAAATTGTTTTGTTTGACATTGTTTCACTTGAAGTTGCAGTTCCTGAGGACCTGTCCATGATGTTAAGTTAGGTCTTAAAAAATGCGGAATGAGAAGAGGGCTTCAAACCAAGCCTTGAGGAACTGGAATGGTTTAGTGGTCAGGCAGAAGAGGATGAGCCAGCAAAGAACAGAGAGGTGGTCACAGAGATAGAAGAAATAACAGGGCATCACAGAGGACAAGAAAAAGGGGAGTGATTAGTCACCTCTTGTCTGCTGAGAGGTCAAATGCAAGGAGCAGTGGGATGTAGGAATCACTGGTGTTCATAAAGGTTGGAGTAGATGGAAGAGTTGGTGGGAAGTGAGGAAATAAAAGTAATTAGTAGAGAATCCTTGCTATTTGATGGAAGAGGTTTAAGGTACAGGAAGGAAAGGATAATTGATGCAGTACGTGAGGCAGCAAGAAAGGTGGACCTCAGGTGCAGATACTAGCCTGAGGACAGATGCATCTTTAGTTTATACATAATGATTGTGCACCGCTGTCTCCTCATAACTTTGTCCACACAGAATTTGCTAGCTGCCTTTTCCAGTATAAGTGAAAGGATGGAAATAAAGAGAGGTATATGTGGAGATCCCTTTTGTAGATTTGCTATTGGGAATTTGAGAAAAATCTCAGCTGATGGTCTGTTTCCTCTGAAATAGGAAAAAAAGATTAGCTCCTCAGAGTGAGCAAGGAAGTAGAAGCAATGAAAAGTTTTAAGAGAATTGATAAGTTTTCAATTAGCAAGTAGTAAAAAGCAAGTAATAACAATAACATTTAACGAAGCATCTACTTGGTAGCTGTTTTCCATATCTGAACAATCTTGTTCACAGTAACTCTGTAAAGTAGACGAAAAAGACGTGCAGTGCAGTATTTGCCTTCCTGGAACTTAAGTCTTTTGGGTAGTGGACAACTACCTGGGCATTTAAAACACTGACAGGTAAATCTGATAGGGGAAATATTGGCTGCTATGGGAATACCAAAAAAAGGACACTCAATCTAGTATGGGATGGAAGCATTCAAACAATCTAAGTGCCCAGTGAACCTTTCTTTTGTTCAGTAGATATTTATTGAACACCTCCTATGTACCAGGTTGGTATTAGCAACATGGCTATAATGAGACATAGTGGGCTCCAGGAGAATGTTAGTTACTTGAAATAACTTTTGTGGGGAATAGAAGAGGAAACAGACTAGGTGTTTGGGAGGATTGTCTGCTAGCCCAAAGGACTACCCTTTCCTTTGGACAGTGCTACAAGCTACACAAACAAATTTTTGTACTTCACACAGCCCTGAACTTAATATGCTCTAGATTGTAGCTTTCTTTTACATCCCAGTCCTGAGTATTTCAGTTTGTTGCTTTGATCAGACATTTGTATTTCTTAAATCAACTTCTAGAACATATATACAAATTATTTTTTAGTTACTTTATTGTAACTGACTCCCTACACGCACCCAAGCAACAGTGCTGATTATATCCTATTAAATATTACTTACATAACATTCTCTTCCTGAAAGGTACATATAGCAATTTTAGTTGTGTTGAAATTGACATAGACTATTATTTTTAAATACAAAATTTGATTTGTATAACTGAAAACATCACAGTCAAGATAATAACATACCCTTCACCCCTAGAAAATTTCCCTCTTACCTCTTCCTCTATATTTTCTCCATCATCTCCACACAACCACTGATCTGCTTTCTGATACTGCAGTTTAGTTTGTATTTTATTGTTTGATCAAATGACATCATATGGTATTTACCAATACTTTGTATTTGACTTGTTTCACTCAGTGTAACTATAATTCTCCATGTTGCATGTATCAATAAATACTTCATTCCTTTTTGCTAAATATAGTCTAGGGCCTCCCCTGTGGCGCAGTGGTTGAGCACTGGGTTGCGAAGTTGCCCGCAGCCTCTGCAGCGCTGGTTCGATCCCTGGCTGCTCCCCGGCCACCAGAGGAGGGTCCCACATGGCGCACAGACCTTCTGACTATACCCAGTGCTTGCATAAATAAATAAATAAATAAATCATCAAATCCTTAAAAAAATAAATAAATATAGTCTAGTGTACGGATATACCACCTTAGTTCCCTGTTTACCCAACCAATTTAGACATTTGGATTGTTTGCAAGTTTGGGGATATTACAAATAAAATTGTTACGAACATGTCTAAGTATTTGTATGTGTGTATATTATGTATGTTATATTTGACACTTGATTATATACTATCTCATATTCAATGCTTACTGTGTTAGTTACCAGGGTGTTTTTATGTTGTTAGCTTTATGGTAACTGCATTTTCCAGGCCACAAATTAGAAAAATAAAGTGTAATGACAAAAAGGAATCAGGACTGTTGCAGATATTGAAGTCATGTTTATTGATCCCTCATAGTTAACTATGCCTTGTCACCTCATAACTTTTCTTTTTAAAGATTATGCGACCCTTGAGAGCAAACACCAAATCCTTTTCATATACCCACAGTAACCAACATACTGTTAAACATAAACTTAGCCATTCATTAAATTTTTGATAAAATTTTGACCTCATCAAAATGAGCCATTTTTTCCCTCATAGGTTTCTTCCAAGGTGAATTCCACTTGCTATCCAGCTTCCTCCTTCTCTTCTTCCGTGGTGAGTTTCTGGCACTAAAGGTTGACCTCTGAGATCCAGCATAATTTGGGGGCATTTTCATTTATCTTTTTTGAAAAAGATTTATTTTATTCATACAAGAACTGGGGTGTAGACCAGAGGTGCTTCGGGGGGCGTGAGAGGATTCACCAGAGACAGAACAGGCAGACTGACTGAAATACACTGCTGAGGGGAGCAGCGGGTGAGACAGGAGAGGTCTGCTGTGCCATAAATGTGTTAGCTCCCTGGCTGGGGATTGAACTCAGGCTGTCATGGTGATAGCACTGAGACTGAACCCCTACGCCACCAAAGTGTGTATGAAATATTCATGCTGGTTTTCTTACCCAAGATTAAGTCTTTTATGTTTTAAGCATTTTCAGTATTGGAAGGTGGTCTTTATAGTTATGTTTTTTAATGACTGTATAATATTTCATCAAGTAGATATGACCCAAATGAACTAATAATTTCCCTGTATAACTTTTCAATTGCTTCAGTTTTCAATATTATAAACTGACGTTCACACTTGACAGCAATGTGGGTTTACTCATGCAGTTCTACTGTGTGATTAGTAGGGAACTTCCCCTTTTCAGAACTATCACAGTATTAAGAGGCTCTGGCACATCTTGATGAACACTCTAGACAAGTATATTATGTATCTTTTTCCTGGTGGTAATATTTCTAGCGAGCAGAAAAATTCAGTAATCAACTAGAATTCCATCCTCTCTTTGAAAGGAAAAGAGAAGTAAATCAATTAACTAATACAAAGTCTCTGGGTTTTTGTCCTTCAGTCAACTGTAAAGCTCTTCATTGATGGGAAATTTGTTGAATCCAAAAGTGACAAATGGCTCGACATCCACAATCCAGTAAGTGAAGCAATTTTGGAACTTAAAGTGACTAGCCTAAAATTCTGAGAACAAGATGGGGATGTGGGGACTCCAGACTATCATGAAACAAATAGTGCTGCCTCTATTGAAATATGGGGCAGCGGCAAAGCATGATGTGCTGCTTTTTGCCATCAGGCCACCAATGAGGTCATTGGCCGGGTCCCCCTGGCCACCAAAGCTGAAATGGATGCAGCTGTTGCTTCCTGCAAACGTGCGTTTCCCGCATGGGCAGACACTTCAATATTAAGCCGTCAGCAGATCCTACTCCGCTATCAACAACTTATTAAAGACAACTTGGTAAGAAATCTGAATGGTATTATTTTCCAAACTGTTGTCTAGCAGATTCTTATTACTTCCATAGAGGCCCTTTTAGCTGTCCTCCCTAATCTACATCTCAGAGAGACAAAGGTTATGACTTCCTGGTACTACTTGTGTCTTGGTTTGTTCTTCGACTGTCTTGAGAATTAAAAGGAGGCACATCCTTGCATGGTTTCCATGTATGTGTTTTCTCTCTAGAAAGAAATTGCCAGGTTAATCACATTGGAACAAGGGAAGACCCTCGCTGATGCTGAAGGGGATGTATTTCGAGGCCTGCGTAAGCTGGGAGTCCCCCCACCCCATGGGGAGTTCAGGGATCCTTGGGAAGGAGCGAAGTGAGATGGATGGCCAAGGTCCCAGGATGGAGGGGTTGCTTCTTCCTATGTGTAGATTTTGCTATCCCATCATATCTTTTTTAAAACTTGTAGAAAATGATGATCTTTCTATAAGATTGATTT
Source organism: Talpa europaea (assembly GCF_964194135.1). Taxonomy (NCBI): domain Eukaryota; kingdom Metazoa; phylum Chordata; class Mammalia; order Eulipotyphla; family Talpidae; genus Talpa; species Talpa europaea. The sequence continues at coordinate 113,109,554 of NC_140075.1, forward strand.
ATTTGACATGATATTCCAGGAGGCTTGTGCACTAGACTGAATTCTGTACAATCCCTTCACAAGGAAGGGCAAGTCAGGATTTTCTTCCCTGTGTCAAGCCACTCCTTGCCCTCAGGGCTTAGTAGAGCAGGACTATGCTAAATAAACACTGCAGTGTACAGAGCTGGCCTTGTAACTGGAAGACCGGAGTTTGTGCCACCTGTCACCACTGCATGCCAATAAATCTTTAAAGTGCTCTTTAATCAGACAGCCGGCAGTCTGGAAGATGGGGGGTTAACTCCCTAAAGAAACCACCTTATCATTTCATTTCCATCTGCCTTTTTATAGTGAATTGAACAAAGAGAGTTCAGCAGTAAGCAGGCCTTCACTACTGCCAGGAGATTGTGATGTCCAGCTCCCGGAGCTCCTTATTGCCCTCCTGGACAGCTGGCCTCAGTCTTGTCCCACTGTGCTGAGGCTCCCTGCACTCCTCCAGAAGTGTCCTTAGGCTGGAAAATTAACTCAGAGCAGACAGGTCAAAAACAATATGTGTGTGCAGATTTCCTACTATACCAGCGTAGTATCTCACCAGATCTCCTCCCTTCCCAAGCCCCTATCAGCCTGACTGCTGCTTCTCTGTTCCAGAGGTGGTTGAGCATGCCTGTAGCGTGACATCCCTCATGCTGGGAGAGACCATGCCATCCATCACTAAAGACATGGACCTCTATTCCTACCGTCTGCCTTTGGGGGTGTGTGCAGGCATTGCTCCTTTTAATTTTCCCGCCATGATCCCCCTCTGGATGTTTCCTATGGCCATGGTGTGTGGAAACACTTTTCTAATGAAACCATCAGAGCGAGTTCCTGGAGCAACTATGCTTCTTGCCAAGTTGCTCCAGGATTCTGGTGCTCCCAATGGAACACTGAACATCATCCACGGACAACATGAAGGTAACTACCCTTTGGTACATGCATGGCACTTTGGTCCCTGGCTAGAACAAGGTGTTCAATATTGATGATGGGATGTTTTAGGATGAGGAAGCTAGGAAGGAAGGGATTTTCTAATATCCTCTATGTTTGATGTTAATGTTTGCTATTTTGCCATCTCTGTGTGCTGTAAGTAACTAACTGGAGACTGGCAGTGTTTATATACCATAGAGTACATCAGGACAAAGAAATATGCATTAGGACAAGACACAGATGGAAGAGAAAGTGTTCACTTTAATATTAAGATAATTTATGCAGATGTTAACTCAGGTAATTTATAGACCTCAGAGAGACTGAAGGTCTTCTAATTCATAGAATAGCTAATAAAGGGTTTCTGTTCCTAGGGCCCTTTATATATTATCTTAGTTAATCTTGACAATAACCCTGTGGTAGGTACTTTATTTTTCAACTTTACAGATAAGAAAATTTAAGCATAATGAAATTAGTTTGCTAAAAGTCATACTTCCAGAAATTACCAAAGTCAGGAGGTATGTATGCAGGAAGACTGACTCTGGTTGTACTTTTAAAGACTATGCTATCTTGCCTCTCACATGTGGGCACAATAGTATCTGAGAGTCTCCCAGTTTATAGGAAGAGCTGTGTATTGAAAAACTTGTTTTGGAAGTAATAGAAATTATAACCTTCAGAATTACAAGCGGAAATTCTGAAGTAGCAAATGAGAAAAGTATTGAAAGACGAAAAGAGAACTTCAAAAGGGAAATCCAGGGTAGAAAAAAATATACATGAAAACTTTAATTCATAGCAATGGGAAAAGGGGAAATTTGCCATGTAGAGAATTCCATGGTCATTTGTTTCTTTGTAGTGATCATTTATTTTATTTTTAAAGCTGTAAATTTTATTTGCGATCATCCGGACATCAAAGCCATCAGCTTCGTGGGATCCAACCAAGCGGGAGAGTACATCTTCGAGAGAGGGTCAAAACATGGCAAGAGAGTTCAAGCCAACATGGTGACTTCTTATTCCTTTTCCCCTAAACACTATGCAATAACGTTTTCTAGAAACATCCCTTCTGCCCTTCTGCAGTGAGGCCACTCAAATGCCAGTGTTTATTACCACTTCATCCTAAATGTTTACCCTTTATTCATAAATCTTGTGATGAGTTTTATTCTAAATCACTCTAATTAGTCACTTTAATCTTGAATTCTATGGGCTGCACCAATAATGACCATAATGACCATATTCTGGTCTGACCCTCTTTCTTCCTTCATACCATACTTCTGACCCTTTTTCTTTTAAGGCATTTTTTAACCACTAATGTCAGAGATATGATCTTCCCTAAGAGTTCAGGCTATTTAAGGTCCTGGAAAGAACCGACTATCCTTGATATATGAGTGTGGTTTACTTGATTGCATATATTTGCTCCTCTTACTAGCTTCTTGCCAAATATTTAGCAATTCTTTGATACTAAATATAAAGTTCAGTTGCTACTTTCTTTCTCTTCAGCTGATGTTGCAGAGAGGACAGGCACCTGCGCACAGGCCCACTTCTGAATGACTAAATGTGTTTTGGCCAATTTGACTTAGGCTCCTTCAGTTCACTATATATTTGTCTTTTGTGTCTAATGGTATTCTATGTGTAATGAGATAAAATTAGGTAGCAAAAATAGTATCTGTCCATGCACTCAACTATAATTGTATCTGGAAATATACATGTGGAAATGATCATGTGTCATCCTACGTAGAAAAGAAGTTTAAGGGGCTGTGTATTTGGAAGCAAGCCAATTTGGGGAACTTCTTTCTAGAGAAATTATCATAGCCCTACTTCCTATTTTGCTTTTAACTAGTTACTGGAAGCTCTTTGTTTACATCGCTTTTCAAATAACTGGAAACCCCAGCAGACAAATTCTAACTTAAGCAAGAGAAGGGAATTATCCTTGGGCTCCTATATGTAGTATTTAGCTTGTCTGTTTGATTGAATTTCTGATTGCTGCTTTTAACTTTTTGTGGGGGGTGCGTGGTAATGGTTTTGATCTAAATAAACATATCAGCTTATTGGATGAGAAGGAAAAGTAATTTGGAGATATGCTCAATTTTGGTGAGACTTTAGTAGTATCAAAATGATAATCTGTTCTCAAAGTGACAAAGGATAAATTCTCTAGTCCTTTCTTTTTAAGTCTCATTTGAAATCTCAGATTCTTTGCTAAATTTCTTAGCTTTATAATATTTTGCCAAGGAAGATAAATGTACTTTCTCTAATTCCTTAGGGAGCCAAAAACCATGGGGTAGTCATGCCAGATGCCAATAAGGAGAATACCCTGAACCAGCTGGTGGGGGCAGCTTTCGGAGCTGCTGGTCAGCGATGCATGGCTCTTTCAACAGCAATTCTTGTGGGTGAAGCTAAGAAGTGGCTGCCAGAGCTGGTGGAACGTGCCAAAAACCTGAGAGTCAATGCAGGTAATCAGTGATCTGCCTAGCTCCTTTAGACTTTGCATCTATCATTAAACTTTTGGTTTAGCCTCGGCTTGATCCATGAGAACAATCATGTCTATTGTTCCCATTGCCTCTCTTTACACTGTGCTTGTCTTCTGGATTCATTGTTAGCAGTCATAATTTATGTTAATGAAGACCCTCTAATGTTTCTATGTGGCTTTATAGGAGACCAGCCTGGGGCTGATCTTGGCCCTCTGATCACCCCTCAGGCCAAAGAGAGAGTCTGTAATCTGATTGATAGTGGAACAAAGGAAGGAGCATCCATCCTTCTTGATGGTCGAAAAATTAAAGTCAAAGGATATGAAAATGGCAACTTTGTTGGACCAACTATCATCTCAAATGTCAAGGTGAACAACTCTATAAGTTATTTCACAAGTACAAGAGCTGAAGGCATCTTAGAACTGTGGACTCTCATCTCTCCAGTTCATAAATGAAGACATTTCAATGACCAGAGGTCTCACCTCTTGCCAGGATTACTCAGTTATTTTATCTAGAGTCTGAATGAGTCTCCTCTCCTGATTCAGAGTGTCTTTTTACTTATAGCCATGGCCAACAGACTATCCCTCAAGGGCTAGGTAGTAAATATTTTTAGTTTTGCAGGACTATATAGTCTGTGGCAACTACTCAGCAATGGACACTTTAGTGTGAAAGTAACTGTTAACATTGTGTGACTGTGTTTCAATAAAACTTTATGGAGAATGGAATTTTAATTTTATATCGTTTATGTGACATGACTGGTTTTTTCAACCATTTAAAAAATGTAAGAGCCATTCTCAGCTTATGGGCTATACAAAAATGGGCAATAAGCCACATTTAATCCATGGGCCATAATTTGCCAACCCCTATTTTATATACTGTTGCTTGTTTAATGCCTCTCCTCCTTGATGCCAAGCTTACAGCTATTGCTATAGCAATATATCAATTCCCTGTTATTTATTGAATATCTACTCTGTGCCCAAAACTTAGCTGCATCTTCACCAGAAAGTTACAAAACAAAAATAATTGGTGTCATTTTTTATTTATCAAAACTCTGAAAGTTTTTCAGCTAACATTAATTACTAAACAAAGTTATGAGGTCTTTTTTTGAAATTCATATGTCTCCACTAATCCTACCAATAAGCCCAAATAATCAAGAGTTGAATTTAGTAAAAATTATGAAATCTCTTGCCACAGAAACATAAGAGGAAAAATCCACTTGTCAGCAACAAATACAGCTAACTAGCTACAGTGGTGAAAGATACTTAAATATTTTAATGTGACCTGCTATCAAAATATAAATGCATGGATTCATTTGGAAGGCAAAGGAAGAATGAGAATAGATTGTTTATGTTACAGAAAACTTAGCATAAGTTTACTTTAAACAAAAAATTCTATTGTATTTAATACATATTTGAATCATGAAACTAACTTTTCAGTAACATATCAATTGTATACACTAATCATGTAGGTATTGAGGAAGCCAGTGGTGGAACCTAAAAATCCAGTGCTTACAGGAAAGGAGTGTAGTTACAGTTAATAGGAATTTCAAGTTATTTGTGTGAATGGCAGCTTGAAAGATGGAACACAGTAAGAAGTAACTTTTTTTATAGGTGGTTTAAAATGAAAAGAGGTTTCTAAGATGAAAGCTGTCCATATAAACAGGTAATAAAGTACCAAATTAGCATTAAACACTGACTTTTCTGTATGCATCATTCCTGGTAGCCAAGTATGACCTGTTACAAAGAGGAGATTTTTGGTCCAGTTCTGGTGGTTCTGGAGACAGAAACTTTGGATGATGCCATCAAGATTGTAAATGACAACCCATATGGAAATGGAACTGCCATCTTCACCACCAATGGCGCCACTGCTCGGAAATATTCGCACCTGGTGGATGTCGGGCAGGTTTGTGAACAGAATTTTTAAGAGATTCTTGTACCCACTTACTGTTTCCTATCTAAAGGGAGATGGTAAACAGTGATTGGTGACTGTCCCTCTGACCTCCCACAGTGCCCATTTCTTCCTCAGGAATATAAGTTCCTGGGATGGAAGATGGGGGGAAGGTGGGTGTTTAAAAATGGTCTCTTGGATGCCAAGTATTTGTGCTTCTAAATGGAGAGTTTCTTGGAGTTCTCTTCTTAGTATCTGATGTGGATCTGTTGTTCTAGGTGGGTGTGAATGTCCCCATTCCAGTGCCTTTGCCAATGTTCTCATTCACTGGCTCTCGATCTTCCTTCAGAGGCGACACCAATTTCTATGGCAAACAGGTAACTTTTAAGTTTAAAAGAATATTTTTTTCCTCTAAGAAATTTTCAGAAACATATTCAGGAGTAAGGATTCAGCAAGGAAGGGGCTGTCAGCAGCTTCTGTGGGGTCTTGTGTCGTCCATCAGTGCTTTTCAGGAGGTTCCCTAGAAAAGATTTACAAGTCAATAAAGTTTTGCCCAAACTGCTCAAGCCTTTGTATGTACCATTTCTTTGCTGGTGACCCTCTTCTACCTTTCATCTGACTCTTAAGTCATGTGCCATGTCTCATGTTAAAGAATGGACTCCTCCAGAAAATCACCTCTGACCAGCACCACCCCCTTCCCTCAGTGCTTGGCTGGGTATGTCCTTATTGCTCCCACTGCACATATTTCTCTTATAATAGTTACTCCTCTACAACATAATTTTATTGAGCACCTTCTTTGTACCAAACACTATTCAAGGATGTATAAATAATAGCACTGAATAAGAAAAATCAGGCAGATCTAGAATCAAATTACCTGGATTCAAATCTCAACTCAGCCAGTTATTAACTGTGACCTTGGGGGTAACCCTCCCTATGCCTGAAATTTCTTCATCTATAAAATGAGAACAACAATAATACCTATATTTAGGTATTATTAAGAGGTTGCAAGGATAAAATTACCTGTTACCTCAACCTTCATCAGGTACATATGTCCTAAGGCAGAAACAGGCATGGCATATTCAAACAGCAGAAATGGACTAAAGCATAGTAAGTGAATGAGAAGAATGATAAGAAGTCAGGTTAGAGAGGTAAGCAGGGCGCAAGTCATGTAGGGCTCTTTAAGCCATGTTAAAAAGTCCTTATTACACATTGTCATTATTTACTGATCTGTAGTACAGAGCAGGTGTCCAAAGCTATATTAAACAAAAGGAAGTTCTTTGTAGTCCCACAAAAATACAGTCATTTTGGAACCTTAAGTAATAAATTACATGTTTTCTATACAGGTCTTCTTTTTATAGGTTATTAAAAAGTTAACAGTTGTAATTGCATAGCTGAATATAACATTATGGCCAATGTGTTAAGTGAACACTGGTTATGTACAGGCTGATTATCCAGTTTACGCACTAGTTGCAACTTTTGCAGAACTGACTAGGTTGATACTATTAACAAAAATTTCTTTCAAGGAAAGCAGTGTAAAACTATTGCTTAAAAACAGTCTTTTTTTTTCCCCCTCTTTTCTCCCCTGTCTTGGTTTAATTATTATAAATTACTCTGGTAAATGAGACTTCTTGGAGGAAAAGACCAACCTCCCATACAGTTTGAAATCTTAAATCCTCACATAAATAAATTGCTACTTTGGCATTTTGGAAAGAGAATATGAAAGTATTATTCCTATGTAATAAATTATAAACTTTAGTTGAAAGTATGTAGATCTTTAGTAGTTATAAATACATTAAAATGGCTGAGATTTTGTCAAATAATTCTAGAAGGGTTTATTTAACCAAACTAATTCGTTTCTAAAATACCGTCCTACCTTCCTAGTAATTAAATGTTAGATCCACACAGTGTATTCTCTTTTTTTCAAGCATATTCTTTTTTTTTTTTTTAAAAAAAAGATTTATTTATTTATGCATACAAGAGCTGGGGTATAGGCCAGAGGTGCAGGGGGCGGTAAGAGGATTCACCAGAGACAGAGTGGGGAACAGAACAGGCAGATCGACCAAAGCACACTGCTGAGAGGAGCAGTGGGCAAATCAGGAGAGGTCTGCTGCACCATGTGGGTTTGTTCCCTGGCTGGCTGGCCAGGGATTGAACTCATGCTGCAGAGGCTACGGACAGCTTCACAGGCTGCATCTTAACCCCTTGAGCCACCAGGGAGGCCCTCAAGCATATTCTTATAAAATAAATGATGTATATACAGCCTTAAATGTGCTGGATTTGGGAACTCACTTTATAGGTGATTTAGAAGTGAATGTGTATAATACCAAACATTTTACTTTTGATTTGTAAGATATTATAGGCTGTTTTATCACTGACTGTTGTCATAAATGGTCTATTAGTGTTTTACTCTTTCAACCCTTTTTCTTCTGGGAAGGACAGGAAAACTAACAACTGTCGAAAAACAGTTACATTGCTAGGATGCTCATTTCATTTTCCCTCACAGCCTTGGTATGAGGTGGATGTTATGTCACAGATAAAGCCAAGGTTAAACTGGTCAGTAAGGAGTAAGTAGAGGCAGAATTTGAACCAAGTCACAAGACCATGGAGCACATGATACTCAGCTCTAGGAGCAGAATGACCTGCAAGTTTAACAGATTATATTGTTCAGTTTTTCTATTTTGATGCTCTTGACTAGTTTCAGCACAGTGATAGCTAAGGTTTGACTGTTTTATGTGCCGGATATTATGCTAAATGTTGTGCAAAGATTGTCTCATGAACAGTATACTGAATTTTGGTAGCATCTATTCCTCAAGTAGGAAAATGAGTAACTCTTCATGGCATCCCCTACAAAAGTAAATTGAAAGAAGACTCATAAATTCCCAGCAATATAATCTCTTTTTTTCCTTTTGTTTTCCTTAGGGCATTCAATTCTATACTCAGCTAAAGACCATCACTTCTCAGTGGAAAGAAGAAGATGCTACTCTTTCCTCGCCTGCTGTAGTCATGCCTACCATGGGCCGTTAGAAACAAGTTTGTTCCAGACTTGTCCATTCTGAGTAATCTCCCTTTATTCTTGACCAACTTCATTTGCCAACTTTGTGCAGATCAGATCCCTGGGATTGGAATACTTTGCAACTAAAATCTTTCTCAGGGCCATTAGCCCCTGGGAGTTGCTATGGGGAGACTCCTAGTGTATCTTTGATAACAGATTTTCCTAGCTCTTCATACTTCTATTTTTGAGGTAACTGTTGTAACTGTGAAATGTTTATCTGGAATGAGAGCTTAGACCTGTCTTCTAAAATTCTCCCCTTTCTGATGACTTGAAAGAAAGATTACTGTACTAAAGAAGATCTTCCAATAAATGGAAGAGGACTTCTTGGATGGGGAAATTGGACAGAAATAACTCACCCTTTGGTTGATCTTCACAGTCCTACATAGATGCCATTGGGGGAGACCCCTCTGCCAAGCTTTCCTGAGCCTCTCATTTCTCCCACACTACACCAGATAGAAACCATTTCTACTTATCCCACAATTGTGACAACTGCTTCTTTCTTTTTTGCTGAATGCCACTTTGTCTTAATGATTCACAACTATCAAATTCTACCTGCTTCTTAAAAGTCACTTCTCAAGGATACCTCAGTATGCAAAGGATAAATCAACTTTTTGTGTGAACCAAATGTTAAATTTCGGGATTGCTTCAGCAATCAATTAATACTTCAGTCATTCATTCAGATACAAATAATTTTTTTTTTTTTTAGATAAACAATTTCAAAGTTTTTTTAGGTCTAGAAATCAAGGGGTGTTCCAATCATGAAAGTGGGCAAGACTCTTGCCTTAAGCAAATCTAACCTGATATTACTGTTTTTTTATGTTGTCCTTTCCTCTTGCCTGTATTTCTCATTAATGATACTTAATGAAAGAACCCTTAAAAATGTACAGTAATTCATTGGGTCTTAAGAAATTTCAAAGCTTTTCATGATATAAAATTGTTAAAAAATGCTTTGACAGGTTCTTCTATCATTAATTCAGCTGTCTTTATACTTTTTGTGTCTTTGCTGTAACTAAACTTTTAGTCGGAACAGAAAAGAATGTGTGAGACAAAATAGAGCCTGTGTTTTGTTCTACCTGTCTTACTGATGCAGTTTTCACCTGGTAAACTAGAAGTCTCCTGGCTCTGAGAGAGTCATCCCTGGCCCTCAGCCAGATGACATAGGTCATTTATTTTTCTCCTTCCTCACTAATCATGTGGATAATGCTAACCTACTCTGTGGGAGTTATTCCTTGAATTAAGGATAGTGAAACGATTGTACACTCTGTGGATTTTAGGCTTGCTGCTATTTCCTGCTAGATGGAATAGCAGAGCTGTCATTCGATTAAGGGACTGTAACTTTTTTTTGTTTGTTTGTTTTCTTTTTTGTTTTTGGATAGATGAAGCAATAAAAATGTTTAATTTGATAATGGAATGAATGCCCCTGGTTTTATACCTTGTTACAGCTAACACAGGTAGTGATGTTTAATCCAATCCCACAACTATAGGGTAGGTTGAGTGAAAGGTCATGTTGCCTAAATTCCATGTGGAATTAAATAATCACAGAGATACCCATGTTTCCTTACAGTTAAGGGAAGTCACTATTTAAAAAACACTAATCAAAATTATGTTGCTAATTGGAATAAAACATTTGACTTGCTGCTTGCTGCTCAGAAGAGTTTCTTGTTTCTTTAGTTGCAATTAAAAATTCAGTATTTTATTTTTGCTCTGATATGGCCTCCTTTGAAATCTCTCAGATTCATTGTATCGATTGATTTTGAATAACAAATTACAAATAAAAAGCTCTTAAAAAGAAAAACCTGCACTTTTTTTAATGGTGCCAGATTATGCCTTTGTCCACTTGCTTGTAGTGACTAAGACTTCCTACTTCTGTCCAGAACCAATAGTTAGATGGTTATTATACTTATTCTTACATAAAAGATAGTACATATTTTGACTAGGCCGTGCATTTCAAAAGGCAGCTTTCAGACTTTCCACACTAAAAGCAAATGCATATTTAGGACTCTTTAAGTATAACAGACCTTTTCTTGAGTTGCTATAATGTTGTTATAAAAATGTCTATAATCTCTTACTAGTGTTAGTACTCATCTTGCTGATCCCTGAGAGCTCCTAGAGAGTAGCGAACAGAACTGTGATTTAGCAAGAAGTTACACAGAGAGAAGTAACAGTCATGTGTATTGTTTGGGTAGATTTCAGGCTCCTTACTATGTTAGACTCTTGTGATCCTTTCGGAATATTGGGCGTTATCATTTCATCAGTGGAGTTTGAGATTGACGCTTGCTGGGTGATAAAGGTCTGATCCGGAGGGTTTCTTTCATCCCTGCAATTAGGACAAAGTAACAGACCTGTCAACAACCATATACACATGGAACTTGGTTCAGAACAATAGACTTGTCTTATTTCTCTCACTGAATTCCAGCACATAAAAGATGTCACAAGATCCACCATGATCAGGCTCATGTTCATTGTTTCATCAAGAAAGATCTTACCTGGATTCCCTTTTTTCCCCATTGTCAGGAACATAGTCTGGAATTGGAGGCTTAGAGCTCTGGGTGTATTTCCTGTGGTGGGTAAAAGTTAACAATGAGGCAGTGTCTCCTTGTGTCCTACATTTCAATTACACTGTTAAAGTGCTAAATGACATGTTATCTTTGGATGGGCTTCTTATTTTCAAAAATGAGCTTTTACACATATATAGAGGCGATACAAATGTTAGTTACGCAAGCTAAGATATTCTATTCCAATTGAGGTTTGTTAACATAAGAAAAAGAAAAAATTATGGAGATGACTATGTGAAGCTACTCAACAGTTTTTAAGGGTGAAGGGCAAGATTGAACCAGAGTACTGACTGAAAACATGGCCAGAAAAATTCCCTTTCCACAAAAAGAACCTTAGAACACAGAAAGGCTACCCCGTGGAGATAGATCAAGTGTGAAATTCTGTAGACTTTGCGAAGTCTGGTTTAAGAACAAGAAATAAACTTATCAACTCAATATTTTAATTTGAAGATGAGCTTAACAGTTATAAAAAATGTAGTTGGTGGCCTCCCCCGTGGCTCAGCAGTTGAGTGCTGGGCTGCGAAGCTGCCAGCAACCTCTGCAGTACCGGTTCGATCCCTGGCTGCTGGCGAGGGTCCCACATGGCATGCAGACCTCTCCTGCTGCACCCACTGCACCCCTCAGCAGTGTATTTCATCCGTCTGCCTGTTCTGTTCTCCACTTTGGCTCTGGTGAATTCTCTCACCCTCCCACACTTCTGACTGTACCTAGTGCTTGTATAAATAAATAAATCTTAAAAAAAAAAAAATGTAGTTGGTTGATTTGACAATAAAGTTCTTAAAACTCAAATAGGTGCAAATGAAAGCATATCCATATTCAATCAAACCCATTCAAAACTGGATTATATTAAATAGTCTAATAATGATGCATGGGGAGAAATGAATTTTAGCTACTCCTAGTGTCTGAGGTATAGCCAGAGTGGTTGGCTGCTGATACATTGACGAGTACATCCAATTTATTGGTTATTTTCTATTGACTTAGTTCAGTCACAGTATTGTACTGTTAGATTCACAAGCAGACACAACCAACTGCGAACTCTTACTGACTTTTTAATTATTCTACTTGCCTTGCTAGACCTTATATGATCTAATTCCTTCCCAGTTTGGTTTGAGCTTTCTTAATCTCAGTCTCACCTTCACATGTCACCATTCTATTCCTATCTTACTTTTCCTTCAACCCTGGCATGCAATTCCAACAGGGTTAGATCATGTGGTTAAGTTCAAGTTGATTGCTTTGGTGTGAAAGATTTCACTCAAATTCCATTGTTCCACCAATGCTATAAAAAATATAGTGTGGAATGTGAGGCCTAAGACTATATTTCCTGGGATACAGAAAAGTCAACTCAATGAAACAGACATTGAGTACCCACAGTCTGAATTCTACTGCCACCTCTTTAATAAAACACTTTGGAAAGCTACCAGAGATACACAAAAAATTTCCTACTCTTCCACCTCCCAATTAGTCTAATACTTTAAACTCTTTTGCAAATAGTCTTCTTTGTTATTTTCAATGTGGTTATTACTAAAGGCGCTTGAGTCCGTTACTCCTCTAACTTCATTCACTTTCCTAAGCTCAACTACCAGTTCTCATGAAACATGCTCAAATCTCCCTCCCTAAACTCTTATCTGTATTTCAATGCCTTAAATGTCTTTCACTTTAATATATTGCCATCATCTCCAATTAAACATTGAAAACACAACTTTCTGTTCCTTCTGCCTAGAATGTTTTTCTCTTTCCCTCACTTGTTCCTATTTACCTTTTAGAGGTCAGTTCAGGTTTTCACTTCCTCAGAAACTTTGCTGACTTTCTTAACTAGGTCAGATTCCCTTAAGGCAGGCTCTCATATCATTATATGGACATTTTTAAAGCAGAATCTTATTGTTCAGAAGCCACTCACGCCATGTCCAGATTAATCCGTCCAATAGCTTTTATGTAATTTAAAAGAATCGACATTTTTCCTGTATAGATCATAAAGTCCTTGAGACCTGGCACAATATCTTTATTTGCTCAACACCCTATCAATAAATAGCAGGCACTGGATATGTTTATGTTAAGTTAGTTAATGGATGGGTTAAACAAGATGTAAACATTTCCCAAAAGTGGCTTTCCAGATTCTTCATTTAACTTTATAACATCATTCTTTCTCTAAGCTAAAACACTTAGGCACATCCTTTTCTCCTTCCTAAGTGTCTTTCATTTTCTCCCCTTTTCTCTAACTACTCCCACCCTTGCCTAAACCCCTCATCATCACATGCCTAGAGTACTGCAGTAGCTTCTGCTGGTCCCCAACTCCAGTTCTGTGAGGTTAAGGTCAACTCTGAAAATGACGACCTGTGTATCCTTCCAGTGAGAATCACAGAATGGCTCAATGCTCTTTATACTCATTTAGGACCAAGGAGAAAAGCATGTGATACTACTCTAGAATCCACACTAATGCATTAGCATATTTTTTGAATGAACTCCAATTATACTTTATTATGTACCTAGTGATATTTGTTATGTTTGGGCAACTAGATTTTAAGTTCTCTGAGATCAAGGATAATGTCTCTCAATTCTTTTGAATCCCAGTAGTACCTAACAGTGCCAAGCATGTAAGAAATCAGGAAGTGCTTGGCCTATGTTAGCCACTTTATAATCTATCCCAGGGTTACAGTCACTGATAACACACAAAGGAGAGTGAAACTACTCATTAGAAGGAATTATTTGTGATACCTGTTTTCCTTTTTTAGATATAGTTATTAGAGATTCTGTGGACTAATAATCAACTAATAATCATTTACTTATCTTTGGGGTCTCTCTGGAGGCGTAAGGGTTAAGTCTCAGCGCTGCCACCACAAAGACCCACCAAGGTGGCCTGAGTTCCATCCCAGCCAGGGAATTGACCCACACATGGCACAGCAGACCTCTCCTGTCTCTCCCACTGCTCCCCTTAGCAGTGTATTTCAGCAAATGTTTCTGCTCTGCTCCCCACACTGTCTCTGGTGAATCCTCTCACCTCCCACACATCTGGCCTACACCCCAGTTCTATGCAAAAATAAATTTAAAAAAAATTTTAAAAATCATTTACTTATCTTTAAAGACCAATAAAATCTTAACAATTGTAATGCTTTACTTCAATTACCACTCATTCAGCTGAATAACAATACATACCTTTTTTTTTTTAAGATTTATTTATTTATTTTTACAAGCACTGGGTACAGTCAGAAGCGTGAGAGGGTGAGAAAATTCACCAGAGCCAGAGCAGGGAGCAGAGCAGGCAGAAGGACCAAGGTACACTGCTGAGGGGAGCAGCGGGCGGCAGGAGAGGTCTGTGCGCCATGGGGGACCCTTGCCCAGCAGCCGGGGATCGAACCGGTGCTGCAGAGCTTTGCAGCCCAGCGCTCAACCGCTGCGGCATCGGGGAGGCCCCTTAGCAAATATTGCCCTAAGTATGTAAGATTAGTATTTTCTACTTCCGCTCTCCTCCCCATTAATTCCAATTCATCAACTCATCTTTCATTTTCATGCTCATTCATTCATTTTCCATTCTTTATGTATGGGAATTGCAACATCTAAGCAGTATGAATCCCTTTTATATTTTCCAGTCTTCCCCTTTAATTTTAGGTGAGAATCAGATCACTGTTCCAATATAGTTTCTAGGTTTGATAACAATTGATATTTCTCTACAGAAATAGGGAGTTACCTAGGAACAAAACCATTCATTTTTGCAAAGAGCAATCTCAAGACTTTCTCCTTCTGCTCCCAGGTCAAATCTCCAATATCCACATTTTCTTGAACACCTCTCCTGAAAATTTTCAAAGAAAAAAAGTAAGAAGAAAATATATGGTAAAAATAAACATCTCTTCTGTTTAAAAATATAAAATATGTAAACATGAGAAAGAAAATTTCTAAACCATAACTAAATATTATGAAGTTTCCAATGTAACGACTACAAAGCAAACCTTGTAAACTATAAATAAAGGTGAAAAAGATATCAATATGCTAGCCTATCTGAAATGTTATGTAGTTACTAAGTTGAAAATAAGAAAAACTATAATAATATGGAAAAAACTGTGCAAAACTTGAAGCAACTAAGCAAAACAGAAAGCTGTGATATAACTATGTATGTAGGTACACACAAAGACAAAAGGAACAAGAACAACAAAGTTGCTTGATGAAATTATTGATAAATTTCTTGCAACTCTTCTTTTATTATTAAATATTTTGCTATGAAAAAATAACAAAATGTAAATTTAGAAAAAGCAGATAACTTTTCTGGTCTATTTTCCGAACTCCAAATAATTCTGCAGTTAAACTGTCCAGGCTGGTCTTTTATCTGTACCATAACTTTCCCAGGAGATTAATAGTCTACTTGTTATTTACAAAAGCTGACATGGAGATAGAATCATTAATGTTGTATGATATCAAAAATACTTCCTCATATAGGCCAATTGGATTAGGGTTTTTTTTTAAGTTTAGGTTTTGCCTTATGTTCACCATTCTTAAATGTCCTCCCCCAATCTGCCTCTTAAGCAGATGATGAAATATTTTAACCACTATTTCTTCCCTGTTGGGTAGAGGCAACAGGACACCGAGGTTAAGGTGACAAGTTACTCAGTAGTAAAAATGTAGATAGAACACAGAATAGGAAGAGTCTAGTTTCTGAAATAACAATTAGATAATCATTTTATGTACCTTCCTCTGAAAACGTATATACCATTTAATATACAGTAGACCAAAAAAATGTAAGAGAAATTGCATTGGGGCCTCCCTAGTGGCCTAGGGGTTAAGTCCCAGTGCTATCACTACTACAGAGTGAGTTCAATCCCCTGCCAGGGAGCTAACCCACAAATGGTACAGCAGACCTCTCCTGTCTTGCCCACTGGTCCCCACTTTGACTCTGGTGAATCCTCTCACTCCCCCCACATCTCTGGCCTTTACCCCAGTTCTTCTACGCAAAAATAAATAATTCTAAAAAAAAAGAGAAATTGCCTTATGTATAGTAGTGACTCAATTTACTTGACAAATTAAAAAAGAAGAGATGACTACAGTGTATCTCTTGGTAATAGAAGTATTATTACAGACTTCTGAATATGGCAAGAAAATTAAAAAAAATGAATGTTTGTGAAGAAGAATCTTATCTTTCAGAAACCACTGATCATGTCCAATTTTCCCAACATTTATAATTTAAAAGAACCTACAATTAGCCCATTAAAAATAATTTAAAGCAGAAAACACATTTAGAAGCACTCTTAATAAGATATTAAGTACATAGTCGTAGGGAGTCCTTTTAACTTTCTTGAAGACTCTAATCACATTGAGATAAAAAAAACTTGGTTTTCAGAATAATCTTTAAGATGTACTATAATCCATGGTTTATGGGCAGAAGAGTGAACAGATAAAAATGCTAAAAGGAAACAATCAGCATGGGTAGTCTACAGCTATCTTGGCGCTGCTCATTACTGGGTGTCCTCCAATCCATGGGATTGTTCTGTACAAAGAATTGTTACATTGATTTTTTAAATTATATGTTTAGCTAGATAATTATGAATTTGACTTTACAATAGTAAAAGGAACATAACAAAATATTTATGAATGATTATAAAAAATGTTTAACTGAATCTAATCAAACTACAGGAAATAAAATAAGGGAACCTACTGAAATATATTACCTCTGAATCATACAGTGTTGTAAACTAATGTTAACTCAATTAAAAAAAACATATTACAGTGACATTCTATGCCACAAATGATCTAGCCTCCTTAAAGTCTCACTTATGAAAGGGGGGGCGCATACTAAGAATACCTACTGATGCCCACACACTATGCTAGGTATGGGGTTACAAAGATGAGTTTAAGTCAGTTCCTATGCTCAAATAATTTACTGAGCAATATATTCAATACTTAGATATTATCGAACTGAACTCTTTGAGATTTTATTTCTCTAAAGGGCACAAGAATAATCACAAAGTGATAAAGTATTAAAGCATTATTCATACCATTTTTCAGCCTCCATAAGATCTTGATTCACACTATTAGTGCTGTGTTCTCTGCCATCAAATGTTCTGATCTTGGGATATTCTGTTCTTCCTGCACATGCCTCTCTCATTTTAAAATTGAAAGCAGCTTGTGCTACCTGTTTATAACGCTTCCTGTTAAATAGGATCTGTTGCTTCACTTCGTGTAGAGCATCTAAAAAGAATCTTTCCACTTCTGTTCTCTCATCCAGTATGTTCTTGGCCAGCTTCTTCACTCGATTCATTTCCCTGTCCTTCATATGAAGAAGTTGTTGTAGATTGTCTATTTCAACCCGCCCTGCTTGGTTCTCTATTAATGCCTTTTGCTGTAGTTTTAAAACTTCAGTCTCAAATTCTCTGGTCATACAA
The DNA here is from genome assembly GCF_964194135.1 of Talpa europaea. Lineage (NCBI taxonomy): Eukaryota > Metazoa > Chordata > Mammalia > Eulipotyphla > Talpidae > Talpa > Talpa europaea. Next base: position 113,126,805 of record NC_140075.1, read on the forward strand.
CTTAGGGCAGTCTCCAAGCTTAACACCTTCTTCTGAAGAATTTGGATTTGTGATCTCTGCTGCATAAGTTGCATAATCTTTTCCTTAACCAAAAGATCATTGATCTCCTAAAAACAGGAAAAGAGGTGAGAGGCTTTTTTTTTTTTCTTTAGTCAATTCCAGAACATAAAATCTCCTCACAAATTACATTATTTCATGAGATTATGAAATTTGTGTGTGATGGCATGTTGAGATAGTGATGTTTTAGTATTTAGTGCTTAGAGTATAAAAAACATGCTCGGGTCCTTTTCTGGATTTGTAAAGGCCACTGATTTTGTTAATTAAGAAAATTTCCCTGGTCTAACCACTATGGAAAGCTGTGTGGAGATTCCTCAACCTACTAAAGATAGAGCTCCCATATGATCCAGCAATTCCACTCCTAGGTATTTACCCAAAGGACACAGAAACATTAATTCCAAAGAGCACCTGCACCCCTATGTTTATAGCAACACTATTTACAATTTCTAAGCTATGGAAACAACCCAAATGCCCAAAAATAGATGACTGGATCAAGAAGATGTGGTACATATACACAATGGAATATTACTCAGCAATCAAAAAAGATAAACACATGCAATTTGCAGCAACATGGATGGCACTGGAAGGGATCATGCTCAGAGAAATAAGCCAGAAAGAAAAAGAAAAATACCAGATGGTCTCACTCATAGCAGGAATCTAGAAAACCTAAATAAGGGACCAGGTAAAAGAATAACTATAAGAAAGAAAAAATCAAAATCAACAAACAACTATGAACACACTATGGGGGGGGCATGGGGAAAGGAGGATTTGGAGTCAAAATAAGGGGGTTGCAATTGTATGGGGAATATAAAAATAAATTTTTTTTTAAAATATAAAAAAAGAAAATTCCCTGGCCTCCCTGGTGGCACAGGGGTTAAAGACAGCACTATCAAGTGATTGGCAGCCACTGCAGCATGAGTTCGATCCAGGCCGGCCAGGGAGCTATCCACATGGTGCAGCAGACCTCTCCTGTCTCGCCTGCTGCTCCCCTCAACAGTGTATTTCAGTAGATCTGCATGTTCTGTTTCCCACTCTCTCTCTGATGAACCCTCTCACTCCCCACACCTCTGGCCTGTACCCCAGTTCTTGCATGCATAATAAAATAAATCTTTTTTTAAAAAAAGAAAATTTCCTGCCTCTAAAATTCTGAGAGGTTAAATATTTTACATTATCAGAAGGCTAATTTAAAAATCAGTAAGACTATACGGTAAAACATTAACAACCAAATACTGGAAACTGGCAGTCTACTTGCTCTCTATACCAACGTCCCTTTCCTCCTTAGTAACTTCTGAAGTGAGGGGCATACTTTTTCCTTCTTGTTCTTCCCTCCTGCTGTGTGAGTAATGGTTAGCGCTCCAGCAACTTCTGTAGGCCATGAGGTAACTATGAGGATATAAACCACATGTTGTACAGTAGAGTTAAGGAAGCTGAGCCTCTATAGACATTGTGGCACTACCATCCCAGCTCTGGAGTGCTTATCTTCAGTTCTATTAGATGAGAGGATAAACACTTACATGGTGAAACCATTGTTATCAGGGCTGTACCTACAGCTGAACCCATTCCTAAGTGGTTCAGGGACCAACCAACACCAAGCAAAGCAAAATGAGTATTACAAGGTAATAGAGGATAGGATTACATTTGTATTTCTGACACAGTGTTTATAAAGCCAAGACTAGTGTTTCTTGTAAGTCATTATAAGAACTGAGAGAAGAAGAAAAATGGTCCCATTGACCTTATGTAATACTACAATACTCAATTCTTAGTATTTGCCAACCCATCCTTTTTTATAAAAGGGGGGAGGGAATAAAATCTAAATAAGAGTGGAAACCTTTTGTTGTAGAAGAAAAGTTTGACTCTCTCGCAACTTCTGAGTGTTTTTTTGCAGAGCTTCCGCTTCTTTAAGGTGGGATGTGAGGGCTTTCTGTAGGTACATGTTCTCTTTAAAAACAGTTCTTCCAGCACTATTCAATTGCCTGAAATAGACAGATATAAGATTCCCAAACATGGCACTAAGTTTTAGATATTACCAAACTAAAACAATGATTGCTGTATCCCCCAACTTTACTTATAATGACCTCCACTCATTTATATAGTTTATGATGGGTATTCAGTAGTTAGGTGGGGATCTTGTGACTAAGCTCTTACCAATAATGGGAAAATGAAAAGTGACATATTACTCCAGTTCAAAACAGTTAAGAGCAGGTATGAGATTTCTATGCTCTTTCTTGTCCATAGGACTGGAGGGAAAGAACTCCAAGGTGGAAGCAGCTCAGCTTTCTGAATCACCACTGGGGAAGGGCTGTCAACCCATATTGAGTTGTGGAATAAAAAGTAAACCACTGAGACTTGGGAATTAATTAACACATCACTAACCTATCTCATGACAACCAGGCAAGTTTGCTGTTATTGATCTCATTTTTACTTTTTTTTTTTTTTTCATCTTGATGTACTGCTGGGGACATTTTTACTTTTTTTAAAAAAGATTTTTATTTATTCATACATACAAGAACTGGGGTACTGGCCAGATATGCGGGAGGATAAGAGGATTCACCAGAGACAGAGCGGGGAACAGAACAGGTAGACTGAGTGAAATACACTGCTGAGGGGAGCAGCAGGAGAGACAGGAGAGGTCTGCCTCGCCATGTGGGATTCTTGCCGGCAGGCTGGGATCGAACCCACGCTGCAAAGGCTGAGCTTCACAGTACGGCACTCAACCACCTGCGCCACCAGGGGAGGCCCGATCTCATTTTTATTTATTTATTTATTTAAATATTTTATTTTAAATAATTCTTACATCATTTTTCATTTTTGCACAATGTATGCATTTTCATTTTGGTTATATTCCCCATACAATTGCCCCCCCCCTTATTTTGACGCTAATCCTTCCTCTCCCCACCCCTCCCCCCTGTAGTGTGTCTCTGGTTTATAGTTGCTTGTTGATTTTGATTTTTACTTTGTATTAATTAGTCTTTTTCCTGGTCCCTTATTTAGGTTTTCTAGATTCCTGCTATGAGTGAGATCATCCAGTATTTTTCTTTTTCTTTCTGGCTTATTTTGCTGAGCATGATCCCTTCTAGCTCCATCCATGTTGCTGCAAACTGTGTGTGTTTTTCTTTTTTGATTGCTGAGTAATATTCCATTGTGTATATGTACCATATCTTCTTGATCCAGTCATCTATTTTTGGGCATTTGGGTTGTTTCCATAGCTTAGTAATTGTAAATAGTGCTACTATAAACATAGGGATGCAGGTGCCCTTTGGAATTGATGTTTCTGTGTCCTTTGGGTAAATACCTAGGAGTGGAATTGCTGGATCATATGGAAGCTCTATCTTTAGTAGGTCAAGAAATCTCCACAGAGCTCTCCATAGTGGTTGGACCAGTTTGCACTCCCACCAGCAATGCAGGAGAGTTCCTTTTTCTCCACAACCTCGCCAACATTTGTTGTTGGTAGTTTTTTTAATATGTGCCATTCTCACTGGTGTAAGATGGTATCTCATTGTAGTTTTGATTTGCATTTCCCTGATTACAAGTGCCGATCTCATTTTTAGATGGAAAAAGTTTATTTCGAAAAGGTTAGGAAATCTTCCTATAGTCAGAATACATGTTGAGAACAAAAATCTAACTTCTGAGCCTTGGTTCTTCCCTCTATACTACGTTGCTACAGAAAGACTGGATGGAAAACAAGCAGGGCCACAAAGAGAAAGAAGCAGAGCAAGAAAGTAAACTAGAAATTTTGAAGAAAACAAGGCAGGAGAGAAGGGGAAAGAGAAGAGGCTAGCAGAAAGAAAAAGGAGGTATTTGTCTCTTACGCAATAGCTTCATTGTGGGCCCGCTCTGCCAGCATTATTATCTTCTTTTCAGCTTCTTGTTCTAGTCGGTGCTAAACAAAAGAAAAGAAAATAGGCTCTTTTAATAGTTGTATTACCAGCAACAAACTTTACTTATCAAAAAGTAATTATTTTATAATGTAAGTAGAATTCTCCTATCCACATGACCTGATGTAAACCACTCCAAGTTTTGGTGGGGGAGAGAGCAAAGAGGATAATGTGAACACAAGAACCTTAGGGTATTTTCCCAATCTCCCCACTGAAGAAGCAATGTGATATATAAATAGGAGAAGGGGAATATACCACCCCATCTGTATTGGAAAGCAGAGCTGGGATAAATTTCTGCTAAATACAATTATGAGGAAAGTCATTTGTTCATTCAACAAATTCCAACTGAGCACTAACAGTGTACCAGATTTTTTAGATGCCAGTACCTGTTTGTACCACCCTCAACTCTATATTCCCATTAATTTCGGGGGGGAAAAACTGTTCAATATTTCCATAAGAATGAAAAAATTAAAGGAATTAATGAAAGAAAAGCCATAGGCACTCTGAACAGATTCTGTAGAAGTGTTCTAATGTGCTTCCTATATGAAACCTGAAGAATTAACTTCAGAGGCCCAGAGAAAGTGGAAATTTGTGATGTGCTAAGGAACATTTTTGAGTCCTCTTTCATTAACAGCATCCTTAGTATGACTTGACTAAGGGAACAACCTCGTATGCACAAGAGTGGCTGCCCCAATTCTGTCTCCCCTATATGATGGGGTACAAGCAGCTTTAGTTCCACTAAGGGAACACACAGCGGGTGGGGGGGGATGTGTCCTAAAGCCTTGGCAATCCCTCTTGAGGGTACTGGGAAGAGAAAAAAAGGCTAGTCACTGAATATCTAGCATAGCCTTCATTTTCTCTGTTTTTATTCTGCAGTGATTTGATAACATTCTGAAAATATACTAATTAACCCTAATATGCATACCTTTTCTTCAAAAAACTTGCCTTCCAGTCTTCTAAGAGTCTCCTGATGTTTCTGCTCTGTATGCCTTAAATTCTCCTTCAGCTAAAATTAAAATGACAACTGAAAAATCATCAATAGGAAATAGGGTTGATTAGGGCACATGCCTAGAAAATTCTCAATAAGGAAACATTTTCTATTATACATTAATTCTGAACACACAAACTATATCCCTGTCTCTGAATACCATACTTCCCACAATCTTCTATAGATTTATCAGATTAGTATTGATTTTTTTTCAAAATTCTCAGTTTATTCAAACATCATTCCAGTGTTGAAACTCAAAAAAATCTTTTCATGAATAAGTTCTTGGGACATTCCAGACAAGTATTCTCATAATCATAGTTCCCAAATTAAAAATTGATACATATGGGCTCACAAAATGATATCTTAGAATTGGAACAGAACCTTGAGTTTACACACTCTTCCATCAAAGATCAGAATCTCTTCTGTAAGAAAACTAAGTAGAGATAGGTGTATCAATCATTCATATCTCATATATTCTCTGCCCTTTAATAGTTCCCATTTTTAGAAAATTCTTCCTAGTGTCAATCGAAAAAAAAATCTTTCTTATAGTTCCCAATGCCTGTGATTTCCACAGATGAATCCTTCTGTTCTCTAAAAGTACATAGAATAAAAAGGATATAAAATTCTTCTTAGACAAATTTGAGCTAATTTTAAAACAAGACTCAGTCAGACTGAAACAGATATACTGAATCTAATATCCAATTTCCAAAAAAAAGTAGCAGAAGGGCTTCCGGTCAGACAGACCAGAATTCTAGTGGTACCTTTCCCACTTCCTGGCTGTTTGACTCAGGGTAAGTTACTTCATTTCTCTCTGTCTCAGATCTCCAGTAATAAAAAGAGGGTAACACTATCTCACAGGAGGCGACAAGGGTTAAACAACAATACATTTAAAGTTATTAGAATAGTAATAATTTAATATAAAGATTAGTTATTATGTCTTATGTTGTTCTCCCTTAGACTTAACAATTTTCCATTCTGTGATTGCTGTCCTAACTTTATTAAATTGGATTGACAACTTTTCTATCGTGACCTCATTTAAAAATAGCATATTGGGGCCTCCCTAGTGGCGCAAGGGATTAAGACACAACATACGAAACTATCCACCGTCACTGCAGTACGAGTTTGATCCCCTGCCAGGGAGATATCCACATGGTGCAGCAGACCTCACCTGTCTCACCCGCTGCACCCCTCAGCAGTGTATTTCAATCAATCCCCCTGTTCTTCTCCCCACTCTGTCTCTGGTGAATCCTCCTCTCAACCTTCACACCTCTGCCCTGTACCCCAGTTCCTGTATGCATAAATAAATAAATCTTTTTACAAAATAGCATATAGACATTTTAAAAAATGTTTCTACATCGCAGAGGAAGAAAAAGGAAAGTCTATAAACTAAAATATTAACAATGCCTTTACTCTAGATGGGAGATTAGATGGGGTGATTTTATCAGCTAAATTTGTGAAATGGGTATTATCACTGTCAAAAGAAGAAAAACTGAAATTAATTATTTTTAAAAATAACTGCAACATTATCAATAAATAATCCTGTTAATCAGGTATATATAGTAGACAATTTTTTTAAATTTCTGCTTTGGATATCTTTTGAAAAATCTAAATGTAATTAGCTTATTTTTAACTTGTAAATGGATTTTCTATATCCAATATAATTAGTTTTCTTCCTTTATGCTTACCACTCAATTTTATGTTTATGGACTCCCATACCTACCTTAATTCTTAAATATTTGGAATTTCACAGAACTACCTTATTCTTTCCATAAATCAGTATATATACTTTTTGTCTTCCCAATGGCTATCTTTGAAAGGGCTAAATCTATTTCTCCACGAGGTGGCAATATTGTTCTTTAAGAAATGACACAAAGGCCCAGCAGAATATGTTTTTAAGTCACCTCAATTGAATACACCAAATGCCTACACTTAGGGTGGCTATTTTGAGGGCTCCTGAAAAATTATGGAACTTGTTTCAATCTGCAATATTTTCAAATAAAATAAACCAACATTCCTTGTTAAAAAAATTTTCAGCTTGATTGAAGTATAACTTCAAAATGTAAGTTATTTTTTAAGTTCTGGTTTAAGACCTAGTGAAGAGTGATAACACAAACATAATTAGAGAACAGAGTTATATAATTACTGTTTTAAGGACTTTAAAGAGCTTGAAACTTGTAGGAGAGTGTTCTATAGAAAATACTGCAAAGGTGTCTTTATTACAGTGAGCTACAGAAATTAAAAATTCTAAAACAGCAGTTATATGAATAGTTGTAAAGCAACAAGTAATCAGTTCATGAATAAAGTTGGCCTCACAGGAAGGTTTTGAGATAACTACACAATTATGATAGGAAGAATCAAAATCCATTTCTCCCAGCCTAAGAAAGTAACTACTCCCCACCTTGCTTGAAACGTGCCAATTTATTCTTTCATGGGAGCCCTTTAATAAGAGTTTTAAAGTTTTAAAGTAATCAAAACATTATTAACTAATATGCTTCCACTTTTACTGGGGATTAATAGGAGACAATGTGCTAAGCATTTTATACACATTATGTTATTTAATCTACACACATCTCTAAGAGGAGTAGGTGACTTTATTTTTTTTAAGATTTATTTATTTATGCATACAAGAACTGGAGTGTAGACCCAAGGTACCAGGGGTGAGAGGATTCACCAGAGACAGAGCGGGGAGCAGAACAGGCAGATTTACTTAAATACACTGTTGACAGGGGACAGCAGGCAAGACAGGAGAGGTCTGTTGTACCATGTGGGTTAACTCACTGGCTGGGGATTGAACTCATGCCACAATGGCTGGGGGTAGCTTGATAGTGCTGAGACTTTAACTCCTGCACCACCAGGGAGGCCCAAGGAATAGGTGGTTTTAAAGCCACTGTTTATAAAAGAGGAATTCAGAGAATCCTATGAGATTCAGAGAAATTAACAAACAGACCACGAGGCCACACAGCTATCAACTGCAGAGTCAGCATGTGAAGTTCATGATCTTAATCACCACATTATCTTATCTATCTTACTCATTTGTCATATGCCCACCCGTTTAGTTTAACAGTTAGCTAAAAAACAAACAAACAAACAAAAAAAACAGAAATAGGATGCAGAAACTTTGGTTTGTCATCAAAGCTGGTTCTGGCTATGTAGGACCATGGGTAGCCAAATGAGCACTCGTGAGACCACACCGTGACTAGAGAGTGAGAGGCACTAAAATGGATAGTTGGAGGGCTTTAAATAAAACTTACTGTAATAATCATAATTTTAGCAAGAGAATAATAACAGCAGGATCAGTGAAAGCAGGTAATATTTAGCACACAGTGTTAAGCATTTAAAACATTATCTCATTAATTCTTCACAATGACCCTTTGAAGTTGATATTATTCTCAACTCCACTTTACAACTGAGGAAATTTAACCAGACACCTAAGTAATTGGAGACAGTATTTATATTCTTTCAGTCTGACATAAGAGTACCAACATCTAACTACTACACCTCATGCCACATGGTTAACTTAGAATGCAATAATATTTCTTTGACTATTACTGCAAATATCAGCAGTATTCATGTATATTCATTTGTGTGTTAAGGGTCAGCTCACACCAGTTCATTGCTAGCAGGTTGTTAAAGCATTGGCAGCTAAAATTGGCCATCATAAAAGCATTTAAACCAAAGAAATCGCAAATGCTACAAATGAGGACCCTTTTTTGAAGAGAGCTACATACCACTGTTAATATTCTCATTATGTAACATATATATTTTAGCACTTTAGATATGTTAACTCATTTAGTTCTTACAGCAGTTCTGTTACTAACTCTCATTATCCTTATTTTACAGATAAGGAAACCAAAGTATAGAGAGATTAAGTAACTTACCCAGAGTCACAAAGCTGACTTTAGCTACTTGTGCCCAGCACTCACCTCTATGTTTTACTGCATTATCATTAATACAATAATACTACACCCTAAGCTGAAGGAATGGAATGTAAGAGAAAGCACATAAATAGTTCAGAAAAACTTCCTGAAAATAGCCAGTTTCCGTACCCCACCCACCCCTACCCAGAGAACTTTCTAAAATTATCATTTATCAGCCTCAACATATTGCCTTTAAGACTATGCATCTTTGGCCCCACTGGTTTCTAAGAACTATAGTTTGTTTCTTATTGAAGTCAATCTATTTATAAGTGTGGATATAAACATAGGAGGGTAAATGAGCTAAGATTTGGTGAATTCACAAATGAATACATGGAAAGAGAAAAGTCTAACCATTAAGATCTTTTGTTTGTTTTTTTTTTAATTTTCTAGAGGCATGTCTTATTTATTTATTTATTTATTTGTTTGTTTGATACATGCACTGGGTACAGTCAGAAGCGTGGGAGGGTGAGAGAATTCACCAGAGCCAGAGCGGGGAGCAGAGCAGGCAGAAGGACCGAAGTACACTGCTGAGGGGAGCAGCGGGCGGCAGGAGAGGTCTGCGCGCCATGCGGAACCCTCCTCTGGTGGCCGGGGAGCAGCCGGGGATCGAACCGGCACCGCAGTGGCCGCGGGCAGCTTCGCAACCCAGCGCTCAACCGCTGCGCCACCGGGGAGGCCCCAAGATCTTTTGCATTTAGTTCTAAACTGATGTCTTCCCCCTTTTCTCTCAAATAATCTTTAAAATGTCAAGGGGAGTCCTTTATACCATCTCATGAGAGAAAATGTCTATGAAGGCTCTTATAGACCTAAGTATTTAATTTTATCAATAAGCTTGGGAGAAAAAGAGAGAGAGGAACTTACATCATCTAATTCTTTCTCCACTTGGATTTTTCTCTTCTGGAATTGTTTTATTGTTTTCAATTCTGCTTGAATCATGCTTATTTCTCTGGCTTTTTGATGGAACTGTCCCTCCAGCTCATTTATTTGCAGAGTATACTTTTGTTCCTACATGCAAAAAAAAAAAAAAAAAGAAAAAGAAAAGAAAAAGAAAAAAGAAAAAGCGAACAGGTAAATGAGTCAGGAAAGAGAACAGCAGCCCCACTCAGTCATGTTCTGACTGAAGCTGTAAGCCATTTGCCTGTCTTCTTTGAAGAAATATTCCCTTTTCATTTTTGCATAGTTTTAAATTTTGTAAAAAGATATCAACTGCCTTGAATAAGAAAAAAATTCTAGAATAAGTTTTGTATGGAAAACACAGATCTTTACTAAAAAGAGGTATGAGAAGACTAAACAATCTGTACCCTAACCTGTAAGATAAATAATATCACTGACCCTAAATTAAAATTAATAAGCTAAAAGACAGAAGGCCACTCTCTCTCAAAAGTAAATCAAGGGGGGAAAAAGTGGGAGAAAGAGGAAGGAGGGGGTAAGAGGAGAAAGGAAGGGTAGGAAAAAAGAAAAATGGAAGGAGGTAAAGAAAAAAGGGCCAATAGGATTTAAAAAAAATAAACAACAGATAACAAAAGAAATGCAAATATCCTTCAAACATACAAAAAAATGCTTCACCTATCATAATAAGAGAAATATACTGAAATACTAATTCTAACCTATCAATTTGACAACATGATCTGGTATATTTTGAAGCTAAGGGACAAAGGGCAAAGGGAGGCCATGGATAGAAGTCAGATTTCTCAGAATATTCTATGTTTTGTAAATTTGACTTTGGAACCATATATCTTATATAATTATAATTATATAATTACATAATTTACATGAACAATTAATTTTTTTAATTTTATTATTATTTTCAATACATATATTTTACATTATTCTTCCTTTTTGTACAAAGCATGTTTTCTCCTCTCAAGTGTAGTCCCCATAAAATTCCCGCTACCAATTTACCTGTGCACCATCACCAGAGTCCCTTGTGTCTTCTCTCCCATGTTTTGATCCCTCGCCCGCCCCCTCCCCTGCAGAGTATCTCTGATTAATAGTTGCTTGTTAATTTTGGTTTTTAGTTATTATAATTTTTTTCCTTATCCCTTATTTGGTTTCCCTACATTCCTCCTATAAGTAAAATCATCCAATACTTTTTCTTTTTCTTTCTGGCTTATTTCACTGACTGTAATCCCTTCCAGCTCCTCCATGTTGCTGCAAGTGGCATGAGTATATCTTTTAAAAAAAAAAAGATTTATTTCATTTTATTTCATTCATTTATGCATAGAAGAGCTGGGGTGTAGGCCAGAGGTGGCAGGGGTGAGGAGATTCACTGGAGACAGAGTAGGGAGCAGAACAGGCAGACCGACTGAAATATACTGCTGAGGGGAGCAGTAACAGGAGAGACAGGAGAGGTCTGCTGTGCCATGTAGGTTAGCTCCCTGACTGGGAATTAAATTGGCGCTGCAGTGGCTGCAGATAGCTTCATAGTGCTGAGATTTAACCCCTTCCTCCACCAGGGAGGCCCAAGTTTATATTTTTTGATTGCTGAATAGTATTCCATTGTGTATATATACACCACATGTTCTTGATCCAGTCATCTATTTTTGGGCATTGGGTTGTTTCCATATCTTACCTATTATAAATAGTGCTGCAATAAACATAGGAGTGCAGGTATCATTTTGAATTAATGTTTCTGTGTCCTTTGGGTAGATTCCCAGGAGTGGAATTGCTGGGTCATGTGGAAGCTCCATTTTTAGTACTTTGAGGAACCTCCACGTAGCTTTCCATATTGGTTGGACCAGCTTGCATTCCCACCAGCAGTGTAGGAGAGTTCCTTTTTCTCCATATCCTCCCCAACATTCGTTGTTTCCTATTTTTTAATGTGCCATTCTCGCTAATGTGAGGTGGTATTTCATTGTGATTTTGATTAACATTTCCCTGATTACAAGTGATGTTGAACATTTTTTCATATACCTGTTGGCCTTTTGCATTTACTTTGAAAAAGTGTCTTTTTAGCTCTTCTGCCCATTTTTTGACTGGATTACTTGGTTTTTGTTGAGTTGAGTTAGCTCTTTGTAGATCTCTGTGACTACTCCCTTATCAGTAGTATTGTGCAAAAATTTTTTTTCCCAATTAGTAGGATGTCTCTTTGTTTTGGTCAATGTCTCTTTTGCTGTACAGAAGCTTTTTAATTTGATGTAGTCCCAGCTGTTCATCTTTCTTCACTTTCTTTGCTTTGAGGGATGTGTCTTTAAAGATGTTACTGAGATGTATGTCATGTATTGTTTTGCCTATACTTTCTTCTATAATTTTACATGCACAATTAATTTTTTTATTTTTTACTGTTTTTTTTATTGTGGTAACATTGGCTTATAATACTGTATATGATTCAGAGGTATGGGTTCACACCTCTTCAGATACATGCTCACAAATTTTTTAAAAGCAGCTCGTAAAGAAAGAAGCCAAATGGGTGGTTGGTGGCAATTCCCCACAGAAAGGAATTTTTTCTAATAGTTTTTAAACCTGGTGATTTGATTGGCAATGTGAATGGTATATATCCAAAGGGGGAAAATGCCCCCAAATGTTAAAACTGTTTCCATTAATCTGTGTTAGTGGTAGTAGTAATATCCTGTGACTGCTGAGGTATTGAGGTTTAAAGCAATAATACAACTAGATTGACATCAGCAAGAACCAGGATTTCTGGTGAAGGAGAAAGGAGATAAAATGAAGTAAAAACCTTGTACTCATACATCTGAATTGAAAATATTAAAAATATGGAGTCAAAACTCTTCAATAAAAAGACACAGAGTTGCAGCCTGGATTAAGAAACAAAACCCAACCTTTTGCTGCCCCCAGGAAACACATTTAGCTACAAAAGATAAAAATAGGCTCAAAGTTAAAGGATGGAAAACAATCCTACAAGCAAATGGACCAAAAAAGAAAGCAGGAACAGCTATTCTTATATCAGATAAAACAGATTTCAAACTCAAAAAGATAAAAAGAGACCCCAATGGTCACTACATTATGATCAAGGGGACAATACTTCAAGAAGAAATAACACTCATTAACATATACTCACCAAACGAAGGAGCACGAAAATATATCAGACAACTGTTGTCCTCTCTGAAAACAGACATCAGAGAAAACACATATGTAGTGGGAGACTTCAACACACCACTATCAACAATGGATAGATCAACAAGACAAAAAATAAGTAAAGAAACCAAAGCTCTAAATAAGGACCTAGAGCAACTGGGCTTAACAGACATCTATAGAACACTAAACCCCAAAAAAACGGAGTACACATTTTTCTCAAGCGCACACGGATCATTCTCCAGGATCGATCACATACTGGGGCACAAGACAAACATCAACAGATACACCAAGATTGAAATCATATCAACCATCTTTTCTGACCATGAAGGCATCAAACTAGAAATAAACCATAAAAAGAAGGCAAGGAACTTTCCTACCTCATGGAGATTAAAAACCACACTACTGGAAGACCACTGGACTAATGAGGAGATCAAAGAAGAAATGAAAAAATTTTTTGAATTGAACGACAAGGAGGACACCAATATCCTAAATGTATGGGATGCAGCAAAAGCAGTAATAAGAGGAAAATATATAGCAATAGAAGCTCACATCAAGAAACAAGAAAGAACTCAAAGAAACAACCTAATCTCGAAGCTCAAAGATCTAGAAAAAGAACAACAAAAAAACCCCAAAACCAGTAGAAGAAAAGAAATAATAAAAACCAAAGCAGAAATAAATGAAATTGAAACTAAAAAAACAATCCAAAAGATCAATGAAACCAAGAGCTGGTTCTTTGAAAAAATCAATAAAATAGACAAACCCCTAGCCAGGCTCACAAAGGAAAAAAGGGAGAAAGCACAAATAAACAGGATCATCAATGAAAGAGGAGAAATCACAACGGACACAGCAGAAATCAAAAGAATAATCAGTAACTACTATGAACAGTTATATGGAAACAAGTTTAACAATCTAGAGGAGATGGACAAATTCCTACAACTCTACAATCACCCAAAGCTAGATAAAGAAGAAATAGAACACCTAAACAGACCAATTACAATTAGCGAAATTGAAATGGTAATCAAAAACCTCCCCAAAAACAAAAGCCCAGGACCTGATGGATTTACAAATGAATTCTACCAAACATTCAGAGACGAATTAGTGCCTATCCTTCACAAACTCTTCCAAAAAATTGAGAAGGAAGGGACAATACCAAACACGTTCTATGAAGCCAACATTACACTAATACCAAAACCGAACAAGGACAACACAAAAAAGGAAAACTACAGGCCAATCTCCCTAATGAACACTGATGCAAAAATCCTCAATAAAATTTTAGCTATCAGAATCCAACAATGTATCCATAAGATAATTCACCACGACCAAGTAGGATTCATTCCAGGGACACAAGGATGGTTTAACATCCGAAAATCAATCAACGTTATCCAACACATCAACAAAAAGAAATATAAAAACCATATGATAATATCAATAGATGCTGAGAAAGCTTTTGACAAAGTGCAACACCCATTCATGATAAAAGCCCTTGAAATTCTTGGGATACAAGGAACATACCTCAACATCATAAAGGCCATCTATGACAAGCCAACAGCCAGTATCATTCTCAATGGTGAAAAGCTGAAAGCAATTCCATTAAGATCTGGAACAAGACAAGGATGTCCACTCTCACCACTGCTTATCAATATAATACTGGAAGTCCTAGCCAGGGCAATAAGACAAGAGAAAGACATCCAAGGAATCCAAATAGGAAAAGAAGAAGTCAAACTATCACTATTTGCAGACGATATGATATTATACATAGAGAACCCCAAAACTCCACAGAAAAGCTAATTCAACTCATCAATCAGTTCAGTAAAGTGGCAGGATACAAAATCAACACGCAAAAGTCAGTAGCCTTCCTATACACAAACAATAAATCTGAAGAAGAAGAAATCAAAAAAACCATCCCTTTTGTTATTGAAGCAAAAAAAATCAAATATTTGGGAATAAATCTAACAAAAGAGGTAAAGGACCTATACAAAGAAAACTATAAAACACTGTTAAAAGAAATAGAAGAAGACACAAAGAAATGGAGAGACATCCCCTGCTCATGGATTGAAAGAATAAACATTATTAAAATGGCCATCCTTCCAAAAGCAATATACAGATTCAATGCTATTCCAATCAAAATTTCAATGTCATTCTTCAAAGAAATAGAACAATTATTGATGAAATTCATATGGAATCACAAAAAACCCCAAATAGCCAAAGCTCTCCTGAAAAAAAAAGAAGGGAACGGAGGCATCACACTCCCAGACTTCAAACTATACTACAAAGCCATAATCATCAAAACTGCATGGTATTGGAACAAGAACAGACATACAGACCAATGGAATCGAATAGAAAATCCAGAAATAAACCCACAGATTTATGGTCAACTAATCTTTGACAAAGGAGCAAAGACTATGCATTGGAGCAAAGAAAGTTTGTTCAATAAATGGTGCTGGGAAAACTGGGTCGCTACATGCAAAAGAATGAAGCTTGACCACTACCTCACACCATACACAAAAATCAACTCAAAATGGATTAAAGAACTAGACATAAGACCTGAAACCATAAAATATATAGAAGGAAATATAGGCGAAACACTACGTGATTTGCACATCAAAGACATCTTTACAGACACATCACCCAAAGCAGTGATAGTGAAGGCAAAGATAAACAGCTGGGACTACATCAAATTAAAGAGCTTCTGCACAGCAAAAGAGACAATAACAAAAACAAAGAGAAACCCCACCAACTGGGAGAACATTTTTGCACCCAACACTAATGATAAAGGACTGATCACAAAAATCTGCAAAGAGCTGATGAGACTCAACAACAGCAAAGAAAATAATCCAGTCAAAAAATGGGCAGAAGAGCTAAAAAGAAACTTCTCTGAAGAGGAAATGCAAATGGCCAACAGGCATATGAAAAAATGTTCAACATCACTTGTCATCAGGGAAATGCAAATCAAAACTACCATGAGATACCATCTTACACCAGTGAGAATGGCACATATTAAAAAAACTAGCAACAACAAATGTTGGCGAGGGTGTGGAGAAAAAGGAACTCTTCTGCACTGTTGGTGGGAGTGCAAACTGGTCCAACCACTGTGGAAAGCTGTGTGGATATTTCTGGACCTACTAAACATAGAGCTTCCATATGATCCAGCAATTCCACTCCTAGGTATTTACCCAAAGGACACAGAAACATTAATTCCAAAGAACACCTGCACCCCTATGTTTATAGCAGCACTGTTTACAATAGCTAAGCTTTGGAAACAACCCAAATGCCCAAAAATAGATGACTGGATCAAGAAGATGTGGTACATATACACCATGGAATATTACTCAGCATTCTAAAAAGATAAATACATGCAATTTGCAGCAACATGGATGGCGCTGGAAGGGATCATGCTCAGCGAAATAAGCCAAAAAGAAAAAGAAAAATACCGGATGGTCTCACTCATAGCAGGAATCTAGAAAACTTAAATAAGGGACCAGGAAAATGAATAACTATAAGAAAGTTAAAATCAAAATCAACAAAAAACTATGAACCAGAGACACTTTTAGGGGGGCGGGGGCGGGAGGGGAGGGATTGGGGTCAGAATGGGGGGGCTGCAATTGTATGGGGAATATAACAATAAAATTTATTAAAAAAATATGGAGTCATGATACACTTAAATCTTTAAAAATAATATAATTCCTAGCTCTGTCCACTGAAAAATCCCACCTAGAATGACAGTCTAAGATAAGCGAGCACTACTAATACCAGATGGTTTTCAAGTTTCCCATAATAACATTTTCATGTTGAGTTTTTGTACAATCATGTGAACTTTAAAGTCACTGAACTGCAAAGAGGACCTGTTCATTTATCCTGTGTCTTAAATAACTGAACCTACCAAAAACTTGACTGCCCAGTAAGTGAATTATTTGTGGGCATAGATACTCACCAACTTTTCCTTCTCTTCTTGTGCTTTTTCCTTCGTTTCATTTAGCTGCTCTTTCAGTTTTTCAATCTGTAACATATGAAAATAGAGAATCAGGAAGATAAACAGTGTATACCTTTATTGTGGTACCTTTATTGTGACATGCCTTAATTAAATGGCTAGTTTTAATATGATACTAAACCCACTAGGGTTGGAGAGGTGGGATAAGGTAGGAAGAAGAGAAGAGCTGGTGATATTCTCTCTGCCCTTAACCTGCTATTGCCAGTTTCCAAAACCTACCAGTTTCCAAAAAGTTACCTGGGTAACTTTTTCTTTTTCATTGTGGTAAGAAACACATTTAATTTACCACCTTAAGCATTATTAAAAATACAATTCACGCCTCCCCTGGTGGCCCAGGCGGTTGAGTGCCCCGCTGTGAAGCTGTCAGCAGTCTCTGCAGCACCGGTTCAATCCCTGCTGGCAGGTGAGGGTCGCACATGGTGCGGCAGACCTCTCCTGTTGCACCCGCTGCTCCCCTCAGCAGTGTATTTCGTCAGTCTGCCTGTTCTGTTCCCCGCTCTGTCTCTGGTGGATCCTCTCACCCTCCCGTGCATCTGGCTTGTGCCCTGGTTCTTGTGTAAATGAATAAATAAATCTTTGAAAAAAAAGCGTGTTAGGTATATTCACATTATTGTGCAACTCAAGCGTGTTAGGTATATTCACATTATTGTGCAACAGATATCTACAACTTTTTCATCTGAACTCATGAAACATTAATTCTTCCTCCTACCTTCCTACTCCGCCCCCTTAGCAACCACCTTTTGACTGTTTTTATAACTTTCATTACATTAGATACTTGATATATGTGCACTCATACAGTAATTATCCTTTTGTGACTGATTATTTCACTTGGTATCACCTTGAGTTTCATCTGTGTTGGAGTGTGTGACAGGATATTCTTCACAAGGTTGCATAATATTCACTGTTTATCACATGAAAACAAGGTCACTTAGTGAAGGCCATGCATTGCTTGATGATATTTCAGTCAATGGCTGACCAAATATTCTACTGTGGTTGCAATAGGCTATACCATGTAACTTAGGGGTGTGGCAGGCTACACAACTAGGTTTGGGTCATTACACTCTGTGACATTTGCACTATGACAAAATCACCTCATGGCACAATTCTCATAACGTCCCCGAAGTGACAGGTGACTCAATACACCACATTTTCTTTTTTTTTTTTAAAGATTGATTTATTTATGTATACAAGAACTGGGGTACAGGCAAGAGAGGTGTGGGTAAGAGGATTCACCAGAGACAGAGTGGGGAACAGAACAGGCTGATTAACTGAAATATACTGCTGAGGGGAGCAGCGGGGGAGTCAGAAGAGGTCTCCTGCGCCATGTGGGTCAGCTCCTTGACCAGGGATCAAACTATGCTGCAGTGGCTGCAGATAGCTTCATAGTGCTGGGTCTTAACCCCTTGTGTCACCATGGAGGCCCCTACCACATTTTCTTTATTCACTAATCTGTCAATGGACTTTTGGCTTGCTCCCATTTCTGGGCTTACATGACTAATTCTTCAACAAACACAGGTTTTCAAATACCTCTTCAAGGTCTTGTTTTGAATTCTTTTGGGAATGTAGGCAAAACTGGGCATGCTAGATCATGTAGTAATTTTTTTTTTAATTTTTTGCTGTTTTCCATAATGGCTGCACCATTTTATTTATTTATTTTTACTTTTTTAATTTTATATATTTTTAACATCATTTTTCATTTTTGCACAATGTATGCATTTTCATCTTGGTTATAGTCCCCATACAATTCCCAACCCCCTTATTTTGACCCTAATCTCTCTTCCTCCCTCCTCCCCCCATTAGTGTGTCTCTGGTTTATAGTTGCTTGTTGATTTTGATTTTTACTTTAGTATAATTATTCTTTTTCCTGGTCCCTTATTTAGGTTTTCCAAATTCCTGCTATGAGTGAGATCATCCTGTATTTTTCTTTTTCTTTCTGGCTTATTTCGCTGAGCATGATCCCTTCCAGCTCCATCCATGTTGCTGCAAATTGCATGTGTTTATCTTTTTTGTTTGCTGAGTAATATTCCATTGTGTATATGTACCACATCTTCTTGATCCAATCACCTATTTTTGGGCATTTGGGTTGTTTCCATAGCTTAGCTATTGTTAATAGTGCTGCCATAAACATAGGGGTGCAGGTGCCGTTTTGAATTAATGTTTCTGTGTCCTTTGGGTAAATACCTAGGAGTGGAATTGCTGGATCATATGGAATCTCCATCTTTAGCAGGTTGAGGAATCTCCACATAGCTTTTAAAGACTCTTCACCCAAAGCAGTGATAGCGAAGGCAAAGATAAACATCTGGGACTACATCAAATTAAAGAGCTTCTGTACAGCAAAAGAGACAGTAACCAAAACAAACAGACACCCCACCGACTGGGGAAAAATTTTTTGCCACAACACTACTGATAAAGGGCTGATGACAAAAATCTACAAAGAGCTGACGAGACTCAACAAAAACAAAGTAAATAATCCAGTCAAAAAAATGGGCAGAAGAGCTAAAAAGGAACTTCTCCAAAGAGGAAATGCAAATGGCCAACAGGCATATGAAAAAATGTTCAGCATCACTTGCAATCAGGGAAATGCAAATCAAAACTACAATGAGGGACCATCTTACACCAGTGAGAATGGCACATATTAAAAAAAGAAAAAACTAGCAACAAATATAGCCGAGGATGTGGAGAAAAAGGAACTCTCCTGCACTGCTGGTGGGAGTGTAAACTGGTCCAACCACTATGGAAAGTTGTGTGGAGATTCCTCAAGCTTCTAAAGATGGAGCTTCCATATGATCAGGCTGCACCATTTTACATTCCCAGCAACAGTGCACAGGTTCTAATTTCCCCACATCCTTCCCAATACACTTGCCATTTTTCTTTTTAATATTTGTTTGCTTTGTGTAGAAGAACTGGGGTATAGGTCAGATGCAGGGGTTGAGAGGATCCACCAGAGACAGAGTGGGGAACAGAAAAGGCAGATTAACTGAAGTACACTGCTGAGGGGAGCAGCAGGTGAGACAGGAGATGTCTGCTGTGCCATGTGGGTCAACTCCCTGGCTGGGGATAGAACTCATGTGTCTTTAGCCCCTGCACGACCAGGGAGGCTCAATGAAATAAAATTTAAAACTATAGTATGAATTGTTTTGGGATACAATAAAGCACACCATCTTCAGCACAATGGAAATTTCCTTGGGTTTTCATGGGCCTCAGAGGCAAATGGAAAGAAAAGTATTCTAAATTACACCTAAATTCCACTTTAACACCAACTAGCTAGTGCCTCGGCAAGTTACTGTCCTTTCTGAGAGTCTACTTCTACATCTGTAAAATGGGAACAATAATATTGTGACTGCATGGTGCTACTAAAAGGACTAAATGAGAATAGAAGTACCTAGCACAGTTTCTGGCACAAAATAGGGGCTCCAAAATGTTAGTTCATGGGCCTCCCTGGTGACACAAGGGTTAAGCACAGCATTGTGAAGCTATCCACAGCCTCTGCAGCATGAGTTCGATCCCTGGTCTGCCAGGGAGCTACACACATGGTGCAGCAAACCTCACCTGTCTCACCCGTTGCTCCCCTCAGCAGTGTATTTCAGTCAGTCCGCCTGTTCTGTTCTGTTCCCCACTCTGTCTCTAGTGAATCCTCTCATCCCCCCACCAGCACCTCTGGCCTGTACCCCAGTAATTGCATGCATAAAAATAAATAAATCTTAAAAAAAAAAGTTAGGGTCCTTCTCTGTTTTCTTTTAAATTAAAAATGACAGCTTTGTGGGCCTCCCCTGGTGGCGCAGTGGTTGAGCGCTGGGTTGCGATGATGCCCACAGCCTCTGCAGCACCAGTTCGATCCCCGGCCACCAGCGAGGGTCCCACCAAAAAAAAAAAAAAAGACAGCTTTGCTCTCAACATTTTAGAGTCAGTAATACAAATTCAAGATTCAACTGGCCAAAAGGAGGAGATTCAACTTGTTGGGGCCATAATCATGTTCACATGGATTATCAGAGATCTACTTTATAAATAATTAAAACTAAGTAAATATCAGTATCAAAAAATGTATATGGGCCCCCTCCCCAGTGGCGCAGCAGGTTGAGTGTAGCGCTGTGAAGCTGTCCGAAGCTTCTGTAGCGTGGGTTCGATTCCCGGCTGGCCAGGGAGATTCCCACATGGCGCGGCAGACCTCTCCTGTTGTGCCTGCTGCTCCCCTCAGCAGTGCTTTTGGTTTGTCTGCCTGTTCTGCTCCCCACTCTGCCTCTGGTGAATCCTCTCACCCTCCTGTGCCTATGACCTGTACCCCAGCTATGTATGAAAAAATAAAAAATAAAAAAATCTAAAAATAAGTGTATGATCTATGTATATCTATGTATATGATTTATGCTCTTGTCCTTAAAATGGATCATAACGTCCCTTATGATCAACATGTTTCAGATAAAAAAACAAAATATGGGACAAAAACTGAAAATAAGAAAGAATCAATTCTGACAGCAGTCATTTTGAAATAGCGTTCTGCCAGAACAAGTTCTAAAGTTAACTGAAATGTTTTAAGTGTAATGAGATTTCAAGGAATTAAAATCCTTGAAATATACACCACACCACAGTAGAACCACAGAGGTAGTTATTAGGCTCAGAAGGGGTTTCTACCTACCTACCATATTATCTTTCTCCTGATCCTGCTTCTTCAGGAAGCTTAACACACACATTGTGTCTTTCTCCATTTTGTACTGCTGTCTCTTTAAGTCCTCATTGGTTTTTGCCAGTCTCCTGGAAGCATCACGATACTCAATCCTAGAGAGCTCTGTGACTTCCAGCCTGGCTTCCCAGAGGGAGGCATTGGCCTTGGCTCTCTCCACCACAGATTCATCAGTTTTCGTTGCCTTCCTAATGGAAAGAGGACATAGACAATGTGTAACTATTTCTCTATTTTTTTAGCATTATACCTCAATTATTATATATTTTGCTTGGCATTGCTTGGCACATGTGAGTAAATATTGTTTGGTGAATGAGTTGATAAAAAATACATCATTTACTTGAAAAGTAAGAGGGAAGTTTTGAAGAATAATCTAAAGGAGTGAGAAAACAAAGTGGAAAGACAAGTCAAATTCACTTCATAAAGCTTTCACATCTTTTCATTTATTTTTTTGATTATCTCATATTTGAACTGTCTTTCCTATTCTTACTCAGTCTTCTTACACCTTGCTTCTCTCTATTGCAACCCACTACCTTAGTTCTCCTTCTGTGTAGTTAGATTTGTAGTGTTATGTTTTAAATCTATAGTTCTATAATCTTTCACTTATCTCTACCCCAGTTTTTGGTTTTATTTTTTTAGCTAGGCCTTTGATAAAAGATCAGTCACTAGCTAAGTATGTTAAATATTTTATCAGCTAGTGCCACAAAACTCCAAGTTTCAAGGATGGCTGAGAAATAAACCACAATCAAGTATCCAGAAGTGGAGAGGAAATTTTAAAAAGTAAAGGAGGGTTTCCAACATTAAAATGATGAAAGGGGAGATTTTCAAAATAACAACTTACAAGCATTAACAAAACATCTATATAATACGGTAGACACTAGATATATAAAAAATTACATAATAAATAAGACTATCTGTATTTGAACTCTAAATATTTTCACACATATGAATATGTGTTCCTTTCCATTCCCACCCCCAGTTCCTAGTTCTCAATCTTTTTGCAGTCCCGCTCACTTTTTGTCCTCTTCAAATTTAAGCCAATTCCATGCTCAATCCCCAGCCTGTTCTAGCAGTTATCTCTTTCCAGCATGATTAGGCACCAGCTATAGACTGCCTTGCTACAATCAGCCAATTGCTCCCTGAAGGTATCAGGTCTAAGCTGCTCAAAGTAGATAATGAAAGAAATCAGATACCTGGGCCTCCCCAGTGGTGCAATGGGTTGAGCACAGCACTGTGAAGCTGTTTGCAGCCTCTGCAGCGCAGGTTCAACTCCCAGCCGGCCAAGGAGATACACACATGGTGTGACAGGCCTCTTCTGTCTCACCTGCTGCTCCCCTCAGCAGTGTGCTTCGGTCAGTCTGCCTGTTCTGTTCCCCACTCTGTGTCTGGTGAATTCTCTCTCCCTCCTGCACATCTGGCCTGTACCCCAGTTCTTGTATAAATAAATAAATCTTAAAAAAAAAAAAAGAAATCAGATACCTCCTTTACTCCTATCACTCGTTTGTTTCTACTGGTGATAGAAATAAAGCAGTTCGGGCCTCCCCGGTGGCGCAGCGGTTGAGCGCTGGGTTGCGAAGCTGCCCGCAGCCTCTGCAGCACCCGTTTGATCGATCCCCGGCTGCTCCCCGGCCACCGGAGGAGGGTCCCACATGGCGCACAGACCTCTCCTGCCTCCCGCTGCTCCCCTCAGCAGTGTACTTCGGTCCTTCTGCCTGCTCTGCTCCCTGCTCTGGCTCTGGTGAATTCTCTCACCCTCCCACGCTTCTGACTGTACCCAGTGCTTGTATAAATAAATAAATAAATGTTTAAAAAAAAAAAGAAAAATCTTTAAAAAAAAAGAATTTATTAAAAAAAAAGAAATAAAGCACTTTCTCAAATTATGAGTAATGGAATATGCAAGGAGTAGGAGATCTGTTATCTTCAATGTTACTCATTGTTCACACACATACTGTAGATGCATGGCCAAAGACAGAAAATACATGCTAATGAGTTCCAGAATGCCATAAGTCATTGGCACATTTTAAAGGTGCTAGAACACGCACGCGCGGGCACACACACACACACACACACACACACTTGCATAATCAGACTATAGAGTACTTTTTAAAATTGAGGTAACATTGGTTGGTTTACATAATTGTTTTAGAGGTGTTGTTACCATACTACACCTACCACAGAACCCACAGTCCATCCCCAGAGTCCATTATGTTCCCTCCCCTTTGTTCTCATTTTTCCTGGTGCCCATCTCCTGCTGGGCACCTGGCATCAGCTTTCCAGGGCTTGTTAGTTTGGCATTATCTGATCCTTTGTTTGATATCTCTATATTCCACATGTAAGTGACACCATCTGGTATTTGTCTTACTCCTTGTAGAAGACTATATTAGTACATGGAGTGGAGGTGGGGAAACTACGTACAAGTAAGTACATGGGGCTATCATTTTACAAAAAAGAAAAAGAATGATAGTTAGTGGTTATCTTTGGATGATGTGATTACAGGTGATTTTTTTTTTCTCTTGACTTTCCATGTTTCTTAAACTTCCAGTACTGAGCATATATTACTACTCTCTTAAATTACAAGTTTTGAGGATTCCTTTGTGGTCCCATATATGGTGGCGTTGGACAGTATATGTGACTCCACTGTTTCTAGAAATCACCAGGTTACCCAGTAGTCCTAGTGGCAAGCCAGTAGCAACTCCAAGTTTACAAAGTGTTCGTGCTAGAGATTTAACAATCTTTAGGGTTCTGATCAGTTTGGAGAATTTGCAACAACTACTCAGTTCAGTCAAATCCATTAGGTTTTTCTCTGACCAAAAGGGGATTTCTGAAAATGCTCAAGGAACTACTTTAATCACACAGAGGTCTTCTAGATGTTAAAGATCATCTCAGCCACAAAGCAGAGATCCCTCAGGCTAAAAAAGCAAGAAAGAATGAACTCAGCAGAGGGTGGTGGGGGGAGAAAAGAAGATCCACATTGAGGCATACACAAGCAGATACCTTAATTTGTTTATTTAACAAATATTAAGCATCTGTTATACTAGGTGCTGAAGATAATGGTGAATGATATTTAATGTCTATTCTCCAGAAGTTTATGGTCTTGAGCAGGGCTTCCCAACTGGCACTACCAAAATTCTAAGCCAAATGAGTCTTTGTTTGGGGGTGAGAATAGGGGCTATGTGACGTGTTGTAGGGCGTTTAACAATATTCTTGGTCTCTACCCACTAGATGCCAGTAGCCCCCATCTCCAGATGTGACAATCAAAAATGTCTCCAGATTATACAAAATGTCCCCTGGGAACCAAAACCAAGCCCTACTGATAACAACTGGTCTAGAGCAGTGTTGTCCAATATAACTTTTTATGATAAAAAGTTCTATATCTGTGCAAACACAGTCACCACTAGTCACATGCGCCTGCAGGGTTTATGAAATGTGACTAGTACAAATGAGGATCTGATTTTTTAAAGTTAATTTTA
The DNA here is from genome assembly GCF_964194135.1 of Talpa europaea. NCBI lineage: Eukaryota > Metazoa > Chordata > Mammalia > Eulipotyphla > Talpidae > Talpa > Talpa europaea. The sequence continues at coordinate 113,151,807 of NC_140075.1, forward strand.
ACTAATTTCAATTTCATAGCCAGACATGGCTGGTGGCTACTTGATTGGACAGCGAGATCTTGAGGACCTCCATACACCAAGAAATAGTAACCTGACCTTCACTTTTAGGGTCAGAATTAACTTCCTCACTCTCAGTTTTCTCTTCCACTGGCGCCTGTATCATCTGGTCCTGTATTACTTTTACTCTTTGGGAACTCAGTCTGCCTTCCGTCCGTGCAGGCACATTGGTGGGGCTGTCTAAATTACTTCAGGGCCCCAAGTCTCATACTCAATTGTCTAAATTCAAGCAATACAGTTTGGTGTGCACTGGAGGAATTTCTGAACTATGGCAGCTGTCCTCAGAAGCGGGAAGAGCCAGAGCAGGGCCGAGGAGGGCCGGCGGGAGGGCACCAGCTAGCCAGTCCCCTGCCTCTCCGAGGCCCGCGTCCCGCCGGCTTCCCGACCCTATCCGTCGGGTCGGCCAGCCCTCGAAGGACTCCCAGGGCGACTTCTCCTTACTTCTTCTTGTCTTTGCCTTTCCTTTTGTCCCTCCCCTTCGCCGGCATCCCAGCTGCTCGAGCGGCGCGGGCAGGGGTGGTCGCCACTACGCGACTCCCCCGCCTGGCTCTGTTGCTAAGGAAACCAGCACGCCGAGCGGGGATGTGTCCGCCCGGCCGTTGCGGGAGCGCGGAGAGCGCACGCGCGCGTGACGTGGCCCGCCGCCGCCGCCGGGGCCCAGTCCGCGGGCCGGGCGCGGGGGGCGGGGCGGAGAGCGCGCCGAGGGCGGCGGGTGGCCGCGCCGGGGCGGCGCGCGCGGTGAGTGTGCGAGCGGCGGGGGCGCCCAGCCCTGACTGGGGTGCGGCGCGGGCCGCGGGCGGGGCGCGGGCGTGCGGGGGCGCTGGTGCGGGCCAGCCGCGGGCGGCGGCGCGGCGTCCTGCGGGCCGGGCGTCTCGCGCGGCGCGGCTGTCGGGGCGCCCTCGCCTCAGGAGGCTTCCTCGGGCGTCCGCCCGCCCCGCCGCGGCCGTCACGGCGCCGCCCCCCGCCGCTTGGCCGCCCGGGCGCCTCACCCGGGGGCCTCCCCTTCCCGCGCGCCCCGCCCGCCGACCTGCCTCTGCCTCGCTCTCGCCGCGGCCCCTCAGCCGCCCCGGCGCTGGTCTCCTCAGCCCTCCCCCGGCTGCTGACTCTGCGCCGAGCCCGGGAGGGACGGAGCACCCCGCCGACCGCCCGGGCCAGAGTTGTGTGACGGGGCGGTTGAGGACTCCCCGGGCGCGGCGGGGTTGGGGCGCCCGGGCCCGGGGTCCGGGAGCCCGGCGGAGGCAGAAGTGCTGTCACCCCGGCGGGAGAGGCTCCCGGGGCGGGAGGGGGTCGGGCCCGCGGTCCGGCTGTGTCCTGTGACCCACGCCACCCGCCCAGAAGCGGCCCGGCCTTCCCTTTCGCTGACACTTCGTGGGTCCCCACCCCCCTTCACTGCGAGTTGAAAGCCTTTTGGTGTCTTTTCCTGAGCGCCACTATGAGGAGTACTCACAAGTATTCTCCTTTTTCGGAGGAGGTGCTCTGTGATTATGCTTCATTCAGTGGCAGTGAGTCATTGAGGGAGTTAGTGTTCTGGGTGCCAAGACGTTTGTTCTGGAATGGCTTGTGATTGAAGCTCTCCGTTACCCATTTCAAACGGAATTTCAGTTTTCTTTGAAACTGGGTTGTCGAGCCTTGCTTGCTTTCTCTAGGCAGAACTTAAACCCCCACACCCCTCCCAGTGATCTCTGACCTCCGATTCACCCTCCCCCACTTCACGTCCCCCACATTTTCTCCTCCCTGCTTATATAGCTTTTGTTTCTAGATTCTGTGGTTAGAGGGAACATGATGATTTGTTGATGAGCACTGAGAATCTTTTTTATTGATACCATCTGCTAGCATGACCCTGGCTTACTTTGTTTCTGGTGCATCTCCACTTCTGCATGTCACAGTCCTTTGGGTCCGTAATGGAAACACCATAAGTTGAGGGAGTTTTCCCTGATAGGGAATCTGTAAAGTTTCCATTAATTTCAGGTTCCATCAGTTTCAGGTTCTGAAAATACATCCTGTTGATAGATGCAGAAAAGCGAGAGTAGGACATTTACTATCACCGGTTTTAAGTTTGGAATTCATTCTAAAATTTGGTTACTGTGCTTTTTAGTGTGAAAGTCTGTCTCTAAGACTTTCACCATTTAAACATAGGTTTACAGACTCATTTAAAAACAGTAATTTGTCACGATTATTTCTAAAGTGTGCACAGTACTTTAATTACATGTATTACAGTTATTTTGTACGACAAAATAACTGACTGTGAGCTTGATTTTCTAGTTAACACTGTTGTAACATGAATATGGTTGAAAGAACTGCCTTAATTCCTACTGTGGTAGAAGTGGTTCTAGAATCTGTAGTCTTCTGAATCACTGTTCTCTGCCAAAGAATTGGATGTTATTCAGCCATTTGTTAGTAAGAAACAATAGATGGTATAGATAGTAGGGTAGGAAGTTGCTAGTTAGCAATTCCTCTGGTAGTATTTGCTTCCATAATTTTTGGTAGTTTTGCTGTGAAGTTTCAGGGATTATTTTGCTAAATAAATTTGCTTTGTTTTGTTGTTTAGAATGCTAATGCTTTAAATACTTGGAATAAGCCATATAATGTTTTGACTTGGCTTTGTAATTTTTTTTTTTTTCAGTTTGCATAGTTCCTGATCAACAGAAATGTGGAGTATCTTGACTGAATCCTCATGCAGACAAGATGATGATGGTGCTGGTAGGCAGGACAAGGTAACAATTCTGTTAGCTTAAAATTGTACTTCGTGAAGTTTTTTTCTTTTTTTTTCGTGACTAGGATTCTTTTTTTGGGAAATTATGGTAACTTTCTCTTGTCCCATTGAATGTAATTCCATTAAGTTTGGAGATGCTAAAAACCAAGTACAAAATATAATACAATTACAAAGTATATATTTTGTAAATACATTTTGTAAATACTATGTAGTATTTCTAATTTTTTTTCTTCCAGTAATTTGAAATTGGGTTTACTGTGCAAAGTCATATGTGACTATTTTGGTTTAGCTTAGAAACCAAATATCTCCTTTAGTTTGGAGACTAAGTTTTTCCTTCTAAATCATCCTTGAGGGCCTCCCCGGTGGCGCAGCGGTTGAGCGCTGGGTTGCGAGGCTGCCCGCGGCCTCTGAGGCGCCGGTTCGATCCCCGGCTGCTCCCCGGCCACCGGAGGAGGGTCCCACATGGCACGCGGACCTCTCCTGCCGCCCGCTGCTCCCCTCAGCAGTGTCCTTCGGTCCTTCTGCCTGCTCTGCTCCCCATTCTGGCTCTGGTGAATTCTCTCGCCCTCCCGCGCTTCTGACTGTACCCAGTGCATGTATAAAATGAAAACAAACAAATAAATAAATAAATAAAACATGTCTCTATTTAAAAAAAAAAAAAATCATCCTTGAAATCATGTGATAGCAGATCCTATAAGTGGAAGAGACTGGGTGAAGAGATTTTGATTTTTTTTTTTTTCCCCACACAGCCTTTTGAATCCTGGATAATATATTATTGTCCAAATTATATCTGAAGGGACTAATTGAATATCAAGGGGAGTTAATTACTTTCATCCTATTTTATTATATGTGCTGCTTGCATAGAATTCTATAGGTATTACCTTGTGATATTATAACTAGTTCATATCACTGTAGGGGCATTGTAAGGAATTCTAGAGATCAAAGATCAACTATTTTAACATTTCATTCTTTTATAGATATGATACTTTGCTACAGATAATTATTACCTATTGGCAATTTATTTGCAAAATATCTAATTTTTATTAGTTATCCATCTGGACAAAGCCATTAACCTGGAACTAACAATTAGATCTTTGAGACTAATTATATACCCAAATTTCACATCCACTAATCTGAATTTTCATGTCATGGATCTGTCAAATGTTCATTCGAGAAGTGTTTAGTACTAATTATGTACCAACTTCTCTAATAGCTTGATGGATACAGTGGGGACAAGACAGGGCCTCTGCTTCCACGTGGCTTACAGTCAGATGTATATTGATCTGGACATTGATCTCCAAGAATACATAATGTCCTAGGCACCTATATGCAAACAGTTAACAATACACAATTGGAATATAAACAACTGCAAGCAGTGATTGATAAAAGAGAGATGCCATAGACTCTGAATGCAACAGGTATTTGGAGACATGCAGACTATTATAATCAGGGAAAGTTTACAAAAGGAAGTAGACTTCAAAGAAAAGGGAAGGCTTTCTGGGAAGGTAGAACAAAGTAAAGAAAATTCAGTGCATACCTGAAACCAGGAGTAATTTAACTAGAGTAGTGGTTCCCGAAGTGTGGTCTGTGTACCAGTATCACCTGGAAACTTGCTTGATACTGTTATAGAGCAGCCCCGATATGCGCTTTATGGTGACCAACGCAAGAAAAATTACTTTGGGCTGGTCAACCACGGGTGAAGCTTGCAAAGCACATTGGGCGCCAAGCTGTTATAGAGCAGCCCCGATATTTAACGGGTTCCTGGCTGTGGGTCCTCACCTGCGCACTTAAAGGGACTTATTAATACTCCACTACAGGCACACACAAAAGGTTAATAAAAGGTTTATTTACAAGGGAAAAGGAAATAAGGAAAATGTACAACTCAGGGAGAAAATAGGGAAATAAAGTCTTTAATGCGTCCTACCCAATCCGATGACCTGGAAACCCAAAGTCACACAGCTGGCCAGATGCTGCTAGCTGGTGGAGAGCCAAAATGGGGGACCCCCAAAGCCCATGTGTCTGCCTTTTATATCAACCTGGCTGCTTAACCCCACCCTCAGGTCCCAGCTACCTTCCCTTTGGTGGTGATGGAATTTGGAGTTCCCAGTGTCTTTGGCTTTGGCCTGGGGTGGGGGTGGAGTCCACAAAGCCTGTATGGAATTAGCTTTAGGACATCCTTTTCCCCCTAATAATACCAGAATCTCAGGCCCCACTTGAGAGCTACTGAGTCAGAAATGCTGGTAGTGAGACCCAGCAATCTGATTTAATGAGCTCTCCAAGTAGTTCTGATGCTTGTTAAAGTTTGAGAACTACAGCAAAGGGTTTTTGTATGTAAGTAATAGACACAAAAATTTAAAAAGGAGTTTGTCTTTTATCCTCAGAGCAAAGTCATCAGCTTATGACGTGAGGATTGGATTTGGTACATATATACATTTTGTTTGGTTGCTTTTGAATTTGCTTTTTCTTAAATGGATTTTGTTGTCTCTTTTTAAAAAGATTCTACCTAGAAATCTGTGTTTTTCAGCTTATCCTGAAAAATCAGAAGACCTGGCGCTTATGGGCAATACTTTAATTGTGGAAGCAGTTGATGACAACAGGAGAACTTTTGCTTTAGATAGGATACAGGCTCTTCACTTTGCCACAGTCCCCACCATTTCCTGTTATTTTACATACCTTTTCTCACATTTCCTGTCTGGTCTTTAGGTATTTGAGTTTTTAACCTTTGGTGGACAGTGGGAAATTGGAAAGTTTTGAGGAGCGTGCCATGATTTATGTATTCATTAATTAATTCCACAAACATTTATTAATTAAACATATTCTAAGTTGTACTATGTTCAAAGATTAATGAATTCCAGCCAAGATGTGCCTAACAATCTAGTGAGAAAATGATGAAAACAGCATTTAGGAAGACAGTGGTATGTGGATTTAATAATGGAGACATTCTCAAGTAGAAGACCAGTTAGTAGGCAATAACAGTCCAAATCTGAAGTCATAAAAGGTAGAGTTTAGATGTTAGCCGATTAGATGGGAAAAAAAGAGATGGGAAAGATATTGCAAAGGAAAAATCACCAGTCCTTTTTAACAGATAAGAATATAAACAGCATGAGCTAGGAGAATTCGAAGATATTGACAATTTTGAGTTGAGGAAATTGCGGTGCACTAACAAACTGGAATGTAGAAAGAATTCATTTAACATTTTCATTAAGGCAATCAGAAATTTTGTATCTGTTAAGCAACAACTGTTCTCCCTCCAATACCAGATAACCTCTAATCTGCTTTTGTCTCTATGAATTTGCCTATTCTATTTTATGTAAATAGAAACATACAATATTTGTCCATTTTTGTCTGTCAGTTATGTTTTCAAGGGTCACCCACATTGTAGCATATATCAGAACTTCATTCCTTTTTTATAACTAAATGATATGCCGTTTTTGTATATATATCATATTTTGTGTATTCACGCATCTGTTGATGGACATTTGGGTTGTTTCTACCTGTAGCTATTGTTAATAGTGCCACAGTGAGCATTAGCTTAGGGGTATCTGTTTGAGTCCCTATTTTCCAATTCATTTGGATATGTTCTTAGGGTTGTGATTGGCTTGGTTCCTAACTGTGTACTTGGACATGTAATAATAAGTGGCAGCTCTTGCCCACAGCCTCTGCAGCACTGGTTTGATCCCCGGCTGCCGGCGAGGGTCCCACATGGTGCGACGGACCTCTCCTGCCATGCCCGCTGCTCCCCTCAGCAGTGTATTTTGTCACTCTGTCTGTTCTGCTCCCCACTCTGGCTCTGGTAAATTCTCTCACCCACCCGTGCTTCTGACTGTACCCAGTGCTTGCATAAATAAATAAATAAATCTTAAGGAAAAAAAAATAAGTGGCAGCTCTTGATCAAACTAACATAGCTGGTATTTGAATTCTTCACAGCCAAAAATGACCTCACAAAGTGCATAAACTAGACTTTATGCATTTTGTGGATTACCTCCTTAGATACTGTCTCTCCAATCTGTTTACATGTACATTTACACAAACATACATACTAGTTTTTATTTTATTTTTTTAAAGATTTTATTTTTATTTTATTTTTGCATAGAAGAACTGTGGTGTAGCCAGAAATGGGGGGGCGGTGATTCACCAGAAACAGAGTGGGAAGCAGAACAGGCAAATCTACTGAAATACACTGTTGAGGGGAGCAGTGGGCGAGATGAGAGAGGTCTGCTGCACCATGTGGGTTAGCTCCTGGCCGGGGATAGAACTCAGGTTGTCATGGTGGGCCGTCGCAGTGGTAGCGATAAGACTTATCCCCTAGGCCACCAGGAAGGCCCCACATACTAATTTTTAGAGGAATGTGTCTTGCTTCCTTTTGCTGTCATTGATTTTGGAAACAGGTAATTTTATAAGAATGACTGAGGTGGTAGTGTGAATGAGAACAAAGTGTGGGAAAAGAGAAAGATTTCAAGGGTACTATATTATAAGTCAGGAAATAAATTTGATGATTTGATTTCCAAAGCCTGAACATAATGGAAATAGAACTGTAGAGGGAGATATCTGCATCAAAAAAAGGCATACTGGGGGCCTCCCCGGTGGCCTAGGGATTAAGTCTCAGTGTTGTCACGACTATAGCCCGCCAAGTTTGATCCCCACACACAGCCAGGGGCTAACCCACATGGTGCAGTAGACCTCTCCTGTCTCACGCACTGTTCCTCTTAGCAGTGTTTTTTCAGTCAATCCACCTATTCTGCTTCCCACTCTGTCTCTGGTGAATCCTCTTACCTCCTGCATCTCTGGCCTATATCCTAGTTATTCTACAAGCAAAAATAAATAAGTAAATAAATATTTGAAATGGACCATTTAAACTAAGAAAAAGCATACTGACAAGAGAGAACTTTGCTCTTCTAATTATCCATATCATCTTCTATAAGTGAAAAAGTGACATTTTAGTTGAAGGAAACAAAGGGGAAAGCCCCAAAGAAAAAATTGGTAATTAACTTACATAAAGTAATACACACATCTTTTCTGTAGGTCAGATTTCTGCAAATTCTACTTTCTTGTTCCTAGCTGAATGCTCACAGTAAATGGAAAGGGACCTTTGAGCCATTTAAGAGCTTTCACAAAGTCCACAGCCCTTATTCTGTTGGAGAGGCTCTTATTTGTATTAATTGGCATAAAAGTCTAATAATTATGGCCCTCTGATTCACATCCCACAAGAAGTTTTTAAAACTAGACGATGGCAGGGCCTCCCTGGTGGCGCAGCGGTTGAGCGCTGGATTGCGAAGCTGCCCGCAGCCTCTGCAGCGCCAGTTCGATCCCCGGCCCCTGCCGGTGAGGGTCCCACATGGCACGCAGACCTCTCCCGCCACCTGCTGCTCTCCTCAGCAGTGTACTTCGTCACTCTGCCTGTTCTACTCTCCGCTCTGGCTCTGATGAATTCTCTCACCCTCCCGCACCTCTGACTGTACCCAGTGCTTGTATGAATAAATAAATATATCTTAAAAAAAAATAGATGATGGCAGCTTATTGGAGGAGTTAGGCACATGATAGTATTGATCAAGTGTAATTGATAGTACTATGCTGAGGGAAACTAGCTCAGAAAGCATAGTAATCTGGGCCCATTTAGTGGCAGAAGGGCAAGTAGCCCTAAAGACCCGTGATTGTAATCATGACCCTGCACTATAAACCATGTCATTTGAGAAACATTTTAACTTTACAAACACTGTTAAAATTAAAATGTTACAGAGGAATGTATTTAGAGGAAAAGCATTTTGAACACATTTGTAGAAATATGGAATTCCTATTCCTTGTTTTTTTTTTTTTTTAAATAGAGGCATGTTTTTTTTTATTTATTTATTTGTTTGTTTGTTTTGTTTATACATGCACTGGGTACAGTCAGAAGCGCAGGAGGGTGAGAGAATTCACCAGAGCCAGAGTGGGGAGCAGAGCAGGCAGAAGGACCGAAGTACACTGCTGAGGGGAGCAGCGGGTGGCAGGAGCGGTCTGCACACCACGTGGGACCCTCCTCCAGTGGCCATGTGGGACCCTCCTCCGGTGGCCGGGGAGCAGCCGGGGATCGAACCGGCGCCGCAGAGGCCGCGGGCAGCCTCGCAACCCAGCGCCCTACCGCTGCGCCACCGGGGAGGCCCCCTATTCCTTGTTTTTTACGTGACATCTCATTGTAATATTTCAGTCCTTCTTATGTTTGTCATTTTTTTTAAATGTTCTTTTTTTTAAGATTGATTTATTTATGCATACAAGAGCTGGGGTATAGGCCTGAGGTGCAGAGGATGAGAGGATTCACCAGAGACAGAGTGGGAAGCAGAACAGGTGGATCTACTGAAATACACACCTGAGGGGAACAACTGGAGAGACAGGAGAGGTCTGCTGTGCCATGTGGATCAGCTCCCAGGCCAGCCAGGGATCGAACCCATGCTGTGCTGCAGTGGTTGTGGATAGCCTCATAGAGCTGCGACTTAACCCTTGCGCCACCAAGGAGGCCCCTGTCATTTTTATTTAACATGTTTGAAGCAGTGGTTATTTTCAGTTGATAAGAAGAAAGGGAAACTATGTTTTCTATTTTCCCCACAAACTCCAGTAGAAACAATGGAAGTGGCACTGATCCTTGCAATTACTGTTCTGCAAATAAGTGCCTTCCACAATGGGTATGGGTTTAGAGGCAGAAATAGTTTATCACCTGAGTTATTCACAATATTTGCTCAGTGCTCATGATATCCTCCTCATTGATAATACAGGTTTCCCCCACTTTCTAAAAGTAGAATTTCCTATTTGGCACGATTTAGTATGTTATTTCTTGGATCTGTTATCAATTTATGTGGGAAAATTATTGCGCATTCCAGACCCCCAAAATAACCTACTAAATCATACAAAATAGGAAACTCTACTTTTGGATAGAGGGAGAAACCTGTATCTTCTTACATAAAGGACTTTGACTCTTATGAATAGGTAAGAAAGGACCTTGTGACTTGTGAAGAAAGAGAGAGGCAGCAATAGCAACAGCTCTCTTCTTGTAGTAATTGTAGCTAAGTCAGGCTGAAACAATGAAGAATGAAGTCATACACTGACTAATTTCATTTCAGTATAACACCAAAATGGTTTTATTGTATAGAATGGGCCTTTTGATACTTTTCCGATGCTGTCTTGATTAAAATGGAATAAAGTACAGAAAGAAGCAGTCTGTTCATAGGAAATAGTGATATATTTGTTTTTTGAGTGCCAGGGTATCAATTCTAGTTCCTTCATAGAGAATTAGAGTATTTGATCTTAGGGTTGGAGAAACTTTAAGAACATTTCACTTAGCCAGACTTTTGATCTGTAAATCCACTTTGGACATTGAAGTCCCTGTGGAGAGTCCACATGGGAAGTAACTGCCAGCTCTTGAGCAAACCATCTTAGAGGTGGGTTCTCAGCTTCAGTGAAGCCTTAAGATGACTGTAGCCCCAGTCTACATCTTGATTACACTATCATGAGAGACTCTGAGCCAAAACTATCCAATTAAGCCATTCCCAAATTCCCGAACTACAGAAACTGTGTGATAATAAATGTTTACTTTTGAGCAACTAAGTTTTGGGGTTATTTCTTAGGCAACAATAGATAACTAATGTACAGCATACCACAACATATAATGACTTGGTAAACAGAAGGGACACAATGTAAACAGTGTTTAGTATTCCTTACTTTTTGGGGGGAAGTTAGTTCAGTTATCACAGCTGTAACAGTTTGAAAAATGCTTGTTTAAAGAAAATCTAGTTATAGAACTAATAGTCTCAGAAAAATATAGGGTTTCCTAAAAATACCCATGTTTAGTATTCATTCTCTTTAAAATCTATTTATGAAATACTTCTCTTTTTTATGTCACTTTGCAGTTTATTCCTATTGTCAGTTTCCATTGAGCATTAACTTTGACACTGTTCTACGTGCTTGGGTTACATAAGTAAAGAAAAAAAGTTCCTGCTTTTGAGGAACTCCTATTCTATCTGAAGAATACAGACAACAAGTAGTATAGGCTATCTAATATGCTATAGTGTGATAAGTGGCATGGAAAAAAGAGAAAGATTAGACTAAGGGGAATTGCGGTAAAGCTGGGAGAGGTAGGGAGCACAGGAGGGCGGTTACTATATTAAAGATAGGCCTTAATAAGAGAGCAGTATTTGAATGATCATTTGAAGGAGCTGCAGGAATTTATCAAATGAATCTAGGAAAAGATTGTTCCAGATAGTGCGGATAGCTAGAGCAAAGGACATAAGGAGTTTGTGTGACATAAGCACAGAGGTTAGTGTGGTGGGAGTGAGTAAGGTAAAAACTTAGTAGGGATGGTTAGACAGGAAAAGGGGAGGGAAGCAGGGCAGCTGCATCCATGAAGGCTGTTGTTGAGACCATGCTGCTCTCTTTTCACATACCTTTTCATTACTGGAAGCCATTACTGGATTTTGCACTGAGAAAAGCATGGACTAACATTTTAAAGGATGATTTTGGTTGCTTGTTCAAAAATAAAATCTAGGTGAGTGAGGGTAAAAGCAGAGATCTATTAGGACAGTATTAGAGTAAATCACATATGAGGTGATGGTGGCTCAGGCCAAGGTGGTAGAAATAGATTTTTGAAACGTAATGGGGTAGAACCATTAGGAAACGCATCGGATGCCTCAGAGTCCTGCGTGACTCTGGGCTCTGGAATTAGGCCATCTGGTTTGTGTTTCTGCTTTTAACTACTGTATGGTCTTAAATTACTTAAGCATCAGTTTTTTTTTATAGAGTGGGAATGTTAATACCATTACCTGATAGAGATTGTGAGAGATGATTATTTTACATTTTAAAAGGACAGGTTCATTAGGAAAAGGAGAAAGCAAAAAAGAGGCACTTGCATAGACACAGGTGGGCTGAGAGCTGCTGCTTTGCCAAGGGAAAAGGTGTGTGAAAAGAAACCTGCATAGTCACAGGGAAGCAGCTCTCCTGCCCACCTGTGACTGTGCAGGTGTTTCTCTTCACCAACCTCCCTTTGCAAAGCAGCAGAGGCAGTTCTCCTCCCAAGGCTGCCTACCTGTTACTATGCATGTCTTTCTTTTAGCTAACCTTTCCCTTTTGGAGGCTGCTCTCTGTGCCTGCTTGTGTCTGTGCAAGTGTCCTTTACTCGTCTCTCCCTTTTTGTAATAAACCTGCCCTTTTGGATATAAAAAAAGGGAAAGAAATCTGCATAGTCACAGGCACTCAGGAGAGCTGCCAGTATTGTGAGATTAAATGAAATAGTCCATGTAAAGTACTTAATATAGTGCTTGGCAAGTATTACGTTCTCAGTAGGTATTAGCTGCTATTGTTATTATCTCAGATTGTGTTCCTTTGGTCATAGTCTTTCCTCTGCATCTAATACCAACCCTTCTCTTAAATACCATCTTCAATACAGTCATTTACTTTTCATTTTGCTTCTCAGCTCCATATGAAAAAAATTCTTTGGAAATTTTAAAAATGAAATAAAACTATCCATAGTTTCCCTACTGTCTTTACCTTTTTGTGGTTCCCTGGTCTTTGTCCATATCTCTGTTATTTATGTAGTTACTTCTGTTTGTTTTTTCATGATCAGTCAACTATCATTTCATGACCTTCTTAATCCTCTAGGTAGGATTAGTCCTGTGCCTTGGACTCCTTTAACATTTTTATGATTAACTTTAAAAAGTACGTGTGTGGTGGAGGGGGTGGGGGGTGAGTGAGTGAGAGAGATCTCAGAAAAATTATGAGTGGAAGCTTTCATATTTCATTATCTGTGGACTTTTCTAGTTGCTTATGCCACTCCATTATTTTCCACTGTTGGGAAATACTGTGTCATTTTGCTGAAGTAAGTCAATATTGATTTATGCTTAGGGAGGAAATAGAAAGATATAAATAACAGGTGTCACCATTAAACCGTATAAGGAAAACAAGTTCACTCCTTCTGCAGTCCAATTCAGTGCCTCCCAAGCCATCCTTTTTCACTCCTGCCCTTTTTATTCACAAACACCTCTATATTCTAAGCCACAATAAACTCTTTTTTTTTTTCATTTTTAAAATTTTATATATTTTTTACATCATTTTTCATTTTTGCACAAAGTATGCATTTTCATCTTGGACAATAAATTCTTAATACTAGAAATTCTCAGAATTCTTGTGTCACATCACCAAATTAATTCCTAACTCTGATTCAGGCCCCTTAAGCCTCTCATTCCTTAAGAAGTCTCTCACAACTTTTCCAACTCCATTTTTACCCATCTAAGATGAGTTATCTGTCCCTTATGTCCTTTTTTTTTTTCCCTTAAAGATTTATTTATTTATTTATACAAGCACTGGGTACAGTCAGAAGTGAGGGAGGGTGAGAGAATTCACCAGAGCCAGAGTGGGGAACAGAACAGGCAGACTGATGAAATACACTGCTGAGGGGAGCAGCAGGCGTGGCAGGAGAGGTCTGTCGCGCCACGTGGGACCCTCGCCGGTGGCCGGGGATCGAACTGGTGCTGCAGAGGCCTTGGGCAGCTTTGCAGCCCAGCACTCAACCACTGTGCCACCAGGGGAGACCCTGTCCTTTTAAAAAAAAAAAAAAAAAAGATTGATTTATTTATGCATACAAGAACTGTGGTACAGGCCAGAGATGTGTATGTGGGGGGTGAAAGGATTCACCAGAGACAGTGGGGAGCAGAACAGGCAGACTGAAATACACTGCTGAGGGGAGCAGTGGGAGAGACAGGAGAGGTCTGCTGCGCAAAGTGGGCAGCTCCCTGGCCAGCCAGGGGTCGAACTCATGCGGCAGAGGCTGTGGATAGCTTCACAGTGCTGTGCGTAACCCCTTGTGCCACCAGGGAGGCCCCCCTGTTCCTATTTCTATCACAGAACCTACCATGCACATTATGGCACAAAGGTGAATGTGACTCCTGAACCTAGCATGATTAAGAAGCACTGAAATAAGAGCAAAGAGCAAAATACAACCCACAGTAAAAGCAATGATGAGAAGCTTTCTTCTAGTAAGCTGAAGTCCTCCAAGAACTAGACCTGTCTAGAAGCTAGCATAGTGTCTGGTGTCCATTAGGCAGTCACAAAATGGATGTTTAATTAGACAATTCAATGCCCAGTTTTCTAAATTCATCTCAAGACTGGAATTTATCGAGAAGTATTACTAACTTCTCTGTTATTGGTCTAATGTGAAAACATGAAGTAGTAGGGAATTAATAACATTATTATATCATCACATAATGTAAATATTACATATTAAATGATGTAAAAACTAATTAGTACATTAAAAACTCCACAGAAAGGGGCCTCCCTGGTGGCACAGGAGTTAAAGACACAGTGCCATCAAGCTATCCCCAGCCACCGCAGCATGAGTTTGATGCCTGACCAGCCAGGGAGCAACCCAAATGGCGCAGCAGACCTCTCCTGTCTTGCCCAGTGCTCCCCTCAGTGTGTTTCAGTGATCTGCCTGTTCTGCTCCTCAGTCTCTGCTGAATTCTCTCTCTCTCTCTCTCTCTCTCTCTCTCTCTCTCTCTCTCTCTCTCGCGCGCGCGCGCGCGCTCTCTCTCTCTCTCTCTCACACACACACACACACACACACACTGCCACACCTCTGGCCTGTACCCCAGTTCTTGTAGTCTTGTATGCATAAATAAATAAATCTTAAAAAAAAAAAACTCTACAGAATTCAGTTCCTGAGCAACTTCTGCCCAATAGGCAATAATTCTACTAGTTGGCACTTAACTATTATTAAAGTAGATGAACCAGCCAATCCTGTGTATCCAGAAAAAGTTGGATAAGGGAGGAGTAAGGATAAAGAAGGGAGTGAGTTAGCAAATACTGAGCAGTTGCAGATTAGCACAAAGGTGAATGTGACTCCTGACACTAGCTTGATTCAGAACCACTGAAACAAGAGCAAAGAGCAAAAGACACCTCACAGTGAAAGCAGTGACTCATTAGGAACGGGCAGATACAAGCAGGTGAGCACCCAAATGGGGCCTGGGGCCTGTGGAATTTGGTCTGTCAGGTCTGGGTGATATAGAAGGGAATCCAGAATTTGAAGGTCTAGGAAGGCTGAGTGAGGAAGATCAGTATTTACTACAGAGAGATACACTGAGAAGACCTTAGAAGGAGATGGAGATAATGACAAGCACTGGCTGGTACCTAGTTTCAAAGAAAAGAATTGAAGGGGGGCTTTTGTTGAGGATAAAATGAAGATTGAGAAGACCAATTCTGAAAGGAGTGGATTTAAATACACTGATGTGTATACTCCAGTTTATAAAAAGTAAGCTTGACTGTATTATTTTGAGTAGAATATAAAATATTTTTTATATAATTGACACATTTAGCAAAACATCCTTCCTTGGAAGTTTGGAATTGTGATTTTCCAATGGGTAGGTAATTAAAAATCTTTTGGAAAGAAATCAGCTGCTTGTTAAATGGGTGAGATCCAGTGTCTAAGCTACTGGATCACTATTCATCCCCTCAGAGTATTTATTCAGTACCTACATTGTGCTAACATTGCTCCAGTGCTAGGAATGTCAGGGACAGGGGAGGGGTCCTGGGGCCCCTCAACCTGATTTTAACCTCCCCACCACACAGGTGGTTAAACTGGGACCTACCAGCCACTGTCCACTGCTCCAACCACAGAGAGTTGGAGAGGTAGACCCAGACGTCCTGCTCCCAAGCCCAGGAAAGAGCCCTTGAGACCCTCTTGTCAAGGTTTAAAAGAGGGCTCCACAGATACTCATGAGGACAGGCAAGGAGTCAGTGTTTATTGATGAACAAAAGAGCAAGCAAAGAGTGCTCTGGGGAGGGCCTCCCTGGTGGCGCAGCGGTTGAGCGCTGAGCTGCGAAGTTGCCTGCAGCCTCAGCAGCGCCAGTTTGATCCCGGCCTCTGGGCGAGGGTCCCACATGGTGCGCAGACCTCTCCCGCCACCCGCTGCTCCCCTCAGCAGTGTATTTCATCACTCTGTCTGTTCTGCTCCCCGCTCTGGCTCTGGTGAATCCTCTCACCCTCCCACGCTTCTGATTATACCCAGTGCTTGTAAAAAGAAAGAAAGAAATCTTTAAAAAAAAAAAAAAAAAGAGTGCCCTGGGGAGACATCTCTGGGCTTGAGAGAGAGTGCAGGGGCTGGGGGTCTAATTACATTTATGTAATTAGATTATTTATGCTTATAAGAACTGGGGTACAGACCAGAGGGGTGGGGGGATAGAGGATTCACCAGAGACAGAGTGGGGAACAGAACAGGCAGGCTGACTGAAATACACCACTGAGGGGAGGAGCAGGCGAGGCAGAAGAGGTCTGCTGCACCATATAGGTTGCTCCCTGGCCGGCTGGGGATAGAACTGGTGCTGCAGAGGCTGTGGATAGCTTCATAGTTATGTGCTTAACCCCTTGCGCCACCAGGGAGGCCCCCTAATTACATTTTAGGACTGGGTTTTGAGAACATAGGAATTAAACTTCACTGGCTGAGAAAGCAAAGAGAGCACACTTGGCTAAAGTCCATTTGTTGTTAACTAGTTGTGAGCACCAGCCAACTTACTTTTTATCAACCAGCTCAGTGCTTGAGCTGGGCTTGTGACCATCTCCAAGGTGAACATCTCATGGAGGCTGTGTGCCCACAGCTCCAGTCTGAACCAGTCTGGTCTCAAGGTCTGTGACTTTCTTTTGGGTTTGCAACTCCCTTTTCCCATAGAAGCCAACATAATAACCTGTAGAAAGATAACTCAAAAATTGTAAAACAAAACAATGAGCCAAGGAAATTTATTGCAGCAGGTGCCTGGATCTAGAGTCATCTTGTTTACCAGACTGTGGAAACAGCAAAATTTTGTCCTTGATTCTTGTCCTTGGACCCTTCCTATTTCAGAAACATCAGTGAACAAAACAGACAAATACATAATTCACATGAAAGTTGGGAGCAGGGAACATAGGGAAAAGTAGTAAATTATATGGTGTTTTAGGTGGTGATAAGTGCTATGGTGAAAAAATAAATGGGAGAAAAGTAAATGAAATGCCCGTGACCTAGTAGGTTGCAGTTTTTATTTGCTTTAAAAGATTTATTTTAGGGCCTCCCCGGTGGCGCAGTGGTTGAGTGCTGGGCTGCGAAGCTGTCCACAGCCTCTGCAGCCCCGGTTTGCTCCTGGTTCTATCCCCGGCCACCGGCGAGGGTCCCACATGGCGCACAGACCTCTCCTGCCGCCCGCTGCTCCCCTCAGCAGTGTACCTTGGTCCTTCTGCCTGTTCTGCTCCCCGCTCTGGCTCTGGTGAATTCTCTCACCCTCCCGCACTTCTGACTGTACCCAGTGCTTGTATAAATAAATAAATAAATAAATCTTTAAAAAAAATTAAAAGATTTATTTTATTTATGCATACAAGAACTGAGGTTTAGGCCAGAGGTGCAGAGGCGAGGGGTGAGAGGATTCACCAGAGACAGAGCGGGAAGCAGAACAGTGGATTGACTGAAATACACTGCTGAGGGGAGCAGCAGGCAAGACAAGAGAGGTCTGCTGCGCCATGTGGGTCCGCTCCCTGGCTGGGATATAACTTGTGCTGCAGTGGCTACAGATAGCTTCATATTACTGATACTTAACCCCTTGCACCACCAGGGAGGTTGCAGTTTTAAATAGAGTGGGCAGGAAGGTCTCACTGGGAAGTTGAGATTTGAGCAAAGACTAACAAAGTGAGTAAACCATAGAGAGAGGTGATACAAAATAGAATGTCATTCTGTATACTCTAAATTGTAAACCTTGCTAGTCCTATTCTGAAGGTATCTAATCTGAAAGGAAAATGAGACTGGAAGTGGTGTTAGACAGTGGTGTGGAGAAGGGGCATTTTATGAGTTCATATTTTGCTTTCTCTAAGATTTACTTACTCTTTAGTTTTACAGTGGGCACCTAGTATGACTGCAGTTTTTACTGCATGAAAACATACACAGTGTGCACTTTTTCCCCCTTGAAATCTAATTTGGAAGAAAAACAAGTGTTTGCTTAATGGAAATTAAAGAGGTTTTTCTAGAACCATAATAGGAGATAAAATGAGTGATACCTAAAAAAGCTGCTGTGAAACTAGTCACAGAGGTAGAGGAAAGCTGGTGTTTGGACACTCGCTAAATACACTTCCTACTGGACAAAAAGGAGCAGGTTTTGAATATGGTTTGCTCTGAACTAGACAAGGATCCATTACACTCAGATCACCTGAAAAGGTTGTTTCTTTTTTCAGTTATTTAGATTGATCTACGTGACCAACCTGCTTGCTATAATAAAAGAATCAGCCAAAGGAGGTAATTTAAGATGTGAGTATGAAACTGGTCAGTCAGCAGACTTGTTTCAGTGCTTGATTTCCTGGGATGATGTTTCCTTCTAAAACTTGAACAATTCGAAAAGTTGAGATTCTAAAAGTTGAGCAGTTCTGGTCCTTTCATAACCAATAACTCATTGTTAACTATTGTTTGGCCTTGAATAGTGTTCAGAGTAATAATTCTAACTTTACCTTTTAGTACCTCATAACAACTAGTAATTTAAATAATTGAAAATTCCAAATGCAATTAACTTTAATTTGCTTTATTTTATGTAATGTATTAAGTGTGGGGAGGGGTGCATTTTGATAAAACAAACCCTGGGATATCTACAAACTGGAGAATGATTGAGAACCCTCAACCTGTGCTCCAAACATAGTGATTATTCTGCTCGAAATGGAGGACTGGGAACGGGGAACTTTGGAATTAGATCTCGTTAACCAGTAACTATGACTTATGTAAGGAGAAGTCTAGAGATGAATGATGAATCAGAAAAAAAAAACTACTTTGAGTAAAGTACATAGGGGCAATTAAGGAAGAAGGCTGTGTTAGAGGTAGATATGACATTCATCATTAATGTCATGAGAAAATACATCATGGAGCAGAGAAAATGTGGCTTATCCAGGAGACATTTATTGGTGTCCAGAGACATCCTTGTCTCTGGTGTAGGGGGCAGGTGTTACTGACATCGATGGGTAGAGGCCAGGAATGCTGCTCAGCTCCCTACCACGATACCTAAGACAGTGACAGTGGCCATAACAAAGTATCCAGCCCCAATATCAGTAGATCCTGGGGTTCAAGAAACCTTAAAGAACTCCAGTTTTCCTTTACACATGAGATGACAGGAAACAGCAGGCCAGTTACAAATCACAGAACAAAAAGCATTTAACTTTTTTGTTCTCATTTAATGTCCCTCCTAGGGAAAAAAAAAAAGGGAAAAAATTACTACTAAAGTAACCAGTGGTAAAATGGATTCCATTGTTCCACTGAACACTATCAAGTGTTTGTTGTTGTTTTTTATCACAGGCTTAAGAATATCTAAATTCATTATAATTGCTTTATTGCAAGAACTTATAATTTGCTTTACTGTAAAATGATGCCCCCCAAAAACTAAAGAAGCACAACAAAAAGTGCACACTTAAATAATTATTTCCCAGTGTTCCAATGACAAATCCATTCTCTCCTTCCATTTTTTACATCTTCAATCCTGAAAACAAATTAGAAGATGTTATAATGATATATAATATTTGAACAGTGTGTTGTAATTTGAAAACAAAACCTCACATTATAGACATTATAATTTGGTTTTCCTAATAACCACAATAAGTGGGTAGGGCAGGTATTCTTATATCCACTTTACAGGTGAGGGAATGGAGTCTTAGACTTGCTCAAGATCATGCTGCTGCCTGATGGACATAGATGCTCTGACTGAAATCCAGAGCACCCCTCCCCACAGGTAACACATTACATAAAATAAAGCAAATTAACGTTTAATTGTATTTGGAATTTTCAATTATTTAAATTAATAGTTGTTACGAGGTACTAAAAGGTAAAGTTAGATTACTCTGAACACTATTCAAGGCTGATTCTAGACTGACCCTAGACTTTGCACTCACTCCACGCTGTTCCATGTAATCTATCCAGCATAATACACAAATCCAAAGCAAATAATCCTAAGCCCTTAAAGGTTTTTTGTCTTTGCCTTGGACACATCAAGAAATACAGGCAATAACCTGCCATAAAGAAAACATTTTGCAATTGGGGAAAAAAGAGAGGGGTTGGAAGAATGGAGACTGATAACTGATCAGGATTTCACTTCTGTTTCATGACTTTCAGGAAGTCATCAAACCTCTCCATCTTTTTTACTTCTCTGCCCTATGTTCTTAGGAAGATAACATGGCCTAAAGTCTGTGATGGTGCTTTTAAAAACCATAATGTTCTTTATAAATGTTTTAAATTAAGCTGACTTATTTAGTTAAAATATGATTCTATGTGGGCCTCCCCCGTGGCGCAGCGGTTGAGCGCTGGGTTGCGAAGCTGCCCGCAGCCTCTGCGGCGCCGGTTCGATCCCCGGCTGCTCCCCGGCCACCGGAGGAGGGTCCCTCATGGCGCGCAGACCTCTCCTGCCGCCGGCTGCTCCCCTCAGCAGTGTACTTCGGTCCTTCTGCCTGCTCTGCTCCCCGCTCTGGCTCTGGTGAATTCACTCACCCTCCCGTGCTTCTGACTGTACCCAGTGCTTGTATAAATAAATAAAATAAAATAAAAATAAATCTTTAAAAAAAAAATGATTCTATGTGAAGCCACTGACAATGTTGTTGGTCACAGGTGATAGTCTAGTGGCCTGATTTTTGATTGCGGTAAACACTGCAGTAGTAGGGACTTTGTAACTTCTGTGTAACTTTATAATTCTGATTTGGAAATTGAAGTTTCTTACCTGTTAGTCAAATTTATAAGTTCTTACAATAAAGCAAATATAATGAGTTTAAATATTCTTAAGCCTGTGATTAAAAAACCACAACAGGGCGAGAGTGTTAACTGTATTATCTAAAGACAAAAATTGTCAAAATGGAAAGAAGAAAATTAGACTCAACAATAGGAGCAAGGTGGCAAAGGAACATGGGAATATATGTTTCAAACCCCAGTTTCCTTTTGCAACCAGATACCCTTCAGAAAAGGTACTAAGAGTCTATGTCGCCCTGGTCTAGCTTGTTGTGCTGGTTATTAGAAATAGAGAAGGAGCACTTTGGGGGAAGGGGTGGGACTTTCATATGGTTGTTTTTCTTCTTTTACAGAGATAAACAAAAAACCTGGTTGGTCTGACTTTGTGTATCTTTGTCATATAAGCTATTGCAGGTGTGTGAGCAGCACTGCTTCTGCAACAAAAGCCTAGACTCACCACTCATACATCTTGGGAAAAGAATGGCCACTTCGTGGGGGGTAGTCTTCTTCATGCTGGTGGCATCCTGCGTTTGTACCACTATCTTCTACAGAGACCAACAGACTTGGTTTGAAGGTGTCTTCCTGTCTTCCATGTGCCCCATCAATGTCAGTGACAGCACATTATATGGAATTATGTTTGATGCAGGGAGTACTGGCACAAGAATTCACGTTTACACATTTGTGCAAAAAATACCAGGTAAGTTCAACTGGTCTATAAATCCATAGACCAGTCTATAAATCCAGAGTCTATAAATCCATACTTCAGATCGCCTTCCAGAAACAGATATACTGAGTGTGTGATTTGAATTACAGAATCATGTAGCTAGTGAATGTTTTTCTTCAGAGAACGTTCTGGACTATAACTGAATACATATGCTTTACTTCAGTGTGAAATTAAGAGAGATCTGATCTGGCTTTAGTCTGAAACTCATGTGTCCAAGAATTATGGTTGTCATGATCTTTCCTCTCCCTTGAGGATGGTTAATATTTCAGGGTCCAAAATAGTGGGACTGCTGGGAGAAGGATCACCTTGGTGAGGAAATGAGGGGATCCTAAAGATTAACTTTGAATTTGCAGTGTTCTGTTATCTTATTACATGTCGATCCTAAGGAAAGAAGTAGGAATTAGTGTCCACAAGAGAAATGCAATGTCATCCTCTGTCCCCCTGTCCAGTACTCCTGCCAGCCATTCCTCACAAGTGGAATTACTTGGAATAGCAGGTTACTCTGTCAATAGTAGGTCTTACAATGCAGAGACCAGTATCTGAAGAAGCCTAATTTTTAGTAATCAGCTTTCTCTCTTCTGTTTTTTTGTATGGCAAAATAGGACAGCTTCCAATTCTGGAAGGGGAAATTTTTGATTCTGTGAAGCCAGGACTTTCTGCTTTTGTAGATCAACCTAAGCAGGTAAGTTTCTTACAATTAGATGTTTAGATTTCGATGCCTTGATAACTTTACCGCATTACTGCTGTTAAATATTTCTCAGTTTGCTCTCCTTAGCTAATCTCCTGCATAACAGTAATTGCATACCCTGTGCTCACTAGGGTTTGGGTGGAAGGAAAAGAGAAAATAGATTATGGCCATAGAGGGATAACACCATTTTGTGTGTGTGTGTGTGTGTGTATTTACTATTTAAAACTTTGAATGGAAGCCATCAACTGTCTTGATTTATGTAGATGTAGATTAGAAATTCTATAGGGTATGAGGTATAAACATGGCAATTAAGGGACTATCAACCAAGTGAAATACCAATAGGATAGAACCATGCCTATACTCTAGAAATTAGGCAGGAGACCATCATAAAATCTTTGGTGGTAGAGGATAAATGTAAAGTTTTGTTGTGACTGTACTTCACATGTGGCTACCAACAACATGAAACACCCAGTGTGTGAGAGGGCATGCTGAAATAAAGTAATGCAGTATATTGAACTTTGTTAGCAGATATAAAGATATTCAAAGTCACAAGGATAATAATTAGCCAAATGAAAACTTGATGTTAAAAATGACTTGAACTTGAACTGAGAGCATGTTTATTTTCTTAACTCACTATTGTGAAATGGTAAATGTGCCAGAAAACTGAAAGCTGTTGAAAGCAACTACATTATCAGAAATTGATTTGACATTTAGAGATGATTGTGTTGTGCTTGCTACTAATTATGATTGAGACAGTATATTGTTAGAATATATGTTTATTCAGGGAAACTGGATTTGAAATAATGGTTTTTATTTTATTATAAATTGAGCATCTACTGTGGGTAGGTAGGTGCTAATGATACAGAAATGAACCTGATTTGTTCTGTCCTCTTACAGCTAGTATTCATGTGGCAGCTGCATACAGTGTGCCTCATCTACTGTACATAATTTTGTGGTATAAAGCATATCTCTCACTTCACAGCTGAAGGAGCCAAGCCCCAGTATGTTCAAGTGACCTATGTTAAGTCACAGGCAAACTTCTAATCCAAATTGTTTCCTTTACTATTCCCATCTTCTGGCTTAAAGAAAATTTAAATGAGAATACAGCAATCAATGACTACAGTATAAAAGAATCATTTTTATTAAAAATGAAGTGGATTATCTTTCTTTAGTGAAGGCTACATCTCTAGATTTCCACCTCTACAGAGCCCTCTCTGCTGTACTTTCCTGTTACTCTCTTAGAGCATGTTAAGGGAATAGACCTGTGCCACTAATTGGAGTGTTCACTGAATGAGTGGGTCATCTTTTTTGAAGGGTGCTGAGACTGTTCAAGGACTCTTAGAGGTGGCCAAAGATTCAATCCCCCGAAGTCACTGGAAAAGGACCCCAGTGGTTCTGAAGGCAACAGCAGGCCTGCGCTTACTGCCAGAACAGAAAGCCCAGGCTCTACTTTTTGAGGTAACTTTTGAAATCTTCTGCATCTTGAATAATTCTTTTTCCCTCTATGAATATTATCTCTACTCTTTTTTTTTTATATAAAGATAAAACTTTTTAAAAAAGATTTATTTATTTTTGCATACAAGAGCTGGGGTACAGGCCAGAGATGCAGGGGGTGAAAGGATTCACCAGGGACAGAGCAGGGAACAGAACAGGCAGACTGACTGAAATATACTGCTGAGGGGAGCAGCAGGCGAGTCAGGAGAGGTCTGCTGCGCTGTGTGGGTTGCTTCCTGGCTGGCCGGGGATCTAACTTGTGTTGCAGAGACTGCGGATTGCTTCATAGTGCTGTGCTTAACCCCTTGTGCCACCAGGGAGGCCCCATCTCTATTCTTTTTTACCCTCTGGAGTGTTACTATTACCTTTAGTATTCCACCATTATGCAAGCACTATGGTGACCATGGGCTCTTGTAGCTTGTTATTTGCATTTTTAAATATTACCCTTGGACTTATAGAGCTTTTTCTAAAAAGTTTAAAGTACTTCGTGTCCATGGTATTCTTAATTTCCTTAACATGTTAAAGAAGAATCATAGAAAATTGTTTTTATCGACTATTGAGGTATCACTTACATATCATTAAATGTATTTTTTTTTCTTTAAAGAACACTCTTATTATTTCACAGTCAGAAGTCTGAGCACAGTGGGGCCTCCCTGGTGACCTAGGGATTAAGTCTCAGCACTGTCACCGCTACAGCCTGAGTTCAGTCACCAGCCAGGGAGCTAACCCACATGACGCAGCAGACCTCTCCTGTCTTGCTTGCTGCTCCCCTTGCCAGTGTATTTCAGTCAATTCACCTGTTCTGCTCCCCACTCTGTGTCTGGTGAATCTTCTTACCCTCCGCACCTCTAGCCTATACCCCTGTTCTTCTCCATAATGAATGCTTAAAAAAATGTCTGAGCACAGTAAGGTACAATCTGATTCTCTTACTAGGATCTCACAAGACCAAACTTAGGGTGCTAGCAGGGCTGCATTCCTTTCTGGCAATTCTGGGAAAGAATTTGCTTAAGTGTACACTTAAGTGAATGTTGACAAATTATAGACATTTCCCTTAACCCTTTTGCACTTAGTTTCCTTCACTCCTGAAACAAGGCAACTGTTGATCTGCTTTCTGTCATTGTATTTTAGTTTTACTTATACTTATATTTTATGTAAATGGAAGCATACAGTTTCATGTTATGTTTTTATGTAGGGCGTGCTGGTGGTACTATTTCAAATAGGGTAGACAGAGGAGACCTCATTGATAAGACACATTTGATCAGACATCTGAGGGAAATGAAGAAGCAAGCTATACAAGGCATTTATGGGAAGAATGTCTCAGGCTAAAGAAACAGCAGGTCCAAAGGCCAAAAGCAGGAATGTGCTTGGTATGTTCAAGGAACAGTATCCAGAAGGTCCGTGTGACTAGCAGGGAATGAATAATGGAAGGGGGAAGTAGAAGGTGAGGTCAGAGAGGTGTGAGGGAGAGAGTTTATCATGTAGGGCCAGTGTAAGGACTTTGGGTTTGTCTCTAAGAAGGAAGCCACTGGAGAGTTTTGAGTTAAGGAGAGACAGGATCTGATGTCTGTTTCAAAAGCACTGCTCTGCTGTGTTGAGACTGAACTGTGGGCAGGAGAGGGGAAGGCAAGAGCAGAAACTCTCTTCTGTGTTTATTCCTGTTTGCTTCTCTGTCTTCTCCTTGAAAGCTTATTTATAGCTCATATAACTGGCTTTTCCTGATTGAAACAGGGTCCATAGTTCATTGCATGAAGTGTTTTATCTCATTAGAAGTGAGAGAAGCAGGTAGTCTATAATTTCTCCTATCCTAGACTCCCAACCCCATAATCATAAAAATAACACATAACATATCATTTACCTATATCTACGAAGAGTCAAGAGTATTTGTGTGAGAGCTTCATTTCCACTTCCTAAAATGGAATTAATAAACCTACATCTGAGGTCTCTCTGCACTATTGTGATCCCAGCCATGAGCCAAATCTGACAGGGTCTGATAGCAGTATACTCTAGCCTTGGATAAGATCTCCTTTACCAGGAAGGGTGGCAGAGACCTGTAGAATTTGATGGGTGAGCAGCAAAAATGTTTCTGTATCATCAGGAACCACCCAGGCTCAACTCTTCTTTACTATCTTTATTTGCTCATCTAAAAAATGGAGTAGGAAAGGATTTTCCCAACTTCAATGATGTCCCCGTAGAATTTACCAGTTGTTGGCAGAATCAAATGTATGCCTCTGTTCACCTGTAAATTGAGATGGTTTAGTTGAAATTTGTTTTAAAATCAAAGGCTTCCTCTGTTTTGTTTTTTGCAAGAAACCAGTAAGGGCTTGCCTAATTCTTCTATAGCTTCTTAGGGAAAATATGATCATAAAATTTTGTCTGAAGAAAATGAAGATAGGGCCTTCCTGGTGGCACAAGGGGTTAAGTCTCAGCACTACAAAACTATCAGCAGCTACTGCAGCTTGAGTTCGATCCCCAGCCAGGGAGCTGACCCACATGGCGCAACAGACCTCTCCTGTCTCGCCTGCTGCTCCCCTCAGCAGTGTGTTTCAGTAGATCTGCCTGTTCTGCTCCCCACTCTGTCTCTGATGAATCCTCTCACCCCTGGCACCTCTAGCCTGTACCCCAGTTCTTGTATATATAAATAAGTAAATCTTAAAAAAAAAAAAAAAAGAAAGAGAATAGTTTTCTAAGCCTTGTAAGATACAGCCAAAACATGAAAATCTCTTTTATTGCCTTAGGGAATTGAGATTTTTTTTTCATTTCTCTCTAGGTAAAAGAGGTCTTCATGAAGTCACCTTTCCTGGTACCAGATGACAGTGTTGGCATCATGGATGGATCCTATGAAGGTGGGAGAGCTAATGATACATGTTCTAGGGAGAAAGAGCCAGGCTTAAAGATCTGATTAAAGGAGCTGGCAGTAGGGATGGCATTACTGAGGAAAAAGAAACTAAGGAGAAACCAACAAGCAAGGAGGAATGGAATAGCAGGAAGTGGAAGAATGGGGAGACGTGAATGTGGAGAGAAACATAAGATGGGGCAAGGAAAATGCCCTGGGATGTAATCTTTGTCTTTCTCTTTTTCAGGCATATTAGCTTGGATTACTGTGAATTTTCTGACAGGTAATACATTCTCAAGTTTATCTGAAGACCTTAACTGGGTTTTGTACAGGGTCAGAGAGCAAAAATACCTTTCTTTTTTCCTGTGTTGTCCTTTCTTTAAAAAAAAAGGACAAGGAAAAAGAAGACAGGAAGTTAATGTTTTTAATCTGCCTTCAAGGCTTCAGCTGCAACAAGAGTCCTTCTAGGTTAGCATTCACCTACAGCCTGTGGGGCCACGGAGCTGTGAAATATTCATGAAATTCCTCCAATGTGTATTAAGAGCAGGATCTCTCTGCAGACAGGAGCATTGGGCTATGTAGGAAGCAGAAGATGTTCAGAGCTGGCTCTCATTCACAGGTCAGCTACATGGTCACAGCCAGGAGACTGTGGGGACCCTGGACCTGGGGGGGGCCTCCACCCAAATCACGTTCCTGCCCCAGTTTGAGGTGAGTCATTTACTTGACAGTTTGGTGAGCCACCTACTCAGTAGGCATATCATGATGCTAAGAAAGTGGTGTCCCATTACCAGGTAGAAGCTTTACCATAGTTAGTATAGTTATTTAATTACTGAGTGAACTTTGCCTTGCCCACTTACTGGCCAGTCATTTTGATTCCTTAAACCTTGTGAGATTAGCGGTTTAGTCTGACTCATTCATCTCTGATTTTTTGGGGAGAGACAGGAATGGTGGTGATAGCATCTTCAGATAATTGCAGATTCTAAATAGTCTTTTTGCTTTTTCTGATTTGCAGAAAACCCTGGAACAAACCCCGAGGGACTACCTCACTTCCTTTGAGATGTTTAACAGTACTTATAAGCTCTACACACATAGGTGAGGAAGGGGGACAGGAAGGAATAATATTTCATACTGTATGATTCTCTAAACTTCACAGTATTCTCACATCTATTACTGCATATGACCAGCCTTACAAAAAGCCTGCCAACCGAAAAGTCCTATTCACTTAAACCCAAACCACTTGTCAAAACCCAAGGGTCCCAAGAGACTTCTCCATTCTTGGCCTCAAGTATCTAACTTAAAGAATCAGAGAGCCTCCCCGGTGGCGCAGCAGTTGAGCGCTGGGTTGCAAAGCTGCCCGCAGCCTCTGTAGCGCCAGTTCGATCCCCGGCTGCTCCCCAACCACCGGAGGAGGGTCCCACATGGCGTGCAGACCTCTCCTGCCACCCGCTGCTTCCCTCAGCAGTGTACTTCGGTCCTTCTGCCTGCTCTGCTCCTCGCTCTGGCTCTGGTGAATTCGCTCACCCTCCCATGCTTCTGACTGTACCCAGCGCTTGTATAAATAAATAAATAAATCTTTAAAAAAAAAAAAAGAATCAGAAGTTCTCTCTAGAGAGAGGATATTCAGAGAAGGTTTAACCAAAACACCCTGTCCACTCCTTTGAGTGGGCTTTCAGCTATTGAACCTCCAATCCAAAATTTGATCACAGTGGAGCTGGTGGCTAAAATAATGAGAGTTTTACTGGGGATGGTTCCCAGGGTGTGACCCTTGTGTCACTGTCTCTGGCCTTTAAGTCATTGCTCTGAAAAGTTCTTACAGAATGGTCTTGAGCTAAGCTGGGTAGAAATTACCAAGACAGAGGAATAGGTCACAGAAAACAAAGTTTTCTTCCCTCTAGAAGGAGATGGAAAAGCCATGTTACTTTTGAAAGAGGTAGCTTTAGGCTATAGAACTTTAGGACCAGCACAAAATTAGTTAATCCTGTATTTTACAGTTACTTGGGATTTGGATTGAAAGCTGCAAGACTAGCAACCCTGGGAGCCCTGGAAACAGAAGGTTTGTCTGGGGGCCTGTGCTGGGTGGGGTGTGGTGAAAGTGATCCAATGTTCAGCTTCCTTTTCCCTCCATTGGCAGTGATTCTGGGGAAGAAAGGGTTATGCTGAATTAGAAAGCATATGTTGTATAATGGGCATAGTGATTTCAAATTCCTTTTCTACTCTATGAGTTCAGGTGTTTTGGTATACTTTATTAGTGATTTCTAGAACCACTATTTATATAGGTAGAACAATCTGTGGCCAGGAGGCTGAAATGTCTACAGAAATTCAAAGCTCAAAGAGTGAATTTGACAGGAGCCCAAACCCTTAGCTTTTTGTGGGAATTCAGGAAGAAAGATTCCCCTCACAAAGTGGAATAACTGAGCAAACCCATACTGCATAGGCGTTAGAAGGATTGAGAGTTCGGCTTTTTCAGTCAGGCAGAACTGAAATCAGCCCCAATTTTGTGATTCAGGGCAAGTTAGCTAACTTTTCTGCACTCCTTTTTTCATCTTTAGAGGGATTTTGCATTTAATACACTTTGTATGGTGCCTGGCTCATAGTAAGCTATTATTGTGATGATGACTATATAGCATTTCCCAATTTACAAAACATCTTCATGTGTATATCCTTTAAGATTCACACTAATGCGGAAAGTAGAATAGTATCTCTCACCTTTTTTAAGAAAGGAGGGAACTTACTCCATTGTAGGTTTTGGATGTGATGAAAACCATGAAATCCTCCACCAAACGCACATATGCATACAAATTTGCCTGTAATTTCAGGGACTTCAGCAACCCCCTTTTATGAGCCCTGAGTTAAGAATTCATGTCATAGGAAGTAGTTTTATAACTATTTTCATATGATTTTAATAAGCTACCTTACTGATTCCTTTCAACTACACTGGTTTCTTGCTTTCTTTCCACCTTCTCTCTCACATTCTTTCCCTCTTACTTGGTTTCTTTCAGGGATTGATGGACTCACTTTCCGAAGTGCCTGCCTGCCAAGATGGTTGGAAGCAGAGTGGATCTTTGGGGGTGTGAAATACCAGTATGGTGGCAACCAAGAAGGCAAGTGATTTTTTTTTCCCACTGGTTGGGATTATCTTTACAGTAGAAGTCTCAAGTCTCAGAGCTAAGAGTAGCTTGTCATGTTCTCTTGTCATGCTGCAGAAACTCATTTCAAATATTTCTTGGTATACTTCCAGGGAATGAAAGGACAGTAAACAAGACAGAGGTCACTCTATCCTGCTCTTTCTCAAACAAGTGTTGTAGATCCATTAGAAACCTATTCTTACTCTGGTTCTAGTGCACTAATGGTCTCTGCATGCAGCAGGGTGAAACTGCTTCAGCTTCAGTTAATATTTGGCTACTTAAATTGTAGTAATACTTAAAGTTAAGACAGTAGGAAGCATAATTGATCTTAGGTATTATAAAAGGTTTAGACCTTAAAAGCAAAGAAAAAGCTTTATTTTCTCCAGTGAAGGAAGGAAGCAATTGACTTTTCTGGATACTTCTTATAAATACCATGAAACATAATGCTAGGCAGCAGCTCAAGGTCAGCTGTGACTTTTTTTTTTTTTAATTTTTTGCGTAGAAGAACTGGGGTATAGGCCAGAGGTGTGGGAGGAAGGGGTGAGAGGATTCACCAGAGACGGAGCGGGGAGCAGAACAGCTGGATTTATTGAAATACACTGCTAAGGGGAGCAGTGGGTGAGACAGGACAGGTCTGCTACACCATGTGTGGGTTAGCTCCCTGGCCAGGGATCAGGCCTTAGCAGTGGTAGCGGTGATAGCACTGAGGCTTAAGCGCTAGGCCACCAGGGAGGCCCAGCTGTCACTGTTTTGATGAGCACAGATTAGGGAAGGGTGGGGTGCCTTGGAGAAGTAGATACCTTTGCTCCAGAACCATGAGACTACAGAATTTTGCTCATCTTTATAAGCCCTTTGTCCTAAGCCTCAGCCTTCTGATTTCCTTGATCCTCTTGCTCTTTCCCTTCAACTCCAGCAATTTTCTCAGAGAGTGGTTGCTTCCCCTGTTGTTTTTCTCACCTTGCCCCTATGTATCGTTGTCTCCTGGCAGGGGAGGTGGGCTTTGAGCCTTGCTATGCTGAAGTGCTGAGGGTGGTCCAAGGCAAACTACACCAGCCAGAGGAGATCAGGAGGAGCTCCTTTTATGCTTTCTCTTACTATTATGATCGAGCTGCTGACACAGACTTGATTGGTAAGTTCACTCCAGGTGTCAGCCCAGGAAAAAAATTGGGCAAGGCTATGTTGGGAGACGGGGTGTTTGAAATGCTTAAGGAGGTGATCACCTTACTCTTCTCCGGGCTGATGGTCGAGTGATGGTAGTCACTCAGATGGAAGCATCAGTATAACTCATAGTTTTATGGAGTTGGAAGATGGCTTAAACAAATACATGTGAAAAACAAAACAAAGCAAAAAATTAAAAAAGGAAAAAACCACATATACATGAACTCTTAAAAAAAATTTATTGCGGTATAACACATAAAATGCACATATGTAAAGTGTGTAATTTGCTAAGATTTAAAATATGTATATACCCATGAAACCATCACCAAAATCAAGATAATGAACATATCACTCCAAAAAGTGTCCTTCTCCCCTTTTAAAACTTTTCTTATCACAATAGTAATGTTTTTGTTTACCTGTAAGTGTGAATATACATGATCTATCATAGCCTGAGATATGAACTAATTCCCTTGTTCCTAATGTGTTTTCATGCAGGAAAATTTTTTTATTGTGGTTAAATATACATAACATAAAATAGACTATAAGTAAAGAAAATAGATTGCATGAATTATTTTATATGGAAATGTTTTAACATATTCTCTAATATTGGAAATTTTATTTCAAATTTTTCATTATTATAATTATCAGGACAGGTTCATTTTCATAAATACTTTGACTATTTTCTTTCATTCCAGATTATGAAAAGGGGGGTGTTTTAAAAATTGAAGATTTTGAAAGAAAAGCAAGGGAAGGTAAGTATCAGTAGCGGCCCCTGAAGGTGAGTGTGCCCCACCTCCAGTGCTTCAGTCAACTGAAAGCCTCTCAGAAGGCTGGCTTCCTGTCTTGGCCAGGAAGTTAAAGCACTAAGTCGTATGGAAAAGCATGGGGATACAAGAGACTTTGGGGAAATGGTGAAAACCTTTTCTTGTTTCTACATTTCTTCGTTTTTTAAAAAAATTGAAATAGTATCATTCATGTTAATGAAACACTGGACACCAAAATATATGGGAAATAGCCACTGAAGCTTCAGTGATCCCAAAATAGGGTTAACTGGTATTTCTTTGTTAGTATTAATAGTATATAAAATATTTAGAATTAAGCCTCACAATAGTCATAGAAATTTAGCAAACTGGGACCCAGGTACGTTTGAGTAGATAAGCTGTAACATAAGAAATGTGCAAGTTCTTAATCTTATAGAGAAGCTATCTGTGTACAGGTATAGCCTCAAGACTCTCAGGCATCTGAGAAGTGGAGAATTCTATGCTTTTTCTAAATTTAGAGAAAATCATATACCTCTCAGTTGGCTGCAAACTTGAATTCCAGCTTCACTCTCTGTCACCTTCAGTATGTGATAACTTGGAGAACTTCACCTCGGGCAGTCCTTTCCTGTGCATGGACCTCAGTTACATCACAGCCTTACTGAAGGATGGCTTTGGCTTTGCAGACAGCACTGTTTTACAGGTAAGAGAGCAGGCACCAGAGCTACATAACAGTCTTCTTATATGGAGTTGGGAAGAAGGTTAAGAATTTGTTAAATCAGAGTTGCAAAAGGTAGAATTAGGAGGTATTTTCACTTGGGCTTTGGATGAGGCAGTGTGTGGTATGGTATATGTATTTTATGTGTGCCTCATATAGTTAATGCCTTTTGAATCTTGGGTTGCCTTTTGTCTTCCTATCTTCATTTGTTTGGGTGAATTGTGAGCTCAACTTGATCTGTAGTAACTTACCTATTCTAAGCATATTGTACAAGTTTCATCCAACCCATTTATTTTCTTGTCTTCTCTGCCATAATTGTGCAATTGTACATTATAGTTACGGTGGTGATTAAGTTGTAATTTTGCTTTCAAATAGCATGCTGTCTATTAGAAGAGTTGTGACAAAATTATAGCTGTGGCACAAGGTGACTTTGAATTATATGGTCAAGTAACTATTTTGTCTCTGAAGCTGCCACCCCCACCTTCCTTGTGCCACTTCTCCTTCCTGTTTCCTCAGTTACAAATGCATTGGTATTGCTTTGTTTCTTATGTCATACAGATTTCATAAACTTTATGTACTAAGATATTTCAATTTAAAATATTTTATCTGTCAATATTGGCATTTAAAGTGCTTAACATATAAGAGTCACTGGCCAGTAGAGTCAGACTAGCATAGTGTTTACACCATGGCTCCGTTGTTCATCAGATCTGGGTTCAGGTTCTGACTCTGTAAGCTTACTAGCTATGTGTCCTTAGAGATTTACTAACTTTTAGGCTCCTCATCCAGACCCCAGAGATCTTTACAGTATCTATTTCATAGAATTGTTATGAAAACTGAGATATTACATGTAAAGCACCACAACTGGCACATAGTAATTTATTAATTAATATTGGTATTATTATTAGCGTAGGCATTTCATACTGGTTGGGGATAGATTTGTGGATAAAAAAGGTCATCCTAAGCCCGCAATATACATTCAGTTGCCTGTTTCCTTTACCTAAGCATAAACAATAGCCAAGGCATGAAAGGACTATATTCTGCCATTTCCTGTGCTACCATCTCTTAGTCTTTATGATTTCATTGGCAACAAAATTTAAATCAGGGGTAGATAGTCTCCTGTCCTAGAGATCACTTCATTTTGGTCCTTATATCCCTACTCCTGAGGACAGAGGAATAGCATTTCATGGGATGGGGGAGACACCAATTTGACTTAGGTGTTTTGGACTAAACCTCAAGATAATGATTTACATGCTGTTTTTCCCAGTATTTGTCACAGTGACTAGACTAGATTTCATCAGGTGAACAAAGAATTAGTGCGTCCTAAGAACTTTCTAATGGAAGAAGACAAACCAGTACATTTGTTTTCAAACTTTTGTGTGTGGTGGTGATGATGGCATTTTTATCCAACAAAAACTTATGCTGAATGCCAGTAAAACTGATAAAAATGGAGGTACCTGGTTGAAGCAGAGATTGGAAGCCTGAACTCCTTAGCTATTTGGCTTCCCTTTCTCCTTTGAAACACTCTTAGAACCTGTACAATTCTAAAGAAAATAATTTGATAAACACTAATTCTCTTGTTATAGGTGAGGAAATGGGTCTAAATTTTTATCCAAGATCATGAACTAATTGAGGCATAACCTGGCCTTAAGTGCATTGGTTGGTTATTAGATATTAGCATTTAAGAGGATGCAGAGTATGAGCTGAGAAGTTTAATGTATTCTTTCCTACCCCTAAATCTAGTCCCAACTCCTGATCATGCCCCTTGCTACTCCATCTATTAACACCTTGGTGTAAGTTGCCTTATCAGAACTTGGTGATTCAGAAAACAAGGATCTTACATAAAGTTCAGGATTAGGGAAAGAAGACTGTCTCTCTAGAAAATCCTTGCTAGAAGGCCTGTATGGAACCACTTCCTGGCCCAGAAGATTCAGGATCAAAATGGTAGGTCCAGGAGCAACTGGCCATGGCAGGAGGGAACCTGTTAAAGAGAGAAGTAAGGGATGTACCCCAAGTCTGGCTTCTCAGTTCTGCTTTGGTTTGGCCATTGGGATGATTTTTGCTGATATTCTCTGTCTGTGTCATGCTTGCTGGAGTTGACAACTGAACAAAAATGTGAAGACTTTTTTTTTTCCTTCTCCCCAACAGCTTACAAAGAAAGTGAACAACATAGAGACAGGTTGGGCCTTGGGGGCCACCTTCCACCTGCTGCAGTCTCTGGGCATCTCCCTCTGAGGACTATATTTGCCAACAACCTTTTTAAGGAGAGAGGACTCAGTCATATTCTGAGCTGGTTTGGGGACAACCCAGACTGAAGCCCAGCAGCTGTCTTCATCAGGAGGAAGGAGCTTTGGCTTTGCCCTCAAATCTAGAGATCCAGGTTTAATTAATTTTACACATCTAATGTGAATGTTACCTAGTAACTCTGTGTGCACAGCTTGTACCAGAGTCTAAATCTTTGAGATTCCTGTGTGTCAGAGCTGGAAGGAATAGCTTTGGAACTTAACTCTGGAGAGCCCAGGGTGGATCCCTGGGAACCAAAGAAAATCTCTTTTCAACCCTTTGAGTGCCTCATTTGAACATTTTTAATTTTCCTCTTACATGCTAAAATGAGCTGATTGTAATCCCATGACCTATCAGTACTAGTATTTTCCCCTCCCTACACACTACCGTGTTCCATCCTTATCTCTACCCACCTCTCCTGAAGAAAAAACCCAAACATCTGTTTTTTTCCTTTCATGTCTAATTCAAGGGGAGTAAAAGATACCATTATCTGAAAATTGTGTGATCCTGCTTTGTGCTTGCTGTAGCCAGCAAGTAATCCTAAATTTTAGCAGGATAGAGAACATCTCCTGACTTTCCAGATCCCAGCCATCTAGTCTGAAGGGACATTTGGGAAGGTGTGGCTTCCTCATACAAAGCACCTTCTTTTAACCAACTTTTTGTCAGTCAACCCCGGGATTAACCAACATATCCAGCCTTACAGGAATGTCTTCAGTGCCAGTACCTTCTCTTGGCTAGTGTGTTTTTAGTAACTATGTCATCCTAAACTTGTTTTCTTTGTATTTATAATCTGGACTTTGTATTTCTGATCTGGACTTTGGTCACTGTCCCTGTCAGTTTGCCCCTTTATTCTGTTTGTAGCAGTATTTCTTCCTGCCCCGGCCCCTGCTTATTTTAAATAATATCCTCTCTCTGTTTTGTTCCAATGTTTCCAACAGCCTTTCTATGCTACCTAACAATTGATTGGGTTGGCCATTTTGGCCCACATCATTAGAGTGGATTTTCTTTTTTGAGCTCTTGATTTTGTGAATTATTTTCCCTAAATTTCATTATCTTGTACTGTCCCACATGATCCTCATCTGCCTCTCCTCTACCCACCTGAGTGCTCTTGGACCTGAAAGACCTTCCTGTAGTCTGGCTCCTTTGCATTGGCTCTGTACCTCTAGCTTCTTTCCAGGAAACTTTTCTCTATAGACTGTCAGCTCACAAGGAAAATTAAATATATTTGGCCCTCACACCCATTCCTGGGGAACCTTATATTTTAGTTACTGCCATTGAGTCAATAAATACTTAACATCTGATAGTGCAGTAAGGCAAATTTCTGTCCTCATTCCCCAAATTTTAGTTGTCTTCTTAAATTCAAGGTGGAATTCAAGACTTTCATCCTTTTTTATAGTTAGGTTGCCTTTAAACCTGTAGTCTTCCTCAGTAAATGCTAGTACTAATGAAATAGAATCTTTAGAGTTGGAAATGGCTCAAAGATATAACCCAGTCTTCTGTCCGCTGCATAATTCCCTTAACATTTCTGCTATCATTCAGCTTCTCTTTAGACATGTTTTCAGACAGCTCACTGCACTGGTAGCAAAAAAATCCCTCCTTATTTGAGCTGAAATGTACCTGTCTTCTCAGAAGCTTTAGTTCTGTTCTAATCCCTCCTACCACAGCCTTTCAATCATTTGAAGAAAAGTCCAGCCAAGTTCTTTATGATCTCTTCTTTGGCATCCCACGTGGCTTCTACACCCCTTACTATTTTTGTCTGAAAAGTGGGCTGCTAGAACCTGTCATCATAAAACATTGTTCCACGTGATTATGGAGAGACCATTTCCTCTAGTGGAAACCAAGTTTTTTCTCAGGAGGTGGGCTTTGTTCACACAAGACTCCTCCAGCTTGACATGTCTCTTACCACCACCATATCTGAAGCTTGTGGTAATCGGGAGTTCTTCTCACTTCTTTTTTTTTTTTTTTTAAAGTTGCCTCCCCTCTTCATTGTTTTTGTTTGTTCATTTGTTTTAAAGATTATTTATTTATACAAGCACTGGGTAGTCAGAAGCATGGGAGGGTGAGAGGATTCACCAGAGACAGAGCGGGGAACAGAGTAGGCAGACCGATGAAATACACTGCTAAGGGGAGCAGCGGGCGGCAGGAGAGGACTGCGTGCCACGTGGGACCCTCGCCCCGAGGCCGGGGATCAAACGGGCGCTGCAGAGGCTGCAGGCAGCTTTGCAGCCCAGCACTCAACCACTCACTGCACCACTGGGGAGGCCCTCTTCTCACTTTTTATATGTTTATATTCATCTCCTTTTTCATGCTTGGGAAGTTTTCTTCAATTATCTCCTTGAATAATTTCTCAGATCCTTTGTCTCTCTCCTTGCCTTCTGGAATGCCTATAACTCTTACATTTCCTCTCTTCATGGAGTCTGATAATTGTCTAAGGGTATCCTCATTCTTCTTCCTTTGCACTCTCTCCTTTTCTCTTTTGGTTCTTTTTATTTCTGCATCTTCGAGAGTACTGATCCATTCTTCCATTTCCTTGATACTGTTTTCAGTGCTTTTCACAGAGCGCTCTGTCTCCTCAGTAATCTTTTAGTTTCCTCTTCTTTTTATTTCCTTTCTTAAGGTCTCATTTTCACTGATTATTTTCTCATCATTACACTTTTTAAAAAAGATTTATTTATATTTATGCATACAAGAGCTGGGGTACAGGCCAGAGATGAGGGGGGTGAGAGGATTCACCAGAGACAGAGTGGGGAACAGAACAGGGAGATAGACTGAAATACACTGCTGAGGGGAGCAGCGGGCAAGACAGGAGAGGTCTGCTGCGCCATGTGCGTTTCTCTTTTGCCAGCTGAGGATCAAACTCATGCTGCAGAGGCTGCGGATTGCTTCATAGTGCGGTGCTTAACCCCTTGCACCACCAGGGAGGCCCATATATTATTACACTTTTTTGTAAAGATTTATTTATTTATGTATACAAGAACTGGGGTA
This sequence comes from Talpa europaea, assembly GCF_964194135.1. Taxonomy (NCBI): domain Eukaryota; kingdom Metazoa; phylum Chordata; class Mammalia; order Eulipotyphla; family Talpidae; genus Talpa; species Talpa europaea. Next base: position 113,189,057 of record NC_140075.1, read on the forward strand.
TAGGCTGGATGTGTAGAGGGTGAGTGGATTCCCCAGAGACTGAGTGGGGAACAGAACAGGCAGGTTGACCAAAGTACACTGCTGAGGGGAGCAGCAGGTGAGTCAGGAGAGGTCTGCTGCGCCATGTGGGTTGCTACCTGGCCGGTTGGGGATCAAACTCATGCTGCAGTGGTTGTGGAGAGCTTCATAGGTTGCATCTTAACCCCTTGCGCCACCAGGGAGGCCCTCTTACACTTTTTAATCATGATGATTCTCAATTCTCTATCTGACAGGCAGAGAAGTTCTTCCATGTCATTGTTGAGCTCTGGTGACTGATTTTCTTTTTGTGGTGTGTCCTTCCCCTGCAGGCTTGCTTGGTTATTTGTATTTTTCCTTCTCCCTACCTTTGATTTCTGATTAGTTCTATGCATTGGGATGTTGTGCCACTGGTGCTGGTGGGCATCTATTTGGGGTGCTCCTTCAGGGGCATTGGAAACTATTTATCAGACCAAGACCAGCACTGTTAGGCCAAAACTCCACCAGGATGTTGATGCTGTGGCTATGATGCTGGGCGCTGCCCCTGAGAGTGCACTCCCTCCATATTTACTCAGTTCCAGCAAGGAATCAGCTGGTTGGTGATTTTGCTCTGGTCACTAGGTGGCACCAGAGACTTGTAGTTGCTGACCTGTGCTTTTCCCACTGTAGTTCTCTGAGAAACAGAGCAGGGGAGGGGAGCACCTCAACACAGGGACTATTGCTCACACTGGGTGCTGTGTCTGCCCTGTGTTCACCTGATGCTGTGCCTTCAGCTGTGAACAGTGATGAACAATGATGTAAAATTTTTTTAAATAAAAAAAAATAATAAAGAGATTATGCTGAGCATTGTTAAATAAAAGAGCAAGAGAAGTAGAGTTATGCAAGATGTAAAAGTAGAGTTATGCAAGATGACAAGATAGCATAATATACAGGGAAAATAATCATCAGGATTTGAGTAGAGGAGGATATTTCAGTCATAACTCATTGGGATTTTTTACTTTTAGAACTTGGTGCTAGTTTTAGTTTAAAAAAAGTAAAAAAAATTTTTTTTTACTTTCTCCTTCTTAACTGATTTAAATAAAAGCAGACCCCCCATTTCTCAGTGGTCTGAGCAGGGGATTGTCAAACTTGCTTCCTACTCCAGGTCTTAGTTACTGATCTCCTCTGTGGGATATGGAATAAGTGAGCACCAGCAGATTCTCCAAACGTGGCTAAGAACCATGCAGGGAGCCATTGCCTTGACAGGACGATAAAGAATGGAGGCAAATCCCTTCCAAGTTGCCAGGGACCTGAGTGAGAACTGGAACAGCTTTTTAAATATGAGCCAAGGAATTTTGTGGATTTTCAGCCTGAGGTTGAGCGATCAGAGTGGTTGGTTCCCACTTATTTCCATCAGTGTTTCTGTGTTTATGGACAGAGGTGAGGAGAGAGTTTGAACACTAGATGATGAATATTTTCTGAAATATATTTTGAAGTTTATATCCTATAGCAGAAGTCAGGAAATGAGCTTGTCCTCCAGATCTCACCTGCTGCCTATTTGTGTACAGATGGTCATTTACATTTCTACATGGTGGAAAAAGAAATCATAATATTACAGGGCAAACCACGCTCTAAAACAGGTTGCCTGATTGTGGGTCTTCACCTGCATGCTTAAAGAGGACTTAAACTGCAGTCACACACAAAAGGTTAACAAAGGTTTATTTACAAGGGAAAGGGAAATGAGGAAATGTACAACTCAGGGAATAAAGAGGGAGATAAATTCTTAAATGCGTCCTACCCATTCCGAGGACCTGGAATCCCAAGTGACTTGCTGAGACCAAACTTGCCTGGCCAAAATCACGAGCCAAGTGAGCCCCGACCCCACTAACATGGCTGGTTTTATTTACAAACAGAGAAATGGCTGCTTAACTGTGCCCTTAGGTCCTTGCAACTTCCCTTTGGGGATTATGGGATTTGTAGTTCCCAGTGTCTTGATGGAGTGGGGGTGGCATCCACAAAGCCTGTATGGAATTTGCTCAGGATATCCTTTCCCCCTAATAATTCCCCCTTTCACTTTTTGCCACCATTTACATGGTGATGAAGATCAAATGTATGAATGCTGGGGTACAGTCTCAGATGAATATTTTTCTCAGGGTTCCCATTGGAAAGCAAACCAGTCTCTCCAGGTATTGTCCATTGTGGGAAGCAAAAGTCCTCCATTCCTGGAAAATAATTTATCAGTCCAAGACAAAAAAAAATAAATCTGGAGGCATTAGCTAAAACAAAACAGCAAAGATATCAAATCACAGGGGAAAAAAAATCTTAAAATTGGTTCAATGTATGTGAAAACAAGTTCTCTGAACCTTGATCCCAAATCGTTTCAATAGCATAGCAAAAGTTTGCAAACTAAATCTACTTTTAAACCATATTACCTATTTTATCATAAAATCACAGGGCAGAATAACTAAACAGCAATTTTAGCTGGCTTTGTTGGAATACTCCATATAGGATCAGAGCGAACTCTTGACATCCAGTCCATGTAGGCTTCAAGATCAAAGTTGGTCTCATCAGACTCCACCTGGGCTTTTCTCTTCTCAAGGGCACCAGGGCTTTTTTGTTTGCCGGGTTGTCCAGTCCTGCCAATGGAGGTGAGCTTCCTCACCTTCCTGGAAGTCTCTGGAACTCTACAAACAAAGTAGAAAGTTCTCTTCTTGGTTCAGCTCTGTTTCAACTTCCTGGAAGAACACCACTCAAAGCCACACAATAAAACTTATGTCCAATTGGTTTTGTTTTAAGCAGACAAAATCCCTATGGAAGTTATGCAAAAATAGACGCTGAGATAGGTAGTAAAAATTACTACCACTATTTTTATGCTGTGTTGGTATCAAGGGGAGAGAAAATGCAAACACAAGTTAAGTTAGCTTTGCTGGAAAAAAAAAAATGCAGCACCACGGCAGATCCTGGTCACTCAAAACAAGAACACGTTGTTGATTCAGAACAAAATTAAAAAAAAAAAATTACCAGGATTATGTCAAAGAAAAGTTAGTAAAAATCAGGTGTATTTCCAGGTCTATTCAGTCCTTTGCAGGAAATTTTTACTCTTAACAGTTCCACCAATAGGAATCTGTTGAGGCCTCTTTGCCCTGTTTTCTCCAGAAACAATTTCTATAGGTATCAAACCATTCAAGTATACAATATGACAAGGTGACAATCACCATTGACAATTTACATATCAGGTATTGAGAGGTTGTATACACGTTCTAGAAAATCAATGTGAACATTTCTGTACATGTCAAAGTGTTACCCTTTTTCCCAAGTGACAAGGCTTCCCTTCTAGTTTTACTCTCCTGGGTAAGCCAAATAGGACAAACTCATCTGGTGCCTTTCCCAGGAGGAAAGGGAGAAACTTTGTGGAGTGTCTCAGGAGCTCTACTGAGGTTCCTTCTATCAACAAAATTTCCTTCTATCAACCAAATGATAGACTACCAAATTTTTTTTATTTGAATTTAGATTTCTGAGAAGCTTTGCCATAAACATCAGAAGAACAGCAGCAGCTACAATATTCGATCTCTATGAAGGCACCGGCTTAGTTCAGTATTAGAATGTTGACAAATCATAACCTTTAATTTTTTTTCAATGTCTGTAGGCACCATGTATGCCAATTTGTCAACCACTAGAGGCCAAGACAAGGACACAAGGAAAGGACATACAGACATTCAACATCTAGACACAAAGCTCTTTAGTTACCATGTATCACGTGTGGGATCTTATACAGCTGCAGTTTCACTCATAGGCCAAAATGAAGTTAAAAGGAAAATACCAAAATCAAGCTCGAAAGCCTTTCTGTGTAAAACAATACTGCCAGCACATGCGTGACTCTGGATCTTATGTCACGTCTCCTGAACTTTGAGAGGAAAGATTGGTCAGAGCATGTCAGTCACCTCAGGGTTTCTTCAGAAAAGTGAATCCTGGGGTATCCCTGCAACAGTAACTGGAAGTCAGTAATATTCAAGTTTCGGTCTTTTTCTTATATAAGTATCTCAAGCCCTCGATGGGTTCACAAGACCAATGGGACTTCGTCTCTGGGTCAGTTCCTTCTGGGGTTTTTTAGATCTAGTGGAGCCCCTGGGCTCCCTATTGTTCATCTGAACCTTTTCCATGCACTATCATTTGTCTCCCTTCCTCTGTACTGGGTTCTTGATTCCTTGTATTTGGTCCGTCTTCCCTCCTGTCCTCATCTGAGCCTCGACACTGGGCTACCATGTGTCTCCTGTCCTCTCTCCTTGGCCTCTGGTTCCGTGTGCTCCGTCTGTCTTCCGTCCAGTGACCCCTGTGGGAATCGTCATGTCCTGGTGTCCTCAGTCTTCTGTCCTGCCGTCTGTCATTATGTCATCTGCTGCGCCCCTGTAGTCTGGGACAGCTGTACTCCCAATGTCCCTCTTCCCTGCAGGGAGCACACTGACTCCTCCCTAGGGGTTCCCATCTCCTGGGGTCACGCCTCAGTCTGTTACTGTTTCCCTGAAGCCCTGTCCTGTGCTCTCTTTGTATGAAAACTGTCGCAGGTCTTGGTCTTGTATCCTCTATTATTATAAACCTGGAATGCCAAGTCCACTACCTGGGACGGACTCATCTCTGCGATGCCGTCCACCTTTGCTAACTTTTTCCATATGTCTGTGTAGGTCGAGGCCAGGGCAGAGATGGGCTTCAGAGGGGAGTACTTGAAACTGCTGCCACCTGTATCCTAGGAGCCAGCTCTGCCCGGTTTGCACGGGCCCTGATAAGCAGAGTTGAAAGAACAACCAGTTCTGAGAGAAAAAACTTCTTTGAAAAGCTACTTCAACTCCTCATTCTCCACCTCCCTCCAAGGCCAGACCCTGCCCTATAAAAGCTTGCCCTTATCCCCCAATGGGTGCGACTTCTCCGACCCCCCAGGGGGTCGGCGAACCTTGCCTGCCTGTGAACACAATAAATTTCTTGCCTGTGAGAAACTTAGCCTGGCTTTCCTTTTCTTTTTCTTTTTCTTTATTTTAAAAGATTTATTTATTTATGCATACCAGAGCCGGGGTACAGGCCAGAGATGCGGGGGCATGAGAGGACTCACCAGAGACAGAGTGGGGAACAGAACAGGCAGACTGACTGAAATACACTGTTGAGGGGAGCAGCGGACGAGACAGGAGAGGTCTGCTGGTCATGTGGGTAGCTCCCTGGCCAGCTGGGGATCCAACTCATACTGCAGAGGCTGCGGGTTGTCCCACAGTGCAGTGCTTAACCCCCTGCACCACCTGGGAGACCCTGGCTTGCTTTTTCTTTATGGCGCCCATCCTTTCAGTCCGGGGCACTATGCGTAATGAACACCATAGTGATCACATGAGTATTTTCCGGGGCATCTGGGTTTATGTCTGCGTGGTTGGTATACGTCTGAATAATTCTTTCAAGGAACTCTGATGGATCCTTGTTAGCTCCCTGTTCAAGTTGTAATATTTTGTTAAAATTTTTTTGTTTGGGGATTCCGTGCTGCAGTTCTACCAGGAAACATTTTTTATACAGTTCTAACATCGCCATTCCCCCATTGTTGGGGTCCCACTCGGGATCTACCCCTGGGACAACCATCTCTGGCTCTGCGGATTCTCCGTCCTGTTGGTGGAGACGGTCAGCCTCCTCCCTGGCTCTCCTGAGTACCATTCTCTGCTCGTCCAGAGTCAGCAAAGTTTGTAGCATGGACTGTATGTCTGCCCAGTTAGGGCAGTGGGAGAGGAAGATAGAGGCAAACAAGTTCATCATCCTCTTAGGAGCCTGCCGGCATGAGGGCACAGAGCTCCTCCAATTTAGGGGGCCCGCGGTGCTAAAGGGATGGTGTGACTGAAAGTAGCCAGCAGGTTGCCCATGTTCATTTAAGCCACCCATCAGCATCTGTGGGAGAGGAAACTGTCCTGCCTCAGGGTGACCCTTCCTGCCAAAGTGGGTGCCCCGTCTAGTGTGGGGGGCGACGCCATTTAGTTTCCTCCCCAGAGGGCAGTGGAGGCTGTGAAGTCTAAGGAGTCTGCACAGGGGGAACATTGCTCCCCCACATCCAATTTTTGGAGGGCAGCCTGTAGCTGGTCCTGCACACTTTTAAGAACTGCTCGATTTTCCTCCCTCATACTCTGCACAGCTAAATTGAGAGCCTGAATTTGCTGCTCTCAGTCTCATAACTAGCTAATGAACAACTCAGCCTCACATTTTTTACTTCAAGACATTGTAAGAGCTGGATAACTCATACCTAAACACATGTTGTATTTTTTTTTAAGATTTATTTATTTATTTATATAAGCACTGGGTACAGTCAGAAGCACGGGAGGGTGAGAGAATTTACCAGAGCCAGAGCAGGGAACAGAACAGGCAGACTGACAAAATACACTGCTGAGGGGAGCAGCAGGCATGGCAGGAGAAGTCTGCGCGCCATGTGGGACCCTCCTCCGGTGGCCGGGGAGCAGCCGGGGATCGAACTGGTGCTGCAGAGGCTGCAGGCAGCTTTGCAACCCAGCGGTCAACTGCTGCGCCACCAGGGAGGCCCAGGGTTATTTTTTTTTAGAAAAGAATTTTACCAAAAGAAGAAAAGGAGTCTGGGTATAAACAAAACCACATTTATCCCTGTTAACATAGACCTGGTCAGTAACTCTTTTTGACTACTCCAAGCTTTTTTTTTTCCCTAATTAAACACATTTAAACATACAATAAAACAATTAACTCCCAACATTATAAATTTAAGACATTTATGCTTTAATTAAACCATTGCATTTTGAACTCGTTTTTGTTTACCAGAAATTTTAGATCACAATCTCAAAATTTTGTTTGTTTTTCCATTAGAATGTATAATGGCAGCATTTTAACATGGCAACCCTCTGGAGACAGAAGTCACAAAGGCACAGACACAGAGATCTTTCGTTTAGAATTTGGCCATTTGCATTAATTTTTAGAGATAATTTTTAGAGATAGATATTTTACCGATATTTGTGACAACACTGACTACAATTATTAATTTACTATTAAATAATAATTTTTAACTAGCTCCTTCAGATAAGAAAACATTTCTCAAGTTTTATTTGTAAGAATGCCCTTAGGTTCTAAAGAAAGTGGGGCAGAATATTCCCTATGAGTTTTTTTCAGGCCACATTTTTCCTTAAATTCCTAGAAGAGATTTTGGATGGGTGGACAGTTTCACCAAAACTATGTACCTTTTCAAGACAAAGCTAGACTAATTCCTAAAACAACTTAAGTTTTTCAAGTTAAGTCGATATAGCCATTTAAGTTTGGTGGGTTTTTTGTGGGTTGTTGTTTTTTCTTTTTGCAATCAAGGAGGTTTCTAATTTGAGATGGAAACTAAAGTCCTTACATGTTCTGAGTATCCCATTTTAATCATTTTAATACCTCTGGAGCCCACAATTGGAACCATTTTAAAGAAAAGCATTGAAAATTCAATATAAAGTCCTGGTTTCTGTTTGACCTCACAGATGAGGCCTGGTCCTAGGAAAGATAAAAGATACCTTCTACCTGGACCATGAGAAGGACAGGAGTAGAGATAGATTGGGCCTCCCTATGAAGCTATCCACAGTCTCTGCAGCACGAGTTCGATCCCCAGCCAGCCAGGGAGCTACCCACATGGTGCACTGGACTGCTACTGACTAGCCCGCTGCTCCCCTTGGCAGTGTAGACCAGTTAGTCTGCCTATTCTGATTCTGTTCCCCACTCTGTCTCTGGTGAATCCTCTTACCCCCCCCCACCTCTGGCCTATCTCCTAGTTCTTGTATGCATAAATAAATCTTAAAAAAAAAGAAATTTGACAAAGAATATTATTTTGATTACTAAATTGATTATTTTAAATAAGAAACTTAGATTTTTAAAGAAACCTGTCACTTTTAATGGCCAATAAGAAGTTTAGACATTGGGCCTCCCCTGGTGGTGCAGCAGTTGAGTGCTGGGTTGCGAAGCTGCCCGCAGCCTCTGCAGCACTGGGGAGGGTCCCACATGGCGCGACAGACCTCCCCTGCCGCGCCCACTGCTCCTGTCAGCAGTGTATTTTGTCAGTCTGCCTGTTCTGCTCCCCGCTCTGGTGAATTCTCTCACCCTCCCACGCTTCTGACTGTACCCAGCGCTTGTATAAATAAACAAACAAACAAACAAATAAATAAATCTTTAAAAAAAAAAGATGTTTAGACATTTTCCAACCAATTGGCAAGCTTCATTTACAGCTGACTAGAAAGTCCAAAGTCATTTTGACAAAAGCAACTGAGCCTGATCCCAGAAGTCCCGAGTGTGATCCGAAGAGGCCAGCCAGCTCAGAGGAAGACAAGGCCTCCTTCAAGTGGGGAGCACTCTCTTCAGCTGACTTGACACCCCGTCGTCACAGTGACTGGGAGACACTGAATCAGCTGTCTGACTAAACACGTCAGAATAAGAAAAATACCAAATTTTTAAATACCCAAGACCCGACTGCAGATACTTGCTTGCATTCCTCACACAGGCGCAACGTTCAGATTCACAGAGCTCTTTGCACACGGTGAGGACCAAGGAAGGGAAGGAGACGCCCCGGTCCAGGCCCACTGCTCTCCCGGGGACAACCCAGCCCTTCCGGCCACCTGCCAGCGTCCACCGAGTCAGGGTTGTCCTAGGTTGCCTAGAGCCAACGTGCCTGCATGGACCCTGGATGTCAGGGGGAGACCGTAGAAGAGGATGGTCACAAGGAACGCCTGCCTGAGCCAGCCAGTGCGGGAAAGGGGAGCTGCCTGCCTGGCTTTAGGGTTAGGGAAGCATCAGTCTGTGCCCCACTGTCAGCTGCTCCTGGGCTCCTGCAGGGAAACAGTGGCAGGAGCTGCTTCCTAGACAGGGGTTGGCAGCTACAGGTCCCCACTTCAGTTAACACCCAAGGGGCTTTCAGATGAAACAAATACGGCACCTCTCACCATTTTCACCACATCCCCGGCTTCCAGGAAAAAAAGGGGAAATTCCAAATACCAGACACCCAAGGAAAATAGCAAATGTTTCCCAATTCCCACTCATCCAGGCCTGACACACAAAAGGTACTGCAATTGAGGGAGACTTAACAGACTCCCTCCCAAACTCGGGAACTGGACTGCCTCCCTGAGGGGGACTCCGATTCCTCCCAAATGTGTGCAGGCGAGGGGCATGGCAGGTGTGCACCCCTGGAGCTGACACCAAATGCCAGGGGTTCCATCAGGGTTCCATCTCCTCCAAGGTGAATCCTGGGGCAGAGAAGGGCTGTGCCTCTCCCTCCCTCGGAGACCTTGGGAGTTCCCTGGAGGAAAAACTCCCACAGCTGTTGGGACTCTCCCTCCCCCTGGAGAGAGGGCGCTCCCTACCAGCAAGGGGGTCAGGTCCTGGCGCACCGCCAAGGGCTACTGCTCCATCCCTGGGAAGTCAGAGTTGGGGCTGGCAGAGCCCAAGTGGCATCCAGCTCCTGCCTCTGGCTCTCCCAATTGTGAGTGCACACTGGGCTCAGTTTCCCTCAGCCAATAGAAGGAAACAGAATTTGAGTAAAAGGAAAGTGGCTGAATTCGTGGAGAAATGAGGAGGGCAGCAGACTCATGTCTGAAAGACCACCGTCCTGCGCTTGGGCAGAGGGCAGGGGTGTTTCTACCAGGGGGAAAAAGGGGAAGACGGGTGAGGGTCTGCAAAGGGAGGTGGAAGGGTCCGCACTGAGTCAGATGGGCACCAGCTTGCTTTTTTCAACTCCTTGGAATGCAAGAAGGCAAACCTGTCACACAAGGGTGGACTTGCAAGACATCTGGGAAAGACCCCCTTGTTAATGCTTGTCTGAGAGACCAGACATTTGTGACTGCATCCGTTTCTCCGACGCAAGAGAGACCTTCTTGATCTGTACATGGGCCCATCTTCTGACCCGTGCCCAGTCCTCCAGTCACCACCCTGATATTTTCCTTGTCTCAACACTTTATGTCTTAGGGGGTCTCCAACATATCATGACATCATGTTTCAACTAGATCACACACACACACACAATCTGTTATCGCACCCCCTTGCTAGACAATCTCACGCACAATCGGTCCCTTCACTGCATAACAACCCGGCGCACACGGGGTGATTTCGTCCTCCCCTGCCCACCCGCGCCTGTGCGTTTCCTCATTGCCCCCCTGGCTCTCCCTGGTGCCCAACATCCCTTCTCTCCCCAGCTGTTCTCACCCACATGCACATCGTTGCCTTCACTCACCTGAGTGTGCCCTCTCTCTCCCTCTCTCTCACACACACACACACACAGAGAATGCATCACTGCACTTCGGGGCGGCCCCGTGGCACACACGCCACTGTCTTCGCTGAACACGGTCACAGCCAATGGATCTGGGGGACCGGTGGGCTGTTTCTTGGGGTTTTCATTGCGATGGTTTCCGACCATTGGTTACTGTAAATAAAGAGCCGGGGAACGCGTTCACGACCCGAGACTCGTGTCTGTCCAAGTCACTCCCAAACTCCGGAGACCCCGCCGACTCGGGCCTCGCTCCAGCCCCCGCGGAAGGGCGGTCGGAGCCGGCGCACCCCGGACCCGCCTCCTGCGCACCCCCCGGGCCACCGTCGCGCTCCCGCCGCGTCGGCCCGGCCGCCCCTCGGGCCCGGTCCCCTCCTCCTGCGTCAGCTCCCGGGGTGCGGGGCGGGGGGGGGGCCGAGCCCCCGCGCCCCGAGACTCACTCTCCACGGCGGCCCCCCGCCCCCCGCAGCCCTGCTCCCCGCCCGCACGCGGCAGCGCGCAGCTCCTCCCTCCCCGCTCCGTCCCCGCAGCTCCTCGCTCCTCCGCCCTCTGTCCCGGCGCCGCCCGGTCACGGACGATGCCGTCGGGTCTTCCCCGCGGCCGCCCCGATCGCCGCGCCAGGCCCGGGCACGGCCGGTGGAGACGCCTGGCGAGGGCGCGGCGCGGCGCCACCTGGCGGCGACGGAGGGCGGCGCGGCGGGGCGCGGCGGGGCGGGGCGCGGCGGGGCGCGGCGGGGCGGGGCGGGGCGGGGCGGGGCGCGGCGGGGCGGGGCGGGGCGGGGCGCGGCGGGGCGCGGCGGGGCGCGGCGGGGCGCGGCGGGGCGGGGCGCGGCGGGGCGCGGCGGGGCGGGGCGGGGCGCGGCGGGGCGGGGCGGGGCGCGGCGGGGCGCGGCGGGGCGGGGCTGCGGGGAGGGGGAGCCGAGCGAGGACCCGAGCCCGACCCGCTGCCCACGTCTGCGGGGCGCGGGGCAGGTGCCGGCAGGTGCCCGCAGCCGCTGCTCAGAAACCCCGACCGGGACCCCGCGTCGGCCGCCCCCGAGCCCGCCCGGACGCCTCGGGAGACAGACTTGTCAAATGCAGGAGATCGGATGCTCATCTGGGGGCGCCGCCCAGAGAGAGCTGTGCCTGCACCCGTCCGGGGACCTCCCTGCATTCAAGCGCTCATGAGGAAACAGCATCAGTGTCTCCCAGTGCCCAGTCAACTATTTCACATATTGGCTTTTATTCCCATCTGCATTGTCACTTATTTTTTTTAAAAAGCAGCGAATACGCATCTATGTGCTCACCTTATATGCACTTAATATAAATACAGCCCCACCCCCACCCCCCATTCTAGAGAGTCTGTGGCCTGAGGTCACAATGAATGACCTTCGACTATGAAAGCATCCTTGTGACACACTGCGCGGGCACTGGGATACCGGATTCCTGTTGCGGTGGGTGGGCGCTCAGGTGAGAGTAGCTTTTAGATTTCCAGTGGGGGAGCCTCTGCTCTGTGCAGCAGGATGGGGGTACACACTGGACAGCGGGCAGGAGGGCCCAGAGACTCGGGATTGTGAAAAGAAATTAGGAAGATTAGCTGGGACACTGCTCACTAAACACTAACTGCAGCATCAGAGATTCAATCACAGACCTTGGGGAAAGAGGTGACTTCGGCGTAAATAAACTATGTTTTCTCCCCAGTAGAATTTCACCATAATGTACCATCGACTGGCAGACACCCCAGCAGGGGTGCGTGTCCTCCATCAGTCAGGCCCTGCTGTCCCTTTGGCCCTATACAGCCCAAGTGACCCTAGTCCCTGGTTCCCATGCACTCATGGGAGCTCCCTGGCAGCATCAGGAATTCCCGACTTACCACAGATCAGGACTTAGGATTGACACCCTGGGAGGTGTGACAGAACCATCAGGTTAGATCTGGAAAAAATTACTTTTTAGTTTCCCCTTCAATTAAAAAAATGTAGGCTTGGGGCCTCCCTGGTGGCACAAGGAGTTAGAATCAGCCCTTTGAGGCAATCCTCAGCTACTGCAGCGCGAGTTCAATCCCCTGGCAGGGAGGTGACTCACATGGCGAGGCAGACCTCTCCTGTCTCGCCCGCTGCTCCCCTCAGCAGTGTATTTCAGTCAGTCCTCCTGTTCTGCCCCCCACTCTGTCTCTCAACCCTCCGCACCTGTGGCCTGTACCCCAGTTCTTGTATGCATAAATAAATATATCTTTAAAAAATTTTTAAATGTAGGATTTTTGCCTTTTGAGTGGAGACAGTGGGTTGCAAGTGCAAATTGCAATCAATCAACCCTTGTTCCTGTGTATCTCTGTATATTGTTCCCCACACATATGCTCTTATTCCCTTTTGTAATTTCAGAAAAAGAAAAGAAAATCATTAATACGTGTTAAAATTTCTTAAGATTATAAATTATAGGGGCCGCGCTGTTGGTGTTATTGGCAGTGATACGTCTCAGCACTATGAAGCTATTAGCAGCCACTGCAGCACAAGTTCAATCCTTGGCCAGGGAGCTGACCCACAGGGTGCAGCAGACCTCTCCTGTCTCCCCGCTGCTCCCCTCAAAAGTGGATTTCGGTAGGTCCACCTGTTCTGCTCCCCACTCTGTCTCTGGTGAATCGTCTCACCCCCTGTACCTCTGGCCTAATTCCAATTCTTGTAGCATAAATAAATAAAACAAATCTTTAAAAAAGATTATATAAAGTATAGCTCAGCACAAAGGATAAATAAAACAAAATTTTTCAAACAAAATCAACTCCAAAATACAGCTCTCTGTTTTCTTACATCATATTTTTAGAGTGTGTTTAGGAAAAAGAAATCACCAGAAAAGACCTACACCCATCACACACTTGAACATAACCTGACTCCAGCAAAATAATAGCAGGCCATCCGTCACTTTCCATGTGTCTGGGGTGTCCCTATTCCTGGGTGTCTGTGTCATACATTGTAATATCCTCTATTCCTATGAGGTGATCACAGGATTCCCATGGGACAGGGGCAGGTAGTTGGATGTCAGTGAAGAAGGGGACACAGTTTCTGGGTTTGCTCTGGGTGCTGGATCCATTGTGTGCAACTGGGTAAGCAGCACATTGAACAGGATGGCACCGATGGCTGAGAGTCACTGGGAAAGTTGAGGTAACAAGAGTAATTACAAGAGATGAGCTGCCCTTCCTGGGTTAAGGGAAGACTCACTGTTGAAACGCCTGTGTGCAGGGCAGATAGTATAAATGTGAAATTTTAGAATTACCAAATGAACTCCATTCACTGGGTGAAGAAACACAAATCCACACTGTATCATAATCTTCCTCTCTTGAGTAAGCACAAATATGTGGCTGTCATAAGTATTTCCCTTGCCCGTCATGACAATTCAATACCTAAGTGTGTGTCGCTAACTGTACACTTAACACATGATTTCAGTTTTGAGTATTGTTTAAAATTTAAATCAATCATAAAATGTTCATATTATATCTTGACTCTTTCACTCAACATGTAGGCAAGATGACCCACATATTGGATTTAGCTGGAGTCTCTGTATTTTTGTAACAGGAGGGTCCCCAGGAAAGGGGGAGGTTCCAGGTTCCCTGCCCCACCCAAAAGGAGGGTGGAGCTGAGCAGGGAGAGAAGAAGCTGCAGAGGAGACTGAGGAAGGGAGAAAGCAGGATGGAGCCAGAAGGAGACCTGGAGGAGGCGCATGGAGCCGAGAGACACGTGAAGAAACTGCGCTTGTCTTTTGGTCGTGGACTGGGTGACACAGATGTGGGTGAGACCCGTGGGGAGGTGCCAATGGCGGTTTTATTCTTGATTTTGATTTTTCTCTTTTCCCTCCAGACCTGTCTGGTTGTTTCTGATCCTTTTCTGTGGGTCCCCACTGGAAGGCGCTTTAGACTTGTGGCAGGCTTTGGAGCCTTGCTCTGGGCCAATCCTGTTTGAGTGGACTTTTACCCACGAGGGGACGGGTAACTTTGGGTGCTTGACTTAGAAACTAGATTCTTTGCCTTTCCTGTATTGTTCACTGATTGTATTAAAGTTCCTTTTCATTAAAGTCTCATGTTTTGTGTTGATGCAGCAGATGGCAGAACCTATTTAGAGCAGGCAGGTTTGTGGGGTCTGGGGTGCCCCTCTCCCTGCCCTGTAACATTTCCACTGTTGTATAGTATTCCACTCAATGCAAAGTAACTTCTCCCTTCTATTCTACATGCACAGTATATTATTTCATTAATATCTTATATCCAGAGCTTCCCCGGTGGCACAGCAGTTGAGCGCTGGATGGCAAAGCTGCCTGCAGCTTCGGTTCGATCCCTGGCCACTGGGCGAGGATCCCGCATGGTGCACAGACCTCTCCTACCACCCACTGCTCCCCTCAGCAGTGTACCTCGGTCCTTCTGCCTGTTCTGCTCCCCGCTCTGGCTCTGGTGAATTCTCTCACCCTCCTGCGCTTCTGACTGTACCCAGTGCTTGTATGAATAAATAAAAAATCTTTTAAAAAAATCTTATATCCATGCTCAATTAACAATGTCTTTACAATTTTATCTTTCTTCCTTCATTTAACATTATAACATATTTTTCAAGTCATTGAAAACTATTCAGAATTATTGTACCTAGTTGCTACATTTATTGTCCTATATTTGACTGTCTCCTGGAGTTTGAGAGTGTTTCCAAGTATTTGTTAGTATAAGAAAGTGCAGGTTAGCATTTTTACAAATAAAGATTTTAATTTGTGTTCAAAGCATTTCCTTAGGTCATTTCCCCAAAATTGAATTACTATTTCTTTTACTACAAACGCATATCTATAACAGTCCCTAATTCCAAGAGTCTAAACTCAAGTTCCCTGCAGAAGGGCAGACAAATTTGTTTTTTTCTCTGAATGAGCAAGAATCCCTATTTCAGCTGGCACTTGCCTCCATGCCATTCTACCTTCCCATCTTCAAGGCTCTGACATCACAAACTCCCCCGCTGCTGCTCCCCCGCTCTGTGCAAGCCTCCCCCCCCCCCCCCGCCCCTCTCCGCGGCGGCCGGCTCTCCCCTTGCGGGGCTGACCCGCCTGGGCCGCGGCTCCGTCCTCCAGCTGCGCTTCCCCCGGTGCCCTGGCCCCTCCGATGTCCTTATTCCTGCTTCGGCCGCACCGCCCCTCTGAGCCACCAGGCGGCGCGCTCCGCTCCTCCGTCCCTGGTTTGCCCCGCGAGCCTCTCCTTCCTCGGACTTTCCCCGCCCCCGTATTTACATAAATTCACTATGCGCTGACGCAGGGGCGGCCACGGAAGCGGAAGTGGCGGAGGCGAGAAGCGGCCGCCCCGGCGGAGCGGGCCCGCGGCCCAAGGAAGTAGAAGCCCTGGGGACAAAGTACAGGCGCGGGAGGCGCGCGCCGCCTGGTGGCGAGGCGGGGAAATGCGGCCACGCGGGGACTAATGAGGAGGCGCCGCGGAGGCGAAGGCCGGGGCGGGCGGAGCAGGACGCCCCTTCTCTCATTGTGGGGGAGCAACGGGTTTGGGGGGCCCTCTGTGGACGCGGGTCAGTGTTCCCCAGCTGTCTTTAATGCACATGGACAGGATTTGCTGTTTTAATGGCTGTGAAAATTTTAGGGTCATAGTATTTTCAGAGATGTGGGACATTCGCCTCCGTTTCAGTTTGATTTTCTAAACTTCAGCCGCAGCAGGACAGGCGGGGGCGCCCCGGGAGCACCCCGGACTTTCCCCTCAGGCCCTCTTCCCTGCCACCCCGCCCCAGGCACGAGCAGCCCCGCCACTGCAGCACCCCCCCTGCAGCCCCTCCCTGCCCCGCCCCTGCAGCCCCCACCAGCTCCTGCCTCCCCAGCGGCTGGGCGCGGGCTTACCTTGGCACTCGCTTCCCGCCACTACGTTTTTTTTGAATGATTTATTTATTTAGGGGCCTCCGCGGTGGCGCAGCGGCTGAGAGCTGGGTTGCGAAGCTGCCCGCAGCCTCTGCAGCGCCGGTTCGATTCCCCGGCTGCTCCCCGGCCACCGGAGGAGGGTCCCCACATGGCGCGCAGACCTCTCCTGCCGCCCGCTGCTCCCCTCAGCAGTGTACTTCGGTCCTTCTGCCTGCTCTGCTCCCCGCTCTGGCTCTGGTGAATTCTCTCACCCTCCCGCGCTTCTGACTGTACCCAGTGCATGTATGAACAAACAAACAAATAAATAAAACATGCCTCTATTTAAAAAAAATAAAAAAAAACACCTGTTTTGTTACAAGGCTTTGATTGAGATTCTTCTGGGAGTAAAATTTGAGCTGAGCTGAGAAGATAAAGCCAAGAAGAAAGACTATGCAAATATAGGTAAAATTATTTAAATTAGATTTGGTTTACTAGTTTACAGAATTGGGATGAGGGTAGAGAAAAATGATGTCTCGGTCACTATTGATACTAGTCTCTGGTCCTGTTCAGTGAGGGCTGTACCCGGAACGTCACCCTCCTGAGGAGGGAGAAAGCCATCCCTGTTACCCCGAGGACTAAGACAGGTTGTTCACCTTAGTCCAGCCCCACCCCACCAGGGCCTTAACACCGTGTCAGGAACCGGGGCACCGGCCAGTGCAGACCTTCCATGGTAACCCCCCCACCAGCACCCGCTCAGCAGGAAGCGCCAGGAGGTGCCACGGCCCTTTCTCCCACGGAAGTGGAAGGTGGTAACAGAGAGTGGGGGTCATGATCTGGGGGTCATGACACACTTACAAAGGACTGTGTAACAGGGTGGCCCCCAGGAAAGGGGCCCCCTCCCCGCCCGCCTGCCCCGTCCCCCCCAGGAGGGGGCAACGGATTGTGGACGGAGTGACTTCTGCCCCCAGGGCCCAGGGCCTGTGTGTGGGAGGGGGTGTTTCTGGCTCTTTTGGACCCTTCCCTGACCTGAGGCAGCTCTCGGGCTTCCCTGCTCTGGGACCAACCTACTGCGCTGGGCCTTTCGCCCAGGGGATGGGGTGGGGGGCGGGGAACTCTGGGTGCTGGGTTTGGAAACCGTCTCTGTCCCATTTTCTTCCTTGCACACTCGCTGCAGTAACGCTCCCGTCCACGGAAGGCCTCACGCTCCAGCGCGTGTCTCGTCTCAATGCCCTGGACGGCAGAACCTATTGAGAACGGGCAGGTTTGGGGGTGATGGGGTGTCCTCACCCTGCCCTCCGACCCTTTGTTGGAAAGCAAGTGAGAATGATAAAGACAAATGCCCTCCGCTGCCTTAGCAGGTGAGGGGGAAACAGTAAGATTCCTAGAAAAAAGAAGGGGCTCTAGGAAGCCAGCGAGGGGGCTGAGGGGCAGAAGAAAGGGGAGCGCGGACAGGGCGAGGGGAAATGTGGCAGGACCACCGGGTGCTGGGAAGGAGAGGTCGGGAAAATAGATTGAGGTTACGGGGTGCTATCACAGAGTGATCCTGGGGGGTCTCTGAGGAGCAATTGTTAGGGGGAAAGGCTGTCCCGCCTAATCCCATGCAGGCTTTGTGGACCCCACCCCCACCCCAGGCCAAAGCCATCAAGACACTGGGAAAGATGAATCCCGTCACCCCCAAAGGGGAGGGTGGCTGGGACCTGAGGGTGGAGTTGAGCAGCCAGGGTTGGTATAAAAACCAAACACGTGGGCCTTGGGGACTCTCGCTCTCTCTCGCCTCCTGGCTTCATGGCTCCTGGCTCGCCGCCAGCTCTCAGAGCACCATTCGGGTAGGACGCATTTAAGACTTTGTCTCCCACTTTTCTCCCAGAGCTGTACATTTCCTCATTTGCCCTTCCCTTGTAATAAACCTTTTGTTAACCTTTCGCGTGCGCCTGCGGTAGAGCACTGATAAGTCCTTTTAAGCAGACGGGTGAGGACCCACAGTCAGGCACCCCGTTTTGTATCGGGGCTGCCCTGTAACACAATGACTTGACAATGACGTCGATGAAGTGGCACCATGGGCGCCTCAAGCAGCAGGCACCTCCCGTGCGAGTCTGACACGGAAAATGGGGTTATTGTCAGCGAAGTTCACAGGGCCTGTGGGGGGGGGGGGAGGCGCGGCGAGTGGAAGGAGAGCTCAAACACCCTGTTGCAGTCGTGGTGATTGGATCACCCGCCATAGAAATGCCAATTTGATTTTCCCCTTGGTGGACACCACCCAGGAAGTCAGCCCCCAGTCTGGGGAAGCAAACTGATCAGCAGCCACGGGGGAAATAAATAAATAAACAAATAAATAAATAAACGCACAGACATGAAATCCAAACATAAGAGTCAAGTAGAAAAGACCCTCATGGGGTCTCCCTGGGGGTGCAGGGGTTAAAGAAAGCGCCATCAAGCTCTCGCCAGCCGCTGCAGCAAGAGATGGAGCCCCCGCCCGCCAGGAGCAGCTCATGAGGAGGCAGCAGACCCTCCGGTCTCCCCCCTGCTCCCCTCACCAGGGAATTTCAGTAGATCCCCCTGTTCTGACCGCCACTCTCTCTGGTGCATCCTCTACAACGACCCCCACCTCTGGTCTACGCCCCAGTGCTTGTATACACGATAAATAACTATTGGGGGGAAAAAAAGAAAAGCTCCCCCCCACCCTACCCCCCCCCCCAGTGCAGGCAGGGCCACACGCTAAACCCCTCATGGCTGTGAAAAGGAGGAGCCTTGTCAGGAACAGTTTCCTGGGGGTCCTGGGCTGACACCTGCACTGTGGGGGGTGCGGGGAGCTTTTTTTTTCCCCCAAGAGAAAAGTGGATCAGAGGGAAGCAGATGCGCTCACCCAGGGGAGCAGGTGTCCACGGCTGAAATGGGCGGGGGGATTGGATTCCACATGGGAACCGAGAGGATTTATTTTGGGGGCGACGTGCTGGGTCCCTGGAATATTTTGGTGAAATGCGAAAGGAGGCCTGTGACGAGACCCGCGGGTGCTGCGTGTGAGGTTAGCTGGGGCGAGGCGGTTCCGAGCGGCGTGGGGGGCGCCTGAGCGGCTGGGAGAGTCCGCGCCGTTTGCCCCACCGGAGGGTCAGTGAGTTTCCCAGCGTCTCCCCCGAAACACACCAGACGCTGCGACCCTTTGCGGGGCGGCCCCGAGCAGATCCGGGGCGCGCACCGTGGCGGGGCGCAGGGCCGGAGTGGAGTCCGGGGGTCCGGCCGCCGCTGCGCTCGGGCGCCGGGGCCTCCGCGGCAGCACCTGGGCCGGGGCGCGGGCGGCGCGGGGGCCTGAGGGCGCGCACCTGGCGCCGGGCGGCGCATATAAGGGGGCGTCTCCGGAGCGGGCGGGCTCGGGCCCCGCAGCAGCGAGAGCGGAGCAGACGCCGGGGGAAGGAGACGCCGGAGCGAGCGCGGGGGAGTCCAGGTGCCCCGGGGCCCGCCCGCCCTGCAGCCCCCGCCTCGCCTCACCCCGGATCCCGCCCCTCGGCCCCGGCCCGCCCGAGAGTCCGGGTTCTCAGGGGCCGGGGCCTCTCCCCGGGGCCTCCTGCCCCCCTGCCCCCGGCTGCGCTGTCGGGGAGACCGCGACCGGCCCGCGCCAGCCCCCGGAACCCCGGGACCCGCTGCCCGTGTGCCCGGAGCTCCCGGAGCCGGCCCCGCAGCGCCCCACGGGCGGCAGGACCCGGCGCGGACGGGGACGCGGCCCCCCAAGGCCTCGGGCGGGAGCGAGGGGTGCGGCTCCTCTCTGCGCCCCCGACCCGGAGCCGCGGGGGCCGGTGCGCACGGCGGGGGCCGCGGACGGACTCAGCCCCGCGCAGAGCGGGTCTGGGGTGAGCGTCCCCCAAGCTCTGCCCGTGGGGGGGACGACCCTGGAGGCTCCGCGGCCCCCATAAGGCGGGCGCGGCCCGGGAGCTGCCCGAGGAGACCTGGGGGGAGGCCGAGCTGCCGGCGGGGACCCGCCCGGGACCCGGAGCCGCAGACGCCACGGGGGAGCAGGAGCCCGACGCCCCGGCGACCCGGAGCACCCCACGGAGGGCGGGGCTCATGGCCACGCCAGAGGCTGGGCACGGGGCGGGGGGAGCGAGGGTACCCTCTATGCCCCCGGAGGAGAGTCGGGGTGCCCTAAGCGGCCTGGGGGGGGGGTCTCCGCAGCTGGCGGGAGAGTCTCAAAAAGCCGCTCAGACCAGCCGAGGCGGGCGCCGAGGCCGCAGCCCTGGCCGCGGGGGACGAGCCGCGGGGCTCCCGGAGCAGCTGCGGCCCCCGCGGCGCTGGGGGTGAGGCCCGCCTGCTGGAGCGGGAGGGCGAGGGCGGAGGAGCCTCCGGGGCGGGCGGGGACGTGGCCTGCGGGGGCGCCCGGGGCGGCGCGGGGAGCTGGGCTCCAGGGCCTGGCGCGGGGGCCGCCGGCAGCGGGGTGACCGGACCTGGAGCGGCGGGGACGGCAGTGAGTACCCCTGGGCCTGGGCGGTCACCCCAAGAGCCGAGCGTCTCAGACCTCAAGTGCGCACACCTGGGGCTGGGGTGGGGCTGGCGCTGAGCCCGCGGCCCGGAGAGGCCGGAGCCGGACGCCCCTGCACGGGACCGCGGAGACCGCCCAGACGGAGCGGTGGTTCCCCTGCGTGCGGGGCTGTGGGGGGCAGTCGGGAGCGACCATGGGAGGCCTGCGAGAGGGCCCCTCATTCCGCCCTCGGGGTGCCCTGCTGGAAGGGGCGCGTCCTCTGTGTCTGCCGGGAGGTGGTGCTCCGCTGCGCCGGTCGAGGCTGCAGGTTCCGAGGCAGGAGAAACCAGGTGGGGACTGTCCCGAGGCAGCGAACGGGGAGGGGCGGGGGGGGGTGGATGGAGGGGTACGGGAAGATTGCTTCCTTTTGGGATTTGCGCGAAACACCTTTGCGGTAAACTGCAGCTGAGAAAACTGGGGGCCTCTGGGGCGTGGGCTGCCTGAGGATGAGCACCTGCGGGAAGAGGTGGACAAGCACACTCGGCACACCTGAGGCTGGGGCGGGGTCGGGGAGGGGCTGAGAAAATAAAGGCTGCGGCAGAGCAAGGAGAAGAGGAACAACCAGCTTCCCCTCTGGAAAGAAGGTACCGGGAAAGGAATGGTAGAAGGGTCCAGGGGGTAGAGGGTCCAGGGGGTGGGGGGTCCGGGGGGTAGAGGAGGGTCCAGGCTCTGGCCTGTACCCCAGTTCTTGTTGTTTAAGGGAATAAATGTGAGGACATGAAGGCGTCCTGGAGTGATGAGTGTTTATTAGGCTCTCAGGTGCTCTGTGAGCTGCCAGAGGGGATCTGCTGCAGTTCCAAGTCTCTGGTCCCTCAGAAATGCACCAGTTGGTCTTCCCCATCTCTGGCAGTTCCCCCTCATTTCACAGCTTGGTCTCTTGAATTCCAGGAGCTGGGAAAAGCAGCCTGGATTCCCCCATCTCGCGCCCACCCCTTCTCCCGCCCTTTGCAGACCCTCCTCAGCCTCGTCTGAGAAGCAGCTCCTGTCACTGCTTCCCGGCAGGAGCCCAGGGGCAGCTGACACAGACCCTCCTGGGATGAAATGCGGGCACATCTAGCTCTGGGGCTCTGCCCTACTGCACTTGAGGCACCTCCTCCCCTGCTCTAGGGGGCCCCTTGGCAGAGCAGGCCCCACTGCACCAGTCATGATGACCAAGTCCCCGTCCCCAGACACCCTGAAACCTGCATGGGGCGCAGCTGACCTTCCGGAAGTCAGCATGGGCGCCTGCTCCTCTCCCTAAGCCCGCCACTCATGGTGCCCATTGGTCAGTGCGCTCTCCAGTCCTCTCAGCTCAGCGTCGGCGTCCCCTCGTGGCTTCCCAAAAGGTCGTCCATGGGCCAGGGGACCTCCAGCCAGGGGGCGGCACCCTCCGGGAGCAGGGCAGCTCCAGAGCTGGAGGGAGGGCCCTTCAGCAGGGAGGCCTGCGTCTTGCAGGGCTTTCCTGCCACCCTGCTTCCAGGCCCACCGGGCAGTGGGGCCTCCTCTCCTCCAGCAGCCGCCAAGGGGCTCCCCAGACTGTCCCCCAAGTTCTGGTCTGAGGAGCGTTCCCAAGCCTCCTCCTGGGGGGACACGTGACCCCAGGCCCGCATCCCCAGCTCTCCTGCCCGCGTGTTAAGACCTGGCATGCTGACACCCTGACTCGAGAGACCAGGGGCCTCAGGGTCAAGTGAGGCCTCCCACCGCAGCCACGTGGGCGCCTCAAGGCCGTCCTCAGAGCGCAGGGAAGCGCTCCCGTTGACTCCAGGGGTGGGACCTAAAGAGAGGGAAAAACAGGCACGTGTCCATGCTGTGTCCGGGCTGCTCGGGGACTCACTGCCTGAAGGAGCGGGTGCACACCGCGTGCCTCCCACAAAATTCAGACGTGAACACTCCTCCCTGGCCAGGGCGCTGCTCTAGGTTTTGCAAGCACCTGCCTGCCCGCAGCAGCAGCTGGTCCTGAGGCGGAGGGCCCTCTTCAGGGGCCATGTGCTCAGAGCCCGACAGCTGCTGGCCGCGCCAGGACAGAAGCCGCTTTCCCAGGGCTACGCCTCGTGGAAGTTGAGCCTCGCGGGCCGTGTGTCCCAGGGCTGCCCTGCTCTCTCAGCCCAGCCCCCTACTAGGGACCCCCGGTGCCATCCACTCACCACCTTCATTCAACAGGGAGCCTCAGAGACCTCTGCCAGGAATGGCGGGGACATGTGGAACAATGGGACACTGGGGGGTTGGGGAGACTCCTGAGAAACCACGGGTGCTTTTAAGTGAGGCCACAGGGCACCCACCCCGGAAAGGCTGGCCCAGCCGCAGAGCGTGGTGCCCTCACCGGCAGCCGGGGCCCACGAGGCTGGCTTCGGGCAGCCGTCAGACCTGCATTCTGGGGGCAGAGCCCCTCTTCGGGCCCTCTTCACCCAGGCCGGCGCCTCCCCTGCATTCTGTGAGGAGAGGGCCCAGTCAACCCAGAGGGAAGGGGGCCCACCTGCACCTCTTCTCTGGAGAAGGGTGCCCAGACGGCCGGTCACCGTGGGCACCCCATGCCAGACTCAGCCACCGCCCCCCCTCGCCGCCCCCCCACGCCACCTCATGGCCCCTCTTGGGCGCGCAGGCCTGCTCTGGCTCCTCCACCGGCCGGCTGGTACACTGGGGGGCCGAGCAGTCCCCATGCAGCTCCTCCTGCCGGGGACCTTCCGGGATTCCCAGCGACTCTGCGAGCTGTGGAGAAAGGGAGAAAGGGCCGACAGGGAGGCGCGCCTCAGAACACGCCCCCGGCGCGCTGTGCTGTGCCCGCGGCAGCGACCACCGACCAGACGGCGAGAAGGCAAACAGGAGTTAGACAGAGGCGCTGGGGAGGAGATGGATCATCGGCTGAACCGGAGGCTCGGTGTCAGCGCAGCCTAGGGAAGGACACCATGGGCTCTGCGCTGCCACAGCGAAATGAGGTGAGGCCAAAACCACCGGGCGTCTGGCCCGTTACCCCTCCTTTGTCGAGTTCCCACTGGCCCCTTCAGAAACCACCTGCCGACTCCAGACCCAGCGCTCCTGCCCGGGGCGTGGGAAGGCCTGCGGGGAGGCTGAGAGAGCCCCAGGCCACTTTCTGTTGGTCAGGGCAGTGGGCCATGGGCTGCCTTCACTCTGGGTTTCCTCACTGCCGAGGGAGAGGATAGCTGCCTGAGGGGCGGTGGGGTTCCCAAGGCCAGGCTTGTGTTAAGCGCCACGTGAGAGTCATTGGCAGCACTCCCTGTTTACACGGGATGTCGTGAAGAGACATCGTGAAGGCCGCAGAGCCCAAGAGGGAGGAGCAATTGGGGAAGGGCAAAGCAAGGTCAGAGGACACGGCCGGCACGTCCAGGGCCTGCCCTGCTGCAGAGTCCCCCCAGACAGAGCCTGGCTCACTGCAGAAGCTGCAGCACAGCCTGAAGGCCATGAAGATGGTCAGCCCACACTAGTGCAGGAGGCGGCTGCCTGGCGCGCACACACATGTACATGCACACACATGTATACATGTACACACATAAGCACACATATGCACACACCCTTGCACACGTGCACATACACACATGCATGCATGCACACACACATGGTGACACTGCCAACCGGGGCATCTAGGTCAGGCTAGCCCGCCGCGCCAGCACACTTTGTAGCACGTGACAAGAAAAGCAGTGCTGCAGGGGTCGGGAGGGAGCTCTCCTGCTGTTCCCATCTTTACCCCCAGGTCACTATGTGATCATTCTGTAACATGTACAGACTTTGAATTACGACGTTACACACTTTAAGCGAATGTGTTCTATGTTGGTCACGCCTCAAAAAATAATTTTGAAGACTCAACCGTTTACTGGGTCATATGAAATACTGAGTTTGTACAAACCACGTGACGACGACCACACACAAGCTCCTGTGACGCCCTTGCACGCGCAGGCGCTGTCCAGGGACATCAGAGCAGCCGGACGCAGGTGGCCGCTCTTTGTGAATAAAAAGGCGCCATGTAAGGCCCGCGCTCTGGCAGGCACGGCAGGTGGGGCGTGGGGCTCTGCTGGAACCTCGGAGGGGCTCACCCTCAGCAGGGGCACAAGGACTAGTCCCCATGCTGGGCAGTGACAGGCCCCAAGGGGTCTGACTCTGGGGCACACAATGCCCAGCAAGGGCTTGTCCAAAACAAATGGGGCACGTCAGCTCAGAGGGACAGTTGTCAAGGACACAGTATCTCCAAAGGGAATCTCACGGCTCAGTGACAAGGAAATGAGAGTTTTGTCAAAACAGCCACAGACATGGCTGCCGGCCTCTGTTGCCTAAACGCAGCGCCCGGACTCCGGTGTGACTGTGGTCAGCGGTGGAGGGCAGGGGGGACATGGCTGTTTCCTTAGTCTTCTGAAACAAGCGCTTGTCAACTTTATATTACAAAAATAACTTCACAGCTGGGAAAAGCTGGAGAGTTGACTGAGACGTCACTGCTATAAACGTGCTCCGTCCCCCGCAAACCCCCAACTCTTGAGGGTGAACCCCGGCCAGGTGAGGCCATTACCTTGCTGTTGCTTATTTCCAGCGGCTCCAGGGGGCACGGGCCGGAGCTGCTGAGGTACTCCTGGCACATCTTCTTGACCTGCTTGTGCAGCTCTTCGAATTCCCTGTACACGGCTGGGAAGAAAGGCTTTCCCTGGTGGCCTCCAGCCTTAGTGAGAGAGAGATGAAGAGAGAGTAGACCCGAGGCCACGAGGGGAAAAGGAGAGACAGCCACGGTTGCTCATGCCCTGTGCAGTGTCAGAGGCCCCCGCCACTCCCCAGCGCACCTGCTGTGCCCCAACACTGTGCTCGCCCCAACACCAGCGTGGGCCTGGAAAGGGAATGCCCAGAAATGCCCCCCAGGGTGACAGCCCAGGGGCCCTTGTTCCCTCCCTGCCAGCATAAGGGGGCAGGTCTCCCCTCCTCCGGGAACTGCACCCCGTGGGGAGAATAGGCCTAGTGGGCTGGCTGTGGCTGGTTGCTACCCCTTTCACTGCTCACACTTAGAGCTAGAGCTGCCAGGCCCTGTGCAGCCAGCCTGAGACCTGGAGGTCAGCTGTCACCAGCATCTGCTCCCCAGCAGGCCTGGCCCTCTCGGGAGAAACATGAGGCAGGCCTGATTCCAGCCATTTAGAAACACCAGCAAGACTCACCTTCAGCAGGAGAAATTCATACACGGTCACGGCCTGAGTCAGCGTGGGGAGAGCTAATGCCACCAAGTCCTCCGGGTCACCCTGCTGGAGAAACTACCAGAGAAAGCCTTTGACATCTCTGAAAGTCCCACAGAATTTCCCAGAGCCACCGAGTCAGTGCCACAGAGTCTCGCTGGAAGCTCCCCCATCCCAGCGGCTGAGCCTCTCACAACTGTGCTTCACTGAACCCCTCACGTGTTACCAAAGCAGCGGCACATGGGACCAAAGGAGGCAGGGCCTGGTGCATGACATCACCAGTGCAGTGGGTGTCAGGGTCTGGGCAAGGCCTTCGACCCCTAGGGCGTACCACCAAGGGCAGAGACCCGAGGGCAGAGACCCAAGGCAGCGAACAGCGAGACAAGGGCAGTGAAGAAGCACAGGCGGAGAGAAGCTGGGAGAGGGGTGAGGCTGAGGCGGGGCAGGGGAGGGACGGGGCAGGGAAGTGCACTGTCCTCAGGGCTTAGCGACTGGATGGGGTCCTGGATCCCAGACAGGCGGCCAGCAGCCAGCGCGGGTGCTGCACGGGGTGCTTTAGTTGGCTCTGGCGCTCCGAACAAGAAGCACTGACGTGGGAGGTGGCAGAGGGAAGACAGTCTGGAAGCCAGAAGGAGGGATGAGATCCGTGGGGGAGGCGAGGGAGTGAGGGCAAAACTGGGAGCCCCAGAGACACTCGAAGGAGGCCTGGGAGGGGGACAGAGCCCTGGCGCTGCAGCCAGCCGGTGGCAAGGTCCCCGAGCGATCAGACAAGCAAGAGGAAAACCTGTGCAGTCTGCAAGAGCAAAAACAGTTATGACCTTGCAAAGTCCTTAGAGAAAAAGGACTCCCTGCTTTCCAGTGTTCTGGGAGTGTGGGAGGTCAGAGTGTGGGGGTGCTGCCCACCACAACCTGATGTAGTACTGGACGTGCCCTGAAACAGAAGACAGGGCCCCTGGGCTCCCTGCTTCACCCTCGCCTACAGGCTGCCGTTTCCCCGGGGGGTTGTGTCTATTGGGTGGACCCTCTCGCACCCACACCCAGGACAGGGCTGGTCCTTGGCGGACACCCTGCTAATGTGTAAACAAGCGCCCATTTCTGGGGGGACCCTCCTCCATGAGCGTCCAGGGCAGGCCCCAATCTTCCAAGAGACAGATGTGCCCGGAGAGTCCAGTTTAGGGGAGCATCAGGTGAGAGTCGCAGGTGAACAGTGCTGACCTCAGATGCCCCCTCACACACTCCGACTCAGTGGGCCCCAAGGGCCCAGGCTGGATCTGCCCCCATGCAGGGACCTTGTCAAGAGTCCGTGAGCACCGCGTTCCCGGCTCCTCATCTACTAAGTTGAGCACATCGTTATCATGGAGGCGCCTGGGCTTGGCCGGGAAGGGCGGCTGCCGGGCGGTGGACGAGTCAGGCTCCTGACTCCTGCTCCTTCGAGAGTCCAGGACGCATGAGCCTCATGGGAGTCAAGTGAACTCCCAGGACTTGTTTCCCGCCTGAAGGGTCTCACAAACACCAGGAAACTGTACCAGCTGCTTTCTAAACTACTTGCATGAAAACACAGGTCATGATTATGCCCAAACACAGAGGCGGGCAGCCCTGGGGCCCCGGTCATTCACGCACCTACCGATGTGTTATTTCTGGGAGTAGCATCCTCGCCTGCAAGCCCTCCCGGCACTCACACTGCCGGATGATTGCCTCGCGCTCTGGCTGCTGTGCTCTGAGGTCCTGACCCTGACGGTGAGCGGGCCAGGGCCCTGAGCAGACGCGGGGTTCAGGGGCAGCCTCGAGGGGCGACGCACCTCCTTGAGCCTGGCCAGGCTCCTGGTCACACTGGCCTGCGGGGGGCCTGGCCTGCTCTGCTCCCGGACCAGGGTGCTGGGCTCGGCGGGTGCCACAGAGTAGCCGCTACCAGGTCCGCCGTGTGTCTCCGACCCTAGCAGGGCTGCACAGCTTCCATTTCCTGCTTCAGACCCCGCCATCTCCCCCGCTTCTGCAGACCAGCCCTTCTGGACAGCGCCGTCGTGCACGCAAAAGGAGAAGAGAGAGCGTGAGCGGTGAGGAGACCCTCCACGGAAGGAATTCGCTGCATTATTTCCTCTTTGCAAAATCAAGACCACTGCCTATAAGCAATCATCTTCAGTTTTCCCACCAAGGCGCCCCTTTCAGACCCCAGCAAGTCTGGCGACAAGCCACAAGCCCGCTACTGCCCACAGCGGAAAGAACCACTTCTCTAACATCACCATTGCCTTAAAATTGACCTGAGGGGGCCTCCCTGGTGGCGCAGGGGTTAGTCTCAGCACTATCACTGCTGCGGCCTGAGTACGATCCCCGGCCAGGGAGCTACCCATAGGGCGCAGCAGACCTCTCCTGTCTCCCCGCTGCTCCCCTCAGCACTGGATTTCAGTGGCTCCACCTGTTCTGCTCCCCACTCTGTCTCTGGGGAGTCCTCTCACCCTGCACCTCTGGCCTGTACCCCAGCTCTTGTATGCAAAATAAAAAATAAATTTTTAAAAATTGACCTGAGGTGCGTTTGTTCATAACGTACCTGTAACTTTACACTCACTATTTTTACTGGATATCTCAAACACCATAAAGGCAACACTTGGAAAACACACACTTCAGTACATGTGTCTGTGACAGGGCTATGTGGCCAGTGCCACTCCAGAGGAGCTTCGCACCTGCAGCCCATGCCTGTGCCCCCCCTAGATCCCCAGGTCCTGCCCGCAGTGACCCGCTTTGCCCCAGTGGCTCTTTGAGGAGTGCCCTGGACCCGACCCCATCAGCTGCTCCTCATTTGGAGTCAGTCCCCACTCCCCCAGAGGGTGAGTGATGGCTGCATCTCCCAGGCTGACGGAAGCGTGAAGGGACGGGACTCACGTGGCAGCCGCACACAGTATGTCCTCAACTCCCACAGTCTTCCCTCCAAACCATTACCAAGGACGCTGCCAGAGGAAAGCCAGGCCTTTGAGCACCTGGCACCCTGTGGCCATCCCTACGAGAAGGGAGAAAGGGGACACGACCCCCATGGCCCTTGCCACCCCCTGGAGTCAGAGGGAGCAGCTCTGGAGACTCCAGCCACCCCAGCAGTCTGGACGACCGCACCCCAAAGCCAGGTGTCCCCACTCAGGAAATGGAACACCTAGAAGCTGCCTTTGCACAGGGCAGGGCTCATCACCACGGGAGACAGGCACCAGTCACCTGGCCGTCCACCCGGCCGCCGTCCCCGCGTCACGAACAGCGGCCCTCCCACGCTGAGCGTCCCGGGTTGGATACACACATGGACCGACTACAGCATAAAGGATTCTCACAAGCTGGGGTTTCACCAGCTGTGAGAGGGACAGCACCCCCTAATGGCAGCAGCCTAGCCTGGAGTGTGGGCTCTGAAGCCAGAGGCCTGAGTCCCACATGGCCTCCCCTCCTGAGTGCCGCGCACCTGCCTCCCAGGGCTCCCACAGCCGCAGTGGGCTCTGGGGGGCGCAGTCTGCGGCCTCGATGTATCACCACTGCCGAGGGGCCGGGGCTGCTAGCCGCTGGAGCTTAGCAGGGCTGGCCGGGCCCACCGCTAGGCCTCTCGGCAGAAGCAGACACAGGGACGGGGTGCGCAGGTTGCGGCCCAAGTCTGTCGGGGCGCACACCCTTGTGGCAGAAAAGGCCAAGGCAGGGTCGAGGTGCACTTGGCAATGCACTCGGGGCTCGCATCTACCCGTTGTCTCATGGCGTGGTTTGGGAGGGGCAGGGGCAGCGGACATGAGGAGCAGTATTACTGCTTATGCTCCAGAGGCTCCCCAGCTGGGGGCCAGCGCCCCCCATATCACCATCCCCAAGACCCACAGCTGTGACAGCTCAGTTTCGAGAGCGTGGCCACTGGGTCTGCTGAGGGCACCTAAGGCAGAGGCAGCTGGGCGCCCACAGAGGGCATCGGTAAAACATGCTCCCCAGGCACAGTGGGGGTCTCGGCTCCCCTGCCTGAGGACTGTGGCTCCACCTGTGCCTGCCTCCAGCCCCCACCAGACTCCGCAGAGGTTACGCAGGGCAGGAGGAGGGCTGTGTGCCGAGCAGCAGAGAGTGCCGTCACCCACTTACCTGCAGGCTGACCTGGGCTGGCCGAGCCCCCTCCTCACTCGGCAGGGCTGGCGTGGACAGCTCCGGGGAGGCTGGGCTCCGGGCCTTCCCCTCCCCCAGGCCCTGGGTCACGGTCCCTGCAGACTTCTCCGCAGGCACCAGCGCAGGCTCCAGCTGCCCATGGCCTGGATGCAGCCGGAAGTGCCGGGCCAGCCCCCCTCTTCCGATGTATGACTTCTCGCATGCCGGACACCTAAACATTTTGGGCCTCAGGGAGTGGCTCGCAGCATCGAAGAGCGCCTGCCCGCCCCGCGGGTCTTCCTCCTCCTCCACGCTCAGCTCCGAGTAGTCGTCCGAATCTGACAGGTGGCCGTCAGCCAAGTCCTCTGTCTTGATGAACTTGTAATCTTTAGCTTTGTACTTGGGAGGTCGAGATATCCGTCCAGAACGTGTTTTCACTTTTAAAGATTTTTTTAGTTTCTCAGGGTGCTTGCTGTGCACGTCAGAAGTAGCTGCATTTGCTGAGCTGGGGGGAACTGATGTCACTGCCGGTGGGCGAGAGGCTGACAAAGGGGCGCCCTGTCCATCCGGAGCCTCGGAGGCCACCCCTCTCTTCGCGGGGATGGGCTGGAGGGCAGGCAGCGGCCGCTGTACCAATAGCCGGACGGGAGGCTGAGGTGAGCTACTCAGGAAGCAGGGCTGAGGCGCAGCACTGGGGAGGGCCTGTGTCCCAAGCAGCTGGGGGCCGGCCACCCCGAGTTCCAACACACCAGAGAAGCTCCCAGGCAACTGGCCTAGTGGATGGATGGCGGCCAGTGGGGGCATCGACCTCTCCTGACCTTTGGCTTCTCCAGATGTTACCTTGACACAAATGGCTTCCAGTTGCTTCAATACAGAAAAAGAAGCGTTATCCTTGCCAATGTTTCTGCAACTTTGTGATTCTGCAAGTTTCTCCATCTTGAATCTCCTGACATTCTTTTTCTAATTATAAACTACATGGGCCTATAAAGTCTAAGTCATGTATAGAAAAAGTATCTAAAGTATCTACAAGGCTCATCTGGCCTACTTTCTGAACAGACAACAGTAACGTATGTCAAGCCCCGTCTGTGAGTGGAGACATTTGTAAAAAACAACACAGTATTTGTGAAACTCCTTACCATCCCCACACATGCTTTCCAACCACGCCATTAAAAGCACTAGTCATGAGCCCTCTGTGGACCTCACAGCGTGCTGAGAAGTGGCTGTCTCTGTAGTTTCGCCACACTTGTGTTTACAGGGAGTCCTCAGCACTCAATTCCATCAATGAAGTGACAGAAACCCGTCAATTCACGTCCATGAAGCAGGCCCCAGGCCCCACCACTCCGTTAGATGCGACAGCAGGCCAGGGAGGCCCCAACTCCTCCTGACACACCCCTGCTCCACGCGCCCCGAGCTGCCTAGCTCAGCTGGCATCGGCCTTTGTTTCCTGGAATTGGGTGGCCGCTGTGAGGGTTCGCAGCCCACCTGGCTGTGAGATGCCCCCACGTGGGGGTCAGTGCTGGGCTTCGCTTTCGTTTTCTCTGCAGGGTGTGGGCACCATCTCCAGTGGAGAGCCGGGTGCTGGCATGGACGTGGCCTTCGAGGCTCATGCCGCATGCAAGCGTCTTCAGGCGCATAGCTCGGAGCGGGGCTGTCACCGCAACAGCTTTCCTTTTTTAAAATATCTAACAAAATTTTAAATGCCGTGGGACAAATTCCTAGGTTTCCATAACAAACACATGGGCACAAAGATGGAGGATCAGAGTGCCATGACAGTGACCGGAAAGCACGGTAAAAAGGGGACAGCTGCAAAGCTCTTCTGCGAGCTACTGAACAGGGGCAGGTCCCAGGGCAGTGCTGGGCATGGCGCAGCGGGCCAGTCCTGCAGTGGGGAATACCACTCTCCAAGGAGAAAAGGCAGGCGACCCCCTTCACCCAGAGCAGGCATCTCAGCCACAGCCAGACTACCCTTGGCGCGAGGAGCCGTTGGGGGTTATGGGGCAGAATGGAAAGACTCACCACAATCAAGTTGGGGTGCATCTCTCCCACACCTATACTGTCCACCTAGCACAACGAGCAGGCAACTCAGTGAAGAGGCGCATAGAGCTGCTGCCATGTGTGTGTCCCAGCTCCTGGGATGCTCAAATCCCTCAACAACTGGATTTACTTTGCATATCATTTAAGTTTCACGGTTGTTACATTTCACTCCAAGTCACCTGGATGTTTCTCTAGCTCCCAGCTCCGCTTCAGGCTCTCCGCTGGCAAAATGGGTCTAATGTCCTAACCTGCATGCAGACTCATTTCCCACCTGAGTGTTATATTTGGTACTTTGCCATATGTTTATTTCAGCAAAATTTTACTAAGTATCTCTGAGTGCAACACAATAAACATAAGGCAGGTGCTAATCTGATCTGGGGAGGGGAAGTCTCCTCCCCAGGAAACCCGTCAATTCACGTTCATGAAGCAGGCCCCAGGCCCCACCACTCCGTTAGATGCCACAGCGGGCCAGGGAGCTGCAGAGTCCAGGTCTGCTGGCCAGAAACCAGTCCTTTCAAAAGCCTCACTGCCAACTGTGGGTTCCCTAAGGGATGCAGACAGGAAGGTACTGACACCAGGGTAATAGGCACAGAGGGGCAGGGGCAGCCTGGGATCATGTGTCCCAGAAAGGGGCCCTCACAGCCGGGCTTGCAGGCTGAGCACAAGCTTTGCCAGGAAAAATGCATGCTAGTGTAAGGAAAGCCTGTGAGAATGCACGGACATGTGACAAAGGGCACAGCAGGTTGGAGGGAACTGGAAGTTTCTGTGGGATGGCAAGAGTAAGGGTAGGAAGGAACAAAAGTGGACATCTGACCTGTGAGGGTGCCCACTTGGTCTATGCCTCCTGCTAATCACCCCTCCCCCCACAACTGCCTCCCTTCCCTAGATGCACACCAGGCCCTCCCCCCACCCTAAGCCCATCTCTCTTCTTCAGTATTTCCAAGTAGGACCCACCCCTCCAACCCAGTGGGGGTGCCAGTTCTTCCATAAAGCCACTTCTGACCCTCGGCCAGAATCCATCATTCCCTTCCCCTAAATGCATCCGGTTCTTGATTATCGCTAGCCTCTACCCTGGATTCGAAGTCAGGGATGCTTTACCTCCTCAGTTGATGCTGAGTTCCTGAAGGATAAGGGGGCCTTGGGAGGCCTCCATGGCATAGCCGGGTCTCAGGGTATTGGCTGAGTGGGCCACAAAATTATATTATTGTGATTGCAGGGAGAACTGAAATCTTGCCAATCTTGCTTCTGACTGCAATCATGCTGGCTAACTTGGATTGCTCCTGTTCATGTTAGGGACAAAATATCAATTCTGGAATCTTTCCTAAACTGCCACACCAAACCCAAACAGCTGTGGCCACATGGGAGGCTCTGGAGTGCAGCCACACCTGAGGGGCCCTGGGCAAAGTACCCTAACCTCTGAGCTTGCTCCTCCTCTGTAAATGCTCGTACAAACATTTTCTGTGTGGCCACTGAGCACTCAGTGGCCCAGCACAGTGCAAGGGTGTGGAGCAGAGGCTCAGCACCAAGCAGGTACTGTCACCCCAACGCCAGGCTTGCTGTGCACGGCCCTGGTGGGGGGCACTTGTCCCCTCAGCAGAATCTAAGCCAGGAAGCTCATCCGCAACCCACCCCTCCTGCAATAGGGGCACCAAAGCCCAGCAAGGTTGTTGCCCAAGGTCACACCTCCAGGGAATGTGGAGCTTGGGCAGAATCATATTCATCTTCTAGTGAGACAACCCCCTGGTACCACTGGGTACAACTCTAAGCAGTCAATATCAGCCTGAAACAGTGAAGACACTTGATTCCATTCTCTATTTCATTTAGCGAAAGAAGTATCTCTATGGCAATTTGGGGGTCCGAAGTGTAACTTACCGCCCCAGTACTGAAAAGGGGTTGTGGCTTTCCAGGTGATGTGTAGGACCTGGGGGTTAAGGTGCTCCACCTGACTCTGCTAGGAAAACCACGTTCTAGCTCCAACTTCTTTAGCAGCCAAGAGCTGTGTGATCCAGGGAACAGTGCCACTGAGAAAGGATGTTTTGTGGTACAGGGTGTGCTTTCACATATTTCACTCATTAAGTGTGCAGGGGTACCCGCATTACCACTAGGGGCGGTAAGGCCTGCATCAAGTTACTACAAGGTGCTTAATTCCGTTCCAACGCCGCCCTTGGCCCTTACTGTTCCTCCCACCTGTAAAGCTCTCTATGACGGTAGCTTGTAATCCACTCGGGTCTTAGTTCCAGGGTCACCACTAAGGACCACATACTAAAGCAGCCCCCTTGTCACTCCTGGAACCTGCCTTATGTTCCGATAGTGTGAAAGGCTGCACCTCCTGTCCCTAGGGCGGTGCCGGGGGCAGTCAGTGCTCAGTCCATGCACAATGAATGGACAAAGGCCGGCAAGACGAGCGAGGCGGCACCGAGGGCACCTGCGCGGGGCAGGGCAGAGGCCGGAGGGGAACCCGGGCAGGGGGCCCAGCATGGGCCAGGGCTCCTAGAGCGAGGCGTGTCGGAGAGGCTGGAGGCGCTGGGCGGCGACAGGTGGGGTGGATGCCGGCCCGTGGGGCTCAGGGAAGGGAGCCCGGAGCTTTACTGCGGCCTCCAGGGCCGGGAGGCTATTCGGGCCCAAGCGGTCGAGCCGGGGCGCCCCGCCTCCCGCCAGGCCTCGCTCCCCTCGGAGCCTCCGTTTCCCCGCGTCCCTCCCGGCGCCTCACCTGGGGCGGCAGCAAGCGCGGCGGGCGCGGGGGCTCGGCGCCCGGGCCTCGCTGCAGGGCGGCCTGCTGGGCCGCGTCCCGCAGCCGCCGCGCCGCGTCCTGCAGCACGAAGGGCGGCGGCGGTGGCTCGGCGCGCGGCTGCGCCTTCGTCACCTGCTCCAGGACCCGCCGCAGCTGCTCGGGGCCCAGCGGGGCCACGCGCGCGGCGCGGCCGCTCGGGCCGGGGGGAGCCGGGCGCGCGCCGCCGCCGCCCTCCTCGCTGCCGCCCTCCGCCTCCAGCTCCGCATCCGCCATGGGGGCCGAGGCGGGGACTCGAACCCGAGTCCACAAGGCGACGGCGCCGCAAATGTGCGTCACCCGCGAGCGCGGTGGCTACGAGTGCCGGGCTGGTCCAGACGCCCGGCTGGTGGGCGGGGCCCTGGTGGGCGTGCCCTGCGCTGGCTCCGCCCCGCCCGCCGCAGCCCCGGCACCGACCGGCGCGCGTGCCCCGCGCACCTGCAGCCTTGGCTTCCGGCGCGAGGCCGCTGTATTCACCTGGAGCCGCCTCCTCCCGCGGCGCTGTCCCGCGTCTTCGCGTACGAGCTTTTCCCGGTTCCGTTCTCTCAACATCTGACTATCCAAGGGTGCGCTCCCTTTTTTAATCCTCAAATTCTCTTTCGTACAGTTGAGCCAGGGTGTCCCCGCGCATCAGTCACCCCAGGTACAGCCCCGGGCCCCACGCCTGTGGGAGGCGGGTTCGAAGTCATCCGGTGCGCCCACCTCGCCCACCCACCCACTCACCCAGACTGGGCCCCACCCTGACGGCGGGGACGGTGTGGCCCAAATTCGGGGCCCAATTCAGGCCCCAGCCCGGAGTGCGCGCCCAGGGATGGAGGACGAAGCCGGAGTGTGAGCGAATGTGAGCATGAGTGGACGGTGGAGCATTGACTTCCCCGCCTCGCCTCTCATTTCGGTCCTGCCTCTCCCACCTCTACCTTAATTCCTTTTTCAGCCCAGTCCGTCCTGGGCTGCTCTGGCTGTGTCCTCCCACCGCGTCGCGGAGCTGCAAGTGTGAGCACCTGCATCAGTCTCTCCTCACGAGGGGCAGGAGGGGCAACCAACACCAAGTGTCCGCGGGGGGAGCCGCCACCCTGCGCTCGGGGCTGTCCCTGCAGTGCTCCCGCGGCAGAGGCAGGACGAGGAAGGACGAGTCTGGCGTCTGCAGCATGATTTGCTGAGCGCCCACGAAGGGACAGGCCGCCTGCTGGCGGAGGAGCGTCTGGAGGACTTCGTGGTCACGTCCTCCCGCGGGGTCGGGTCGTTGTGGACACGCGTGTCCCCACCGCGGTATTCCACCTTAATCCGCAAGCAGCCTCGCCGGGGACTAGGCAGAGGGCGTCGGGTTTGGGGGGTTTGTTCCAACTGCTTAAGCCTTTCTCTTTTATTTCTTTCCTCCTCCTCCTTCCTGGTTAAACTTTTGCAAGAAAACCCTCCTCTTTCTCCCATCCTCAGAAATATGCAAGAGCCACTCTGTCCCCAAGACTCCCCCTGGGCCTCTCCAGACATGCTGCCTGGTGTCACCAGCTCTTTGAACCCTCGGAAAAGATGGGGGGAAAGAACCCCCACCTCTGTCCTCTTACATTTATTCGTAGGGGTCTGTGGATTAAACTGCCAAACACAGACCCTCGAGAGAAAAGACTAATCCGCACTTTTTGTTAATGGACCTCGCAGCCTTCGCAGATTCCTGTACCTGGAAGAGAAAGTCAGACGCCGGGGCCTGCGCGCTGTTATGCGGGGCGGCGAGGCGGGCACCGGCGCTCCGCGAGCAAACAGCGGGGCTCGGGGGAGTAGAAGGGGCCGGGACGGTTTTGTGACCACTTTCTCCGCTTCGGGCGACAGGGGTCGGCCTCCCCGCTGCCCGGGAGGGGTGAAGACGGCCGCCCGCGGAGGCCCAGCGCCACCCTCGAGGCCTCGCGGGGGCCGCGCCGACGTCGCAGGGGCCCGCGGACGCCCCGCGCGTGCCCGGCCCGTCCCCTCCCGGCGGGGCCCCGGACGCGGGCGCTGGGCGTGGCCGAGGGCAGGCGCGAGCCGCGGCCCGCGTCGCTTGGCCGGGGCCTGGCCGAGGCCGGGGCGGCCCCCCGCGCCGTCCCCGCGTGGCCGGGGCCGGCCGGGCCCTGGTGAGGCGCGGCTGGGCCGCGAGGCCCGCTCGGCGTCCTGCACTCGCCCCCGGAGGCGCGGCCGGGCCGGGCCGGGCCGACCCCTGCTCGCCCCGGCCCGTTCCACGACGAAGCTCGATTCCCGGGCGGCGCGGCGGCTGCCGGGCACGGGGCCGCGGCCTGGTTCCAGGGCGGGGAGCGCCGCGGGAGCCGGCCCCGCCCCTGCAAGCCCGGGGCGCTGGCGCGCGAGCACCCGGAGGGGCCCGCGGGGACCCTGCTCCTTCTCAACGCCGGCCTCTGGCGACCACCCCGGGCACAGTTCCCGCGACGCTCTGCGCGCGAAAGCGATAATTTGGAAAATAATTGTAAGACGTCTAAAGCCGGAGGAAAAGGAGGAACCGTGGCCCGTACGGGGATCGAACCCGCGACCTTGGCGTTATTAGCACCACGCTCTAACCAACTGAGCTAACCGGCCACACGACGCTGCGGAGCCGCCGCCGTCCTTATGAGCTGCGTGCGCCTGCGCGGGGCCGGCCGCCGGGACCCGAGGCGGAGTCCCCGCGCCGCAGCCGCCGGGCGCAGCCCACGCGCCGGGGCAGGACGCCGGATCCCGGGCCTCGGAGAGGGGCTTCCCACGGCGACCCCAGGCCTTCGCCGGGAGAAAGCAAACTGCAGAGGGGAGGCCTAGCTCCGGAAGCAGGTTTAGCAGGTTTTCAAATACTGCAGCTCAAAGCTATTTGTATCGATCCCAGTAACCTTGCAGCGCGGAAACTGTGGATCAAGAGCCTTGAGGGGGAGGGGAGGGAAGGGGAACAGAAAGAACAAGGATCCAGTAACCATGGCCACTCCGGCCTTGGCCTCTCCTGCCAGTCTCCACTGTACAGGTGCATACATATACCTGTGTGCGTGCGTGTGTATGATTCAATGCAACTTTGTTTAAAAATAATATAATTTTTTTTATCTTACCCTTTGTGCTTAATAGTCTATCATAAGCATATCCCTGAGCAATTGCAAATGTCATTTAAAATGGTTCCTCCTATAGGGGAACCAAATAAGGGACAGGAAAAGAAATAATCATAATAGTAGTAATAATAAAATTAACAGGCAACTATAAATCAGAGACATTCTGCAGGGGCGGGGGAGGGAGAGGGATCCAAACAGGGGCGGGAAGAGCACGAGGGGCTGTGGTGACCGAGGGGGTGAACTGGTGGTGGGAATTTTAGGGAGACCACACCTGAGAGGAGAGAGCAGAGAGCATACATTGTATAAAAACGAACAATGATGTAAAATATACATATAAATAAATATTAAATAAATAAATAAAATGGTTCCCTAGTGTTTCATTGGGTGGATAAGCCGATGTTCCCTAACCCCCCACCCCACCCCTTTTCTTTTGTGTCTGGAAAATATCTTCATCTTGCCCCCTATTGTTCACACATGAATAAATCATAAATTGGCTGCTGTGGGAGCAACCCAGGTGCCTGCTGCAAAGGGATGGGGTCTAGATGGGGGCGGGGGGATGCTGGGAAGACAAAACTGAACAGAGCCCTTTCCCCACCTGCATGTCCAGGGGTCCCTGGCTCCGGGGGGCCACGGGGCCATTTGTGCCAGTGTCACCAGTGTTGAGGTGTGGGAACACCAGCTTTCACACTGTCCACTTTTCTGGTCTGACTAT
Source organism: Talpa europaea (assembly GCF_964194135.1). NCBI lineage: Eukaryota > Metazoa > Chordata > Mammalia > Eulipotyphla > Talpidae > Talpa > Talpa europaea. The sequence continues at coordinate 113,227,411 of NC_140075.1, forward strand.
TGCACAAATGGTCTGCTGAGGTCTCCCGTTGTAAGCAGAGGAAAGCAAGTCCAGGCGACCTCTATAGCGCGGGCTGTCAGGTAGCTCACCCACCACCAGGAAGGCTGGGGACCCGCTACTCAGCCAGATCATCCTCACCAAGCCTGACCCTGCCCCGACACTGGGAGCCGACGGCGAGGGGACAGGCTAACCCACAGCTTAGTGCCCAGGGCAGGTGTTAGTGAACAGGAGAAGCTCAGGAGTGGTGTCCAGGGCAGGGAACCGGGCTGGGACAGAGGGCCAGGCCTGTTTCCTGGCAACTGGGACACCTAATTGTGTTCTGCAGGACAGGCTGACAGCAGGGGCCCCTGCTGGTGCTGCCAGGCTCCTGTCCACCATGCTCGCAGCAGACCACCCGGGGCTGGGCAGGTACATACTGAAGAAACAGGAATCAGATCAATGCACCAGCGAATTCCAAAATCTTCTTGCATTTGAAAACACACATCAAGAGCCTCCCTGGTGGTGCAAGGGGTTAGTCTCAGCACTATGCAGCTACTTGCAGCCACTGCAGCATGAGTTCGATCCCTCGCCAGGGAGCTGGCCCACAGGGCATAGCAGAACCCTCCTGCCTCCCCGCTGCTCCCCTCAGCAGTGGATTTCAGCGGATCTATCTGCTCTGCTCCCCACTCTGTCTCCGGTGAATAAACACACACACACACACACACCCCATACACACACATCAAGCCACTTCTCTGTTCAAACTTTTTTTTTAAGATTTATTTATTTATACAAGAGCTGGGGTACAGGCCAGAGGCGCTGGAGGGTGGGGATTCACCAGAGACAAAGTGGGGAACAGAACGCAGATGCACCAAAAGCACTGCTGAGGGGAGCAGTGGGCAAGACTGGAAGGGTCTGCCACGCCATGTGGGTATCTCCCTGGCCGGCTGGGAATCGAATCTGCACTGCAGAGGCCACTGAGAGCTTCACAACGCTGCGCCCAACCCGCTGCACCACCGAGGAGGCCCTTCTCTGTTCAAACTTTCCCCTTCTGGCCCAGCTCTTGTAGGGTTGCCAGATTTTGTCAATAATTAAGTATAAATAAGTTCCACGCAACATCAGGGATATACTTATGCTAAACTAGAATGAGTTGCTTATCTGAAATTCAGCTTTAACCGGGCACCCTACCCTGTGTCTGGCGCCAAGTGACCCCACCTAACTCGTTCCTTTCTGCCTTCCCACTGGCCCCTCGCCCTCCTCCATGCTCATCAGGCCATGCCCCTGCCTCGGGGCTTGTGTTTCTGGCCCCTCTTCTTGGCCTCCCTTCCCCCAGAACCTGCCACGGCTCACGCTAAGTCTCTGCTTAAAGGGCCTCGGGCTCAGCGAGGCCGCCTTGACGCTCCGGTCCCCAGTCACCACCGGCGCCGGCTCCCTCCTCTGCCACCTTTGGGTCTTCCACAGCTGCTGGGGCCGCGACGAGCTCTGTTGCAACACCAGCGTCTGAAACAGCGGTCCACGGTCCATCACGGCCTGTCAAACCCAGCTCAATGGCGCCATCTCCCTCCGAGGTCTAGCCCCGACACTGGCCAAGCGTTGGGCCACGGTTCCGATCACCTGGACGGGAGTGGGCGGGGCGCGCCAGGTGGGCGGGGGGGGGGGCGCGGCGCCGGGCCGTGGACGCTAGGGGGCACCCGAGAACCGCGGCGTCCGCCCCGCGCCTGGGCCGGGCCCCGGTCCCCCGAGGGCCGCCTGCCGCCACCCCGCGGTCCATCTCACCCTGGACAGACGGCTCCTCACTCTCGGTCCTTGGCGGGGAAGGTGCATGCTCAGAGCCAGCGGCACACGGTAGTACCCGTGCTCTAAAGTGCCGAGAGGGCTCTTTCGTGCCTGCAGCCACCCTGGATTTTCAACAATCCAGTTGCTTTAAATTCAACATAAGCTGTCGTTACGTTTATAAGCGGGCACCTCGGGCATGAACGTCCAGACCCATGTGTTGCTCGAGCTCCACAGCAAAGGGCCGCAAACGAGAAGCCGCTTATTCTCTCAGAGCCCAGAAGTGCAATGTCCCGCGTCCCTGGGCAGGTCGGGAGGCCCCGGGGATGAGCTCCACGCCTCTCAGAACAATCTGGCATCCCCTCTCCTCCACCCTCCATCCTTGGGCCCCTCAGCCCCTGCACTGGCACATACTAGGCGGCGTTTGTTGAATGGCTATTAAGTTTATGGTGCTGGGCATGCTGTGGGCCTTCGCCACAAGCAAGCCTTCCTCCCAGCTCCATTTCTGTGGAGAATGTTTCTGAAGTAACCTCCTTCGCACCATCATCTCTTTTCCAGAAAACCATTCTTCAGAAGTCAGAACTGGGTGATTCTCTTCTCTCATCGATGCTCCGAGCCTCCGTCTTTTGTCCCCTGAACAACCTCCTTGAACTAGCTCCCAACCTTCTTTTTTACATTTTTAATTTTGTTTCCAGGGCCTGATGCACACAGACAAGGAGAGAACAAAATCCTTTCACTACTGAAGCTGAATTCTTGCCAGTCAGTTCTAGAAAGAAAGGGAGGCGAACAAAAAAACAGAAATGAATTGCCTCCTGGGACAATATGTACTGTGTCAAAGCTGTGAGACAATGCACAGGAAAAATAGGCAAACAGACGAATTTTTCAGATGCTGCGTCTAATTTGCAACAACAATCAGTTGGTTCCAGAAACTTGAAAAAAATTGTCCTTCCTTAAAGCATGCACATTAATCGCGGTGCTTCTGCAAAGGTCTCTTGGATATCGGAGAGAACTGTGGTGGCACAGGAGGCCAGAGACCTGGATCCTGGCCAACCTGAGGTGGCCACCACCTGAGGCAACACCGGCCAAGCCCTTCCCCTCTGTGGGTCTCCAGCAAGAGCCACATGACATCCAGCCCTGGGTTAATTCCTGCCTGCCAGGGGTTAGCGACTGTCCGGGATGCTGTGTGATCCGGCAGCCCGGGCGGGGCAGTGGCGAGAGGCAAGCGGTGCTTCTGGATTCCTGGAGGCAGTTGGGCATCTGCTCCTGGCCTCGCGCTGGACTCTGCTCAAGACACCTGGTACATGCAAGTTGCTCAGGTAGTTCACTAAGACCCTTTAGGTCTCTTTATCGCCGTTTATAGGAGGGAGAGAACAGGGTCCTGTGCTCGGTTGGGTCACCTGTGCGATGCGCTCAATCCTGCCGACTTCAGGGGCTGAGCTGGTAGCTGATTTCCTTTTTGGAAACTTTTCTTCCATTTAAACAAAAAATCTGTGGTCCAAGCACCTGTTTCTCAGGCCAGCCCAGCGGTTACTGGCTCTGACCCACCAGGACCAAGCTCTGGGGTCCCCCTCGGCCCCGCCCTTCTTGGTGTTAATCTGAGGCCCATGTTCTCGCTCCTCCTCCTGTCACGCTCCTGTCCCAGCTTGGTTTCCTCTCAGTCATGTTTATTTTCTAAAATGAGTCCAGTTTCTCAAATCTTGAGTTGGGTTTGTATTTTACCCTCCGTCCCAATGTTAACACATTTACGTACCTGCCACCTCTGATTTTTCTAACTTTTGCCCGTTGCCTGCTTAGAACATCGCTTGGCACGCTCATTGAACACATTGATTAATGTGTTAATCGCGATTAACATGTTGTCAGCTAAACACAGTCTCTTGGCCAAGTCCCTTGACGTTGGACAGCAGGGAAGAGCTGACAGGGGCGAGTTGGAGACCCTTGTACAATGGGCCAAGAAGCCTGAGTGGCTGTAGTTAGGGGATGCTCTTGCGGAGTGTTCAGAGGGGAGCGCTGAGAGGCCAGGTGGCCCCGGCTCACAAGCTCTCTGCAGCGGCCATGGAGGCCAGCAGCGGCACTGGGTGTGCTGGGAAGGCCAGGGGTCCCCAGGACGCCTCCCCACCTCCCCAAAGGCCCCCCCCATCCTCCCCCCCAGCTCACAGCCTATGGTTCCTCACCTGTCAATTCTTGTCATTTATTCCAACCAAGTAGGAGGGCAGGCTGCAGGCGGAAGCCTGAGCTGTCTGCCCCCATGGGGTGGTGACAGAGAAGCTCCCCAGCTGTGCCTTTTCTTTTCTGAAGCACAAGGCCGAGCCATCTAGCCGGTGCTTTTCCGAGCATGCTCATTGGTGCAAGGATCTGTCAGAGCGGCACAGCCTCCAGCCCCACCCCAGAGCTACACCCAGAGACTTGGGGTGAGGCCCTGCAAGCTGAGCTTTGCCAGCTGGAATCGCCTGAAACCAGGAGATGGTCAATCAAGTTGCGGCTTGAGGAGCACAGCCCGCTCCTCTCACAAGTTCCCCCTTCTCCTGCCAGCTAAGCTCCTGGGCCACCCGTTCCCCTCCCCCTCTCCTGGCACAGCTCGCGTCCAGCGCAGCCACTGTGCTCCCTCCCCTCTTGGCGCTCCCCCTTCCTCCCCAGGCCTCAGCTCTATCTGTGATCAGCTTTCAAGGGCTCATTTTTAAGTTTGACTTTATCTGACCCTTTGTTTTCTCTGATTCCATCAGTGTTGGTCTTTCTCCTTCTGGTTTGTTTCCCGGCTTCCAGCAGGGAAGGGCTCCCTGTTGCCCAAATGGCCTGAGGTTTTTCTGATGGCTGAGCAGTATTTCTCTGTGTACATACACACCACACTCATCTTTGTGAGGGCACTTAGGTTGTTTCCACAGCTTGGCCATTGGAAACAGTGCAGCGATAATATGGAGCGCAGGTTTCCTTTCCAACAGTGTTTTTGTGTTCTTTGGGTGGGAATTACTGGGTCGTATGGCAGATCCACTGTCAGTCCCCGGAAGCTTCCACACTGTTTCCCACAGGGGCTGGGCAGTCTGCATTCCCACACTACATCCTCACCAACTCTTATTCCTGGTCTCTTTGAGCTGGGCCATTCTCACAGGTGTGAGGGGGTTTCTCGCTGTGGTTTTGCTTTGCATTTCCCTGATGATAAGTGGTAGGAGCTTTTCCCCCATGTACCCGCGGCCCCATCTGCTCTTTATGCCTTCTTTGGAGAAGTGCCAGTGCCAGTTTAGCTCTCCTGCCTATTTTTTTTATTGGGATTAACCAACTTTTTTCCCCAATTTATTTTGAGATGAAATTCATATAACATATCGTTCTAGCCTTTCCATAGTTCACAACTCAGTGGTGTTCAGTGACGCACGAAGCCGTGCAGCCATCACCACTGACATCCACGCTGACTCCCTTGCCCACCCCCGCAGCCCCCGGCCACCTCAGATCCACTTCCCGTGGATATGGACCTGGCCTTTCTGAACATTTCCTAGAAATGAAATCATACAACATGTGGCCCTTAGTGTCTGGCTTCTGCTGGGGTGCAGGAGAACCTACGCCCTACCCCGGCTTCTTTCTGAGCTAGACAAGCAGACAACCTGACACCAGACAGAGCCACAGGAGCAAAAGACCAAACTGATTACCTCCGTATGGAGAATTTACATGGTTGACAATTTTTAAGCCAATGGGACAAACTGGGGGTTTGTGTCCTGAGCTGAGGAGTAGGATAGGAGCCGGGAGCCAAGGAGAGAGGAGGGGGTTCCCCTGATGAGGGGGGCACTTGTCTTGCCTAAAGAGAGATTTCTCCCATGAAAAGGTTATTTCTGAAGACGTTCCCAAATCTAGATAATCTCGTTCCTTCAGGTCATGCTATACTTCTCCGGACACCTACAGGCCTCAACTGATCTTGTTCCACAAGCCAGATGACATGTATTAGAAAGAGCCTGTTCTGGACATCTTGGGGAAAACCTCTCTGAACATTTGGGGGAGGCTGATCCTTCCTCTTTCCCCTAGCATTATGATGTTGAGACTGCTTCCTGGGTATGGCCTCTCCTTTGGTAATGATGATGAAAATGCTTTGGAAATAGAGACGATGTTAGCAGGATATTGTGACTACATTAAATGTCACACTTCAAAATCCTTAATTCTATGTCAGTGAATTTTGGCTCCATTAAAAAAAGAGAAGTTAAAAGAGTTTCAAAGTATAATCCTCCCCTTTACACGGGAGCCTCCACTTGGGGAATCCCCGAGGGATGAACACAGCAGTGAGGTATATACAGGGCCGGCTACTGTGCAATGTTTAGAGATTATACCACTAGACATACCTCACTGCCCATCGTAGGGGCCCAGTGAATAAGGGGTGCACATCTGAGAGACACGTAGTGGGGAAGCAAGGAAGAAAGTGTGCAGTGGAATCACCCCCACGTTAGTGGCCCTGGCTGAGCTGGCACGAAGAGGGTGGCAGGGCTGGCTGAGAAATGGCCAGCCCAGCTTTGCAGGTATGAGGGCTGGTCTGTCGGAGGCCCATCCTGGGCTTAGATAAATTGTGTCCTGGAGGGAGGACTAGAGAGAGGCTTTGTGAACCATGAGCAAGTTCATGCTGTGACATTTAATCTCTTCCTGAACGACTTCTTAATCTCAGCGGGCAATATCCAGCATCCTCGTGAGTGTGGGGCCTGGGGATGCAAGCACAGAGCAGTCATCTCTCTGCACTGGGGCAGTGCTGGGAGCAGTGGTTTGATCAGTCCATGTTTTAACTGCAGCTGCCTTTCACCTACCCTTCCCTGCAGAACAGTCACGCCATGTCAAAGATGCAACAAGGGTATTTTCTGAAGTATTGTTTGTAGTAGCAAAACTACAGGAAGTGATCAGCCCTCCCGCCCACCTGTGACTGTGCAGGTGCCTTTTTCTCCCTTTCCTGATAAGCCTGTCCTTTTAAAATGTAGCCTTCAACATGTATATAACTATAGATATAGAGATAGATATAGATGAAATGCCAATAGGGAAATGGTTAGAAAAATGAGAGCAGGCCATACAACAGGTACGCGCAGTCGAGAAACACAAAACAGCTCCACAAATGCTGCTATTAAGAGGTGACTTGGAATAGTAAGTGAAAAAAAGCTAGTTATAGATCATTATGACTTTCAATTCTGGGGCAAATCAGTCCAAATCCATACATAGGAATTCTGAAAAGATGCCACTCCATTATTGCCAGGGGTTAACTCTGGGTCTGGAAATGCTTTGAAGGGGTTATTTCCAAATTTCCTCTCTATGCTTCTGATGTTTTTTCACACAGTAGACATGATTTACTTAACTGCAGAAATTAAACAGAACGCAGCAGAGCTACCTGATCTCGTGCAGCAGTTGTGGGGGTGAAATAAATGACCACGAAGTTCCGGGAACGCTCTGCCGTGTGCTCAGCCGCTGTCTCGGGGCGACGCGGCGGGCTCGGGAGGGCCCAGCACGTGCACCGGCGCGGCCCGCCCCCCGCGGACCCCGCATCCCGGCCGCACGCGCCCGGGGCGCGCGTTTGTGCAGCGCCAAGGACGAGCCTGCCAGGTGCCGGGGGTGGTTAGTGCCCGGCGCAGGCGAACCCGAGGCGTGGCCCGGCACCGCGTCCCTGAGCGCTAAATTCTCTGGACCGCCGCGAGGAAGCGCTCCGCGACCCGGCGCGCGAGGTTGCTTAGCAACCAACCTAGCGGCGGGCCGCTCCGCTCAGGCGTCCACCCGGGCGGCCCGCACGGGCGGCGCGGTCTGCGCACGCGCGGGCAGGGCCGCGGGGAGTCCGGGCTGGACGGTTGCTAGGGTAACAGGGATACAACATGGCGGCCGAATCCTAACGCTCTCCATCAGGGACCACCAAGGAGGTCCTCATTCCGGACCCTGCCTCAGAGGAGTGAAAGTCGGGGACCACCCTTTCTGCCACGTTACCCGCTGTCCGGTGTCTGCCAGGGGTTGTCGCCAGTTTCCTCATCCAGGATGAAGAGTGAGTGGGGTCGGGAACTGAGGACCGGGACGGGACTAGGGAAAGAGGCGGGACGGGAGACCGGGGACAGAGGGGCAGGGGCAGGGGATTAGGGGCAGGGGATCGGGGGACGGGCACTGGGGACAGGGGATCGGGGGCAGGTGACGGGGGTCGGGGACAGGAGACAGGAGGTCGGGGACAGAGGCGGGGGGCCGGGGACAGGGGATAGGGGGTTGGGGGCAGGGAGCCTGTGATCGCGCACTGCGCACAGCGGGCTGGGGCGGGGGCCCGAGGGCCGGGGGCACCCTCTTCTGCGAACGCTAGGCGGCCTGGGTCCCCGAATCCAGGGCTGTCAGAGCCCGCTCCCGGTTCGGGGCTGGTCTGCAGGCGGCGGTCCCTCCGCGCCCACCGGAGTCTCACAGAGGCACCTTTGGGTGCGAGGTTCTGTGTGAGTTTCGGGAATCGAGATTTTGCCTGTTTGTTTTTTTAATTCTGGAGAGAAGCGAGACTCTTGAAGGTCCCTGGTCCGGTGGTGTGAGCCGTGGCTGTATGGCTTCTGCCTTTGAATGACATCAGTTTCCTCAACAGAGAAAAACTGGGCCGTGTGTTTTGTTTTATATTTGGATCTTTTTATAGGAATTTTGCAAACCCCTTTTAGTGAAATTAATGAATGTTTCTGGGGAGTTGGGAAATGAAGTTGTCATCCTAAAATTGTAACAAAATGGATAGAAAATTTGTCTGTGCTTGCATCTGTGGGCACAGCCCCAGGGCGACCAGCTGGATTGTTCTTTGCATGTCTGTGCAGATACAGCTGTCATTTGTGGTTGAGAGCCTGGGGCAGGGCTTGGTGGGGGGGCGGGGCTCACACTGTGTCCTATGGCCTGCAGTGAGGGACCTGCACTGTGGCTCCTGTCACTGGTAACTCTCTGTGGCACAGGCTGGGTAACAAAGATGTTGAAAAGGATTCTCCTCATTCACCCTTTACAAGGCATTCTTATTTTCTTTTGTTGGAGATTATTTTCATGTTTTCATGAACACATATAAAGCAACAGGTAGAATACAAGGTCTACATACAAGGCTGGACACTTTTACAGCGCTCAACCCGCTGCACCACCAGGGAGGCCCTTGGAGTCTTTAGTTCTTATTTTTGCTTTCTCAATAAAGCTATGCTCCACTATGGAACATGGCTACAGTACACGAGACGCCTGTGATGGGACCCCAGAGACAGCCCCCGTGTGTGTGTGTGTGTGTGGCTGAGGACATTATTTTAAGGCTCTGTCTGTGTCATCTTTGAAATATAGTTAGTCTGTTCCATTCTTAATTCACCCAGTTCCATACTGGGGCCGTGGGTCACCAGAGTTCCTTCCCTGTAAAGTAATGTCGCCCCAGCATTTCATGTCATCCAGAGCTGGGCAAGGGTCTTCGCAGGCTGAGCTCTAGAACTGGAATTGCTGGGTGGAGGGGAGCCCACGCCTTAAAGATGAGTGATGTTGTCAAATGGCCCCCCGGGGCTCTGCCAGTTTGTGTCTCCCCAGCAGGAGTAGAAATGTGCGGTATTGCAGAGCAACCCCCACGTCCTATCACTGCACCTGCGAATTCTTCAGTATTTCCTACTAGAAGATAAGGACTTTTCTCATTTTTAAACGTATCACTTCTAAGAAACATTATCGCTTATAAAAAACAGAGCCCTTTCACTCTCGGGATTAAAAGCACCCATCTCAAGGTATTGTGCTGAGGGGCCTTGGGACCCCTGGGCTGTTTTGGTCCAGGCTGTTTCTGCAGTAGAAACTGAAGGTTCACAGACTTCTGGTCAGTTCCATACACAAGGTTCTCTCTGGACACATTGTATAAGCGGACTTGTTGCTACCTGGCCTGGCCCAGTCTCAGCTCTCTCCACCACAGCCACCTCATCGGGGTTCTCTGCGACAGTCTGTGCCTGGTTGGGAGGCTTTCTTTCCTGGGGTCTCTGCTGCAAGTTTCACAGACTGCTTTCTGCAAAGGGTTTTGTTTTTTTTGTTGTTGTTGTTGTTGTTTTTTGCCGCCTCATTCTCCCATAATTTGGGCTTAGAAGTTTTACCAACTCGATGAGATTTGTCCTCATTCCTTCCATTTCTGCTTGAAAAGTAACAGCTCTCACCTGAGTTGTTTTGTCTTGAAATACCTTGCTCCCTGCTCTCTGGGGGAGCGGCCTGGGGGGCATGGTGCTGCCAGCAAACACACTGGTGTCTGCTAGAACAAGGTGACACAGAACCGTAGGAACAGGCCTCCTCCGCCTCCTGGGGCTAGATGACCCCACAGGCGAGAGACCCGGTGGGCTGCAGGGGAGTGCAGAAAAGGCACGTGCCTGGGAGCCTAACTTCATAATTGTCTCTTTTTATAGACTATAAAGCGATCGGCAAAATAGGAGAGGGGACATTTTCTGAAGTCATGAAGATGCAGAGCCTGAGAGACGGAAACTACTACGCCTGTAAGCAGATGAAGCAGCACTTTGACAGGTGGGCCATGGCACAGGCTACTTGGGGGAGGGGGGGGGGACGCGGTCCTGCCCCGCCCCCCGCCCCGCCCGACTTCAGTCAGATGTCTCCGGGCAGAGGACTGGCTGGGGCCTGGTTTTATGTTTATTCACCGAGGTCGCTCATGTCCAGCCCCACCGTGGTGGCTGTGATCAGTGGCCACGGAGTCATGTACCCGTGAAAGCATGTCTCGCTGTAAACAGCCCTGTGTCCCCACGGCTGTGTGTGCAGGGCGTCTATGATGGAAGCGTCGCCTGGAAGGACTAGAGGACCTGGTGGTTTCACTCATCAGCGTCCATGACTATGCTGAAAAACAGTGTCCCGGCAGGGAGGCCGTGCTGCCTGAGACCCTCCTGCTGCAGCCCTCTGTCCTCAGGGCCGCGTCCCCTCGGGTATCGCCCCCACCTTCAGAGTGACAGGATGGCCTCCCAGCTGGGAAGTAAATGCTGGCTCAAGGCAGCTGGCAAGCTCCTTGGGGAGATTTGAAGCTCGGCTTAAAAAAAAAAAATCAGTCCCTAAAGCCTATAAATCTGGAAAGTATATAGTGGCTCTGTGCCTGCCCACACTGGTGCAGAGCCTTGCGAGGTGTTCTGGATGGAAACCTTGATTTCAAACTCTTGATTTCAAAGTGTGAAAAATTGTCCTGAACCAGAAAGGCAGCAGCATGTGGGGGATGGTCCTCTTTTCTCACGAGCCCCAGGGGCTCGAGGTCAGGGTGCAGACCCGGAAGTGACTGGACCCGGTCACTCTGCGTCCCAGGGGCCGGAGCCAGGCCCAAGCCTCCAGGTAGGCGACTCCCGCTCCGCCCAGCCTGGAGCCCCGAGGGCTCCTGTGGAGCTGGGGTCCTTTCTCTCCTCAGGCTCCTTCTTTAGCTTTAAGCCTCCTCAGACAGCACCGCGTGACATGCACTGGGAACAGCGAGCAGGGGCCTGGAGTCTGCCAGGGCCCGTGGGGTCAAGGAGGAGGGCTGTGAGCCAGCCGGCCCGTTTCTTTGGTGGTGAGAGGCTTTCCACCATGACCCAGGCAGGACGCGACCCAGATCTCAGAGCAGCCCCGTGAACGGGCTCTGTCCTTCCCCCCACAGCATTGAGCAAGTGAACAACCTGCGAGAGATTCAAGCCCTGAAGCGCCTGAATCCGCACCCCAACATCCTCACCCTGCACGAGGTGGTTTTGTGAGTATATCCAGGGCTGGAGAGAGAGGATTAAGCTGCTGATCAAACCTCCCTCTAAGAAAGCACAGCATGGCAGTGTGGGCGTCTGCTCCGCAACCCAGGGGCCACAGTCCTCATGTGGACACATGTGCATGTGCCTCCTCAGCCAGTGCCTCCTCGGGGTGGCCTCTTCTAATTCGGCAGGCCCCACCTGCAGCTCAGCTGGCCTCGCCCGATTGGGTCAAGAACTGCCTAGGAGAAGGCCCGCCAGAGGGACACCCCTGCCCTCTGTTCTGGCCGTAGACTCATTCCTGTCAGGTCTGCCCACCCCACAGCTGGCCATCCGGAGATGGTGGCCCCAGGGAGCCGTGGACCCAGAGGGGCCTGGGGCTGGGCTCTGGCCCCTGGGAGGCGCAGGGCCAGGACCTCAAGTGGCTCCCCAGGCTTTAAGACCAGCTGGAAGACAACAGTATCTGATGGTCAAGTGAGGTAGATTTTAATCAGGGGGTGGAACAGTTGTAAACTCAAAATGCAAAGTGAGGCTATGTAGCCTGCGGGCCCACGTGTTCCCAGCACCCTTCAGGCTGGGCCCAGAGTCCGGCTGTGCCTGGTGCTTCCCAGGCCTGTGCCTGCCCCTCACACCCGATGGGCAGCAGGACCCTTCCAGGCCTTCTGGAGCAGGATCTGGGGGTGGCACAGGCCCTTCCCTATGAGACACTCCAGGAGCCTGTGCAGGGCTAATTCCAGGGCAAGGCCCGACCCCTAACGCGGGGCAAAGCGGCTGGTCCTCATCTTTCTTCTGCCTGGTCTTTGGATTTTATGCTGCCCTCCCCACCCCCACCCTTGTAGTCACAGAACGCACACGGAATTCTTTTTTCTTTGATCATTTTGCTTCTCACCTCCCCAGTTGCATTTCCTATTTCTGTTGATAGTTAACCCTGTAGTTTCAAAATGTCTCTTTTAAAAGGGGAAAAGGGTGAGGGTTTTTGCTTAAAGTGCAGTTTTACTATTATTTTAAATTAATTCTACCTGAAATCATGACTTAAGATCGAAACTTCGGTTCATTCACGGCACTGGAGTCTCTCTCTGACGTGGGAGTGCTCTGCTCGCCAGAAATGTTTACAAATGAATTGAATGTGTGATTATGTTTCCTAATACAAGGAGGACCATTTTAAAAACCTGCTTTCTTCTTCAGTGACAGAAAATCTGGTTCTCTTGCACTAATATGTGAACTAATGGACATGAATATTTATGAGCTAATCCGAGGTAAGCTTGTAGCCCGCGTTGCTCTGCCCAGCGGGCTCTGTGGGCAGGAAGCCCAGCACATACACAGGGGGACCGCTCCCCTCCCAGCCCCTCAGAACGCAGCCCGGGTCCGGGAGCCACAGGCATGGTGTGGTTGCCCTGGGCAGTGGAGCAGGGCCTCCTACCACCCAGGGCTGCCACTCAGGCACATCTGCTCCCAGGCTGCCCTCGTGCGGCTTCACTGCTGCCCCACATTCTATTTTGCGTCGAAATGAGCCCCTTCTCCTGTGGTCCCCACTGTCTCTGGGTCACAGGGTGTCCTTCATGGCCTGGCTATTGAGAATTAAGATGCTGTTGAGAGGTCTCCCTGGTGGCGCAGGGGTCAGTCCCAGCACTATGCAGCTATCCCAGCCACTGAGGCCTGAGTGCAACCCTGGCCATGGAGCTGACCCATAGGGCACAGCAGACCCCTCCTGTCTCCCCACTGCCCCCCTCAGCAGTGTATTTCAGTGGCTCTACCTGCTCTGCTCCTTACTCTGTCTCTGGGGAATCCTCTCACTTCCTGCATCTCTGGCCCAGCTCTTGTATGCATAATCAAATAAAGCAAATCTTTAAAAAAAAAAAAAAAAAAAGACGCTGTTGAGGAAAGCTGTCACCTGGGCCAGGCAGCGAGAAGGAGGCATGGGGCAGCCCCAGAGCAGGTCTTAGGGGCCAATCGCACAGTGGCCTTGGATGTCAAGCCAGGTGAGCATTGGGCCACCTGTGGGAAGCCATTGGAGGAGTGGTGGGGAAGAAGCCTGGACTTCAGTCACTGGTGTGGGCTCTGCTGCCCGGTGGAAGATAGGAGGGGGGTCCAGAGGGACCCGCTGTACCAAGTCGGGGGCCCAGCTGCCAGCCCAAGCATCTACTTGTGATTTAAAATTCATTTCAGTAAGTGACTAGCAAGGTAAGAAGAATAAATCTGCACGATCCCCCACATCTGCTAATGTTGATCTAAAATTTTTGGAACAAAACCTTTTGGGTCTTTCTGGGGAAACCGGAGAGGCCCTCCCTGGGCCAGGTGGCATTTCTTGCGGGCCGCACCTCTCGTGCGCTCACAGACAAGCCCCGCTCTGGGTCTGTTCGCTCTTGCGTTGAGGGCGAGTCTCACTTCACAATCTGGTTTCTTGGCGCGAGCCTCTTACAAACAGAGCTGAGGGCGGGAAGGAGCGCTAGAGCAGCACAGCCAGCCAGGCCGGGCCTTGCACACCCACCAGCCCCCCAAGGCAAGGGCCCAGGCAGGGCTGGTGCGGTGGCTTTGTCGTTGCCTCCACAGCAGGACGTTTTCAACTCAGGAGAGAGCCCTGTGGGTCTGGGGTGGGCTCATCTGTTTAACCGCCTGACTCTGGCTGCTCCTCAGACCTGTCCTCGCCTGCGGCTCTACGCTGGTGCTGTGCTCAGCCCGACGGGTGTCAGGAGGGGGCCAGACAGCCAGACGCAGGGGAACATCCTTCAGTCGCCTCCACCAGCAAGCGCCGGGGACAGTGCCTGGGCTCTGGTTGTGGCTTCCTAGAGTGTGAGGCTTTGAGACCCGAGGGGACGATAATTTCTGGCAAGTTCCGATGTATCTGGCATTTGAAAAAGGCTTGTTTAGAAAAGAACATCTTTAATCCACAAGAGGAGGGGATCATATAATCAGCACTCTTTCCAGGCCTGCCGAGGAGAGGCTGTGGCACGCGGTCATGTTGCAGACTGGGTCTCACCCTCCACAGCCATCTCAGCCGTGGTGCTGACCTCAGGGCCGTCGTGGCAAGGGGCGCCTGTCTTCTGGGACATTCAGGGGGTGGGGGAGCCTGAGTATAAGACACTGAACATGGGACTGTCCTCCCTGACCTCATGGAAGGAAAAGGCTTAGAAGAGGTCGCACACGGCAGCTGGGGCCCAGTGACAGCCAAGGAAGTGGCCATGGTGGCTGCACAGGGACTACTGCGGACACTGGCAGGAAGTAGCCCTGTCACCTGCAGTGCAGCCCTGTGGGGCGGTGCTGAGGAAACCGAGGCAGGAGAGCCCAACGAGAGGCAGACCCCAGAGGGCCGGCAGCGCCACCTCTCAGCTGCGGCCAGAGGTGCTTCAGGATGAAGTGCTGCCCCCGCGCTGTCTGTAAGGAAAGCAGAGCCCGACGCAGGCTCCGCGAGGCTGGCATGACGACAGTGACGCAAATGGCTACTGCAAATCATAGAGTATTGACTTACCGGAATATTGACCATTAGAATGTTGAGTCATTCTCAACGCTTCCTCACTGGAAGCAGGCGATGACGGCCTGTCAACAGGCGCTAAGGAGCAGGGCCCCGTTCCTCCCGAGTCATCGGCTCTGCGCCGCGAGGTCTGGGGAAGGCGGAGAAGCGACTTCTTGGTGCCCTGCGTGTGTAGTGTGCTGTCGAGAGAAGCTGCAGTGAGGCCATGAGAGAATGAGTTGCTTAGAGGTCATCATCTCTGCCCAGGAGGTGTCAGACGAGGCGTAGACGGTGTGGGCTGGGGCGCTGCTGTCCTGGGGGCAGGCCTGCTGCCCACTCTGGGCAGATCGTCAGGGAGGGCCCTCAGAGTGTGATCACAATTGTGGCCACAGAAGCAGCCTGGTTCCTGGCCCGGGCAGGTCCAGCCCTGGGCTCAAGCTGTGGCTGGAGGGACTCGGAGTTTGCAGGGAAGAACTGGTGAGGTGGGACGGGGCATAGCGGCATCTGCTGTAGTGTCAGGTTGTGACCGACCCTGCCCTGAGTTCCTGTTGCGAGGTGTCTGCTTCTGGACCAGTGCCAGACACTGCCCGAGTGACGTGCACACGTTAGTCCGTTCTCAGTGCAGGGGCTGTGTGGCCGTCCAGCCAGCTCGTGTGCAGAGGAGCAGTCTGTGGGCAAGCCCTGGCCTCTCGAGGGTCGGTCCTCAGGCCTCCCGGGACACCAACCTTATTGCCCCACTGCCTCGGGCCCATGGGCTCCTGCCTCTGTCCCTCTACCGCCAGGGCCTCTACTGCCCCCTCCTCTCCTGGCTGACACGGACTCCCAGGCCTGAGACCCTCCCCTGCCAGCAGACGGGCCAGGCATCCCAGCCATGGGGGCTGGCTTTTCCCCTGGGGGCCACACAGAGAGGTCGAGGCAGGAGCCCAGGAGGAAAAGGCAAACAAGCTTGAGCAGGTGGGCCAGGGGGCGGGGGGCTGGGGGGCGGGCGGGTACCAGGGAAGCACAACGGTGCCAAGGCCAGGGCCACGGTGGTTTCCCTCCAAGCCTCCCTGTTCCTCGTGCTGTGGGTGGCGTTTCCTAGACTCTCCTGGGTGAGAATATTAGGCAAAGATGAACAGGACAGCCACACGGACGAGGGCATCCTGTGGCCAGGCACTGGCGCCCTACAGGCCACGGAGCCCGCCAGCTTGGTGCTTGTGCTGCGTTTATGTTTCACGGTGTTGGGGACCAGAATCTGCTGGAACCAGCCGCAGTCTCGGGCTGTCAGGTCAGGTCCTTAGATTCCGGAGAGCTCTGCTTGCGGGAGCCGCTCTGTTGTTCAGACCCGGGGCCCCACTCAGAGTCTGGCTAGTGGGAAGGGGAGGGGGGCCGAGGAGGAAAAGATGTGTTCCAGCAGGGTGGCCGCAGGCAAGGCGCCCTATCTCTGACTCTCAGGGCCTGGCTGCGGCCTTGGGAGACATCTTGGTGATGACAAGTCTGGATGGGGCAGATGTTCCTGGAACGTCCACCTCCCCCAGTTCACAGCCAGAGGACGGTGGCCACAGCTTTCTGCCCCAGTGAGGTTCAGCTGTGCCAACCTGGCAGCCCCTGAGGACCTGGACGCCATTACCCTTCCAGGGCGGTGCAGAGACCCCTCTGGGTTTGGCAGGAGCTTCATAAGCAACAGGGGGTGGGGGGATGGGCATGATTGTCCCAGTGAGGGGTGGGGTGGCCCAGCCCTGGAGCTGAGGGCCCATCTGGGAGGAGGGAGAGGCAGAAGGGGGTGCCCCAGTGGGAGGCACCCGCTGGCCTGTGGCAGAGATGGGGCCTGGGCGTCCTCTCCTTTCTGGAGTGAGGGCTTTAATGAAGTGGCAGCTGGGGAAGCTGGCCCGGTCTTCATTTGATTCTTGAACTTAAATTCAAGAACCGGAAAGCTGCTGAGACAAGCTACATGAAACCATAAAAAGGGATGGCATCAAGGAAAAGCCAGGGCCTCGGGCCTCAGGCCCGTTACTGTCAGGCTCACACAGGCCGCGTCCCGAGGTGAGGACAGTAATACATTCGTTGGTGACAGAAATCACAGACTTAGGACCCCCGTGTCAGACGGGGCGTTGCTCCGGGAGGGAAGGGGGCGAGCTGGCGTGCCAGATGGGAGGGTTATTTTGCAGAGTTCACACTTGCCCACCTGCAAACACACACCTTTGAGGCCAAAACCAAGTCAAACGTGACACCTTCAGGGAGAACTGGTGCTGGCCACACGGTGCCAGGAGCTGGGACGTCAGGCCTGGGCTCGGCCACCCACGGCTTCCTTCCTCAGGGGACGACCGGGCTGTGGAGGCAAAGCCTCGCTGGTCTCAGAGAGAAGGTGCTTGTGCTCAGCGGTGCTCTGGCCCCTCGACCCCTGCCCCTGCCCAGCGGGGGAAACCCTGGGGAAGGAGCCAAGGCTCCCCAGGCCTCCGAAGCTACATGGGGCCCTCCAGGCCTGACGCCTCAGACTGCGCCTGGGACTCCAGGGCCCGCGCAGACTCGGAGGGTGGACTGTGTCCCCTGCTTCCTAAGGCCGCTCCAGGAAGTCAGATGGTCACATGCTGCTAAATAAAGTGGATTCTGCGTTTGAGCTCGAAGCGGGGCCTGTGCCACTGCTGACCCTCTGGCTGTCTGCTCTGTTGCACAGGAAGAAGACACCCGTTATCAGAGAGAAAAGTCATGTTGTACATGTACCAGTTGTGTAAATCCCTCGACCACATGCACAGGTAGGCGCCGGGGGACACGGCAACGCTCCTCGCAAACTCAGCAGCGAGGATGCAAAAGAACGAGCTGCTGTTAATCCTGTCCTTTTTATATTGGACAGAAACGGAATATTTCACAGAGATGTAAAACCAGAAAATATATTAATAAAGGTAAGAACTTTATCTGAAAGCCCGGCATCGGGGTGAAGGCGAATCTAAGGCCTCCCACCCCGGGGCTCTCAGCCCCAGATAACCGGCACCACTGCTATTGTTTACCTCCCCTGGGACTGCACCGTTGGGAGCAAACAACCGCAGGTGCCTCCTCGGGTGACAGTACCACGAGCTCCGCGCCGGGCGCAGCGGGCGGCAGGGTGGTGGGTTTCGCTGGACAGGGTGGCAGCCAGGCCGTCCCTCACCACCACACCAGCACACCCCAGCCCTGCAGGCCCCGGCCTGCCACCCCCTGCCCCCCACCGCGGCCTGCAGCTGGCCCCTGCGCGATGTGAGTGTCCGCGTCCCGCAGCAGGACGTCCTGAAGCTGGGGGACTTCGGCTCCTGCCGGAGCGTCTACTCCAAGCAGCCATACACGGAGTACATCTCCACCCGCTGGTACCGGGCGCCCGAGTGCCTGCTCACGGATGGCTTCTACAGCTGCAAGATGGACCTGTGGAGCGCCGGCTGCGTGCTCTACGAGATCACCAGGTGGGCGCCCTCCCACCCGCGGCTGCCCACGCTGGCGGCGGCGTCTAAGCCTCCATTTCCTCCGGTGAGACGTTCCTGCTGCTCCTCACGGAGAACCGAGCACCACGTCACACCTTCCCGCCTGACTCACAGGCCTGGCCAGTGGGCAGCTGGGTCCGGGACCCGTCAGAGGCCGGCTCGCCACCTCCTAGGGGTCGGCCAGGGCCCCGAGGGGTGCCCTGAGCGCAGGTCGGCCTCTGCCCCTTCAGGGGTACATTCTGGCTGTGGAAGCCCGGTGCTCCCCAAGGTGGCCTGGGAGCAAAGGGGAGGGATTGACCCTCAGGGCAGTGAGGGTGCAGGCTAAGGGACCCAGGGAAGGCCAGGGGAGAGGCCATCCCGGTGACTCACCTACTCAGCCCTGGGACCGCCCGCCTACTGCTGGGTCTAGACCACTCTGGAGAGCCGAGTGGCGATTTCGTGGATGCGGAAGGTGCCACCAGCACCATTCCTCATGCACTGAGCCCTGGATTCATCAGGAAAGGGCGAAGGCGTGTGCTGGGACCGGGCATCCGAACCGAGTGGCGGGCAGCCTGGGGGCCGTATTGGCTGAGCTAGGCCTTGCCGCCGGGCCTCCCATTTTGGAGCTGCTTTGCCCCCCACGTTTCGGCCTCTCCTGCAGCCTTGGGTTCGGCCTCTCCTGCAGCCTCTCCTGGGCAGAGCTGGGTTTCCAGACTCTTGGTGTGTCAGGCGATGTGCTTTGATTTATCTATGTAGACCTAAAACCTCTCACCCTCAATTCTAAAATTCATAGAAGTTCCAAAACCCATGTTTTGGGAACCCACTTGTTGACCAAACCAGACCTGGCCAGCCCTGAACCCTTGTCCACAAAGCTGGCCTGGGTGCAGGAGGCCGGGGAAGTCCCAGTGGGGTGGACAGCTGCCCCCTGGGGAGGTGGGAGCAGGAAGGTCGCCGCACGCACGGGAAGGGGGCACGGCCACGTGCTGGGCTCGTCCCCAGAGTCTCCACGTGATGGCGGCTGGGCGGACGCTGTGGAGGCGAGGCCCGGGCCCGCCCTCACCCCAGCCCTGTCACCCCAGCCTGCAGCCCCTCTTCCCCGGGGCCAACGAGCTGGACCAGATCTCAAAAATCCACGACATCATCGGCACGCCAGCTGAGAAGACCCTCATCAAGTTTAAACAGTAAGAGCAGGAGTCCCCGCCAGGGCTGGGCCCCTCTGCGGCCAGGCAGCCCTCTCCCTGTGCCCGCTGAGCGACGGGACCCCACCCCCGGGTCCACAGTCCCCGCAGTCTTGTCGGCAGCCTAGGGTGCTGGAGCCCAGGGTGTCCATAGGACTTGGGGACCTAGGGGCCCCTGCAGCTCCTGGCTCTGGCTCCACGCAGTGACTCCAGGCCCAGGCTCAGAGAGGAAGTGGGGGTCAGGCACTTCCTGGAGGCCCCCACGGGAAGCGCCCACAGTTGCTGCCTCTAAGGAGCCAACAACTATTTTGGAATCTTTTGCTTTTTTAAAGCTTCATTTCATTCTTCTCAGCCGAGGATGTGACATTCGTTTTTTCTAGGAAGAGTAGTTTCCTTACGGTTACAGCACGGATTTCAACACCCCCGTTTTTTAAAGACACTTTCTCTTTTAGAGCAGTTTTAGGTTCACAGAAAAATGGGGTGGAGAGTAGCCCAGGGGGCCCCACTGCCCGCTGGCCCTGCTGCCCTTCCGTGGGCACCTTGCCTGTCAGTCCACAGGCCGCCGCCAGGCCCCCGGGCACGGAGGGCCGCTCAGGCCGGACCCCTTCAGACCTTAGGCCGCCCCTCAGCGCAGCCCCGCGGCGTCAGGACGGACGGACCACCACGTGCTCTGAATAATGGCGCGATTGTCTGTTGTCATTGGGCTTTTAATACAGGTCGAGAGCTATGAGTTTTGATTTTCCTTTTAAAAAGGGATCGGGAATACCTCTATCGACAGCCAATCTGTCCCCGCAGTGCCTCTCCCTCCTGCACGCAATGGTGGCCTATGACCCCGACGAGAGAATCACTGCCCACCAGGCGCTGCAGCACCCCTACTTCCAAGAGCAGAGGTAGGCGGGGGTGGGGGGGCTGCTGAGCCCCGGGGCCTGGAGGGCCTGGAGGTGCAGCCCCCACCTGGCTCTTTTCTGCTGTCTCCTCCCCCAGAGGAGGTGGTGCCAGCAGGGGCCAGCAGAGGGTGCGGCTGCTGGGCCTGGGGCTGATCCTGGCTCGCTCGGGCCGGAGCCGCCCTGGTGAGGAGGTCCACAGGGCTGAGCACCTGAGACAGCAGCTGGCACTGGGGGAGTCGTCAGGGCCCGGGGCTGTGGCTGGGACAGAGGAGGAAAAGGCTCTTCCTCCGAGGCTGTGTGGAGGGGTAGTGACCACAGGACAGACACAAGGTGTCCTGCCGTCCTCCTTCCCCAGGGCGGCTGAGAAGCAGGCTCTGGCCAGCCACAGGAGAACTTTCTTCCCAGAGCACTCCGCGGCCCCGGAACTCCTCAGCAAGGACTGGCATCTCACAAGGGAGGGCAGGAAGCAGGTATTGAGCGAAGCAGCGAGCCCGCCGCCCTGCGTGGCCCTGGCTCCGTGGAGGTCCTCTCCAGAGGCCACCTCCTGGCCGGTCCCCTCTGCCCCTTGGCCCAGGTGCCAAAGCACCTCGCAGCACCCCCTGCCCCGGGGCCTCGAGCCTCCCTGACAAGGGCTCGGAGCAGCCAAACACTGGCCCGGGTGACCCAGGAAGCGGGCAGGGGCCCTGGCCCGGTCTGTCTCCGCTCAGCACCGTCACAGGCTGTGCTCTGCTCTTGGGCTTGAGACAATAGCATCTGTCTGCGGCGCCCCTGCTGTCCCGCAACCCCGTGCAGCCCGGGCCGAGGGCTGGGCTGGCACCAGGCTCACTCTGACACGGTGCCCAGCGCTCACCCAGTGCCACTGTGCGCCAGGGTGGGTGCAGACGCATCTGCAGCCAGGCCCTTGTCCAGGAACGCCACCCGCCGCGTCCAGCTGCCTGCCCAGCCCTCCGCTTAGCGTCAAGCCCGATTGCCCCATCTTCCTCCCGGGTCCGGCTGCTCCGGCTCCAACCCGTGCCCACAGCCACAACCGGCCTCCTAAGTGCTGTCCATGATGGGCCACCCCTCCCTCCCATGGTGTCCGCCCACGTCTTCCTGCCTGAGAGGGGCCCGCCTGGGAGGGGCCCGCCCGGCAGTCGGCCCTCAGGTGGCCGTGGCCATGGCCGCGCCTCCGGCTTGCCTGGACCACCGTGCCGGGATGGTGGGCTGAGCACCCGTAAGACTGTGGACCCTGACATTTGAGTCTCAATTTTCACATATCAGGGAATTTTTTAACTATTAAAAAATTTTAAAACCATCCTTAGCTCGGCAGGTGGGCAGCGGCCAGGCCCTCAGCTCAGGCGGGGCACAGCCCCTTGCTGGCCCCCGCTGCTCGCCTGGGGCAGGGCCGTGCCGTGTGCACCCTCTGGTTGCCTTGTGCCTGCACCTCGCCACCAACTCGGTGCCAGGCAACCTCCTGCCAGAGCCGCCCTGTGTTGCCCCAGCGCCCATAGGGGCCGTTGTCTGTCTGGCTGACCTCTGTTTTGTTTCAAGAAGCAGTCTGTGAAGCCAGAGGAAGAGCTGCCCCGGAGGCCAGGGCCCGCCTACCTGATGGAACTCCCCAAGCTCAAGCTAGCAGGCATGACCACGCTGTCCTACTCCAGCCCAGCGTTGCACAGCGTGTTTGGGCCCAGAGCCAACAGCAGAGTCTCAGTGCTCAGGCCCCTGAAGTTCATGGGCGCAAACCAGAAGGTAGCGCTGCCTCCCGCTCCCCTGGGCACCGGGTCGGCCCCTGGCCTCGCTGACCGCCTGCCCCCTCCCCTCCAGGCGGACCCACAGGAGGACCTGAGGCGCAGCCTGAAGCAGCACCGCCTGCCCGCGCTGGGGAGGAAGGGCGGGGGGCGCTGAGCGCGGCCCCCAGCCCCGCAGCCAGGCCTGCCCGAGATGGACAGAGGCCTCCAGGGAGGCCCGGTGCTGCCCATACCCGGGTCTGCAGAGAGGGCGCCCGAGGCCGCGCGCCGCAGCAGCGGCTGTACAGAGTGCCGGGTCTAATACACATGTCAAACCACCGCGTCCCAGGCTTTCCTTTCTTCTTCGTAATTTAAGGATTTGGGGCAGAGAATATTTTGTAGTTTTTTTATATGAATCAAAACTGATTTACCTGCTGGTCCCACGTGGCCGTGCGGCTGGGCGAGCGCCTGGGGCCATGGGGGTGAGGCCCGAGCCCTGTGTTATTAAAGAATAAGCTGTGGTTGTAAGGTCGCGCCTCATGTTTCTGAGTTAAACAGTGTCTTGACAGCCGTTCCGCTTCAGCTTTGGCTGCACGCCAGAGGGCCAGCTCTCTGGGGAGACTGGCCCAGCCTAATGTTTCAGTGGCAACAGGCAGGGCGGGCCCCAGACCCTCAGCCCGGCAGCCACGGGAGCGGGAGCTGGGGCGGGATTGGGGCTGGGGCGGGCAAGCCCCCTCGGGTGGGGAGGGCCCGTGGGAGAGGGGGGCGGCGGAGCAGCAGGTGGGGCTGTCCCAGGGCAGGCTTCCAAGGTCTCCTGTGGGCAGCGCATGGCGTCCTGACTCCCAAGGGCTCCAAGCCCCATTAGTGGGGGCCGATGGGGGCGCCAGAAGACCCGCACTCTGGTCTGGGGCCATGGCCAAGAGCGGTGGAAAGTGTGGGAGGGAACATCCCCGGAGCCTTTGCCAGCGGGCGGGCTCTCCTCTCCTCAAACTGACACCAGACAAGAGACGGTCACCCGGGTTTGTGCACCGACTCTTATATCTGCGCCCCGCCCCCCACCCCGCACTCTCTGCTGCCCCCCGCAGGTGGTGGACAGGATAGCTGGGCGGCAGGAGCCACAGGCAGCGGCCACAGAAGGGCAGGCGGCCTCCATCTCAGGGTGGCCCTGGGGAGCAGTGGTGGGGTGAGGGGTCGTGAGCAGGGCCCGGGGCTGGGCCTCATGGGGTGGAGGAGCCGAGAAGGGCAGGAGTGAGCTGGTGCACAGGGAGGGCTTGAGGGAGCTGGGGGCGGGAGCCAGCTGCTGTCGGGGCTGCTGGCCCCAGGCTGGTGGCTTCGAGCAGGCAGGAAAAGCATCCCCGGCAAGTCTGCGGGACTGGAAAGCCCAAGTGGGTCGCCCCAAAGCATGTCCCCTGACTTGATTTCAGGGAGCTGTAGGGCATCGATGCAGGGTACCCTGAGGGGCCCAGGAAAGCCTCACCTTCTCCTTCCAGTGGCCGTCCTGAGGTGCCTCCCCATCCTCTGCCCCCATACCCCCCCCAACCCCCGCCTCAGCTACTGAAGATGGTGCCGGAGCCAGCCAGGGAGTCTCGCCACCTGGGTCTCTATTACATCTTTTTACTTTCTCAAAACATAAACCCACCCTGAGGGAATGCTCTCAGGGTCCTGCGTCCCTCAGGGCCGCAGCCCCCACCCCCTGGCAGGCCGCCTCGGAGCCACGACAGCAGGCCTTTGGGCTCCGCGGCGGCCTCTGGGGCAAGTGCACCAGCATGTGGGGCGGCCCAGCGGCCAGGCCACAGGCCCGGTTGCTGCCCCATGGGGGAGTGTTTCCGCCATCCATGATTGAGAGCAGGATGGCCCCAGGCGCCCGGCAGTCACCAAGGCAGCTGCAGGGCTCCTGGGCTGAGGGTGCGGTGCACACCTCCAAACTGGGAAGACTGAAAACAAAGGGCCAGCCTTTCCACACCCCAGGGCAGGTGCCAGACCCCCAGAACTCAGGGCCGTCCTGTCCCAGCTCAGCCTCTCCTGACCCAGGACGCCAGCCGGGGGCGCTGAGTTCCAGGGCAAGTTGTGGTTAACTGGCAGCGTCAGGGGCAGGCAGGGGCGGGAGCTAAAGAAGCTGAGATAAGGGCAGAGAAATCCACGAGGGCTGCCAAGGGCAGTAAATTTTAAGAGACCTTTGGCAGGAGAGGTAAAAGGAGAAACTCTACGAGCCAGGGAAATAGGCCGACATGGTGGCCACTGGGAGACAGAGCCAGTCACAAAGCAGGGTGAGGACACTTCAGAGAAAAAAGGGTTTAAATGTCCCCAGACCCAGGCCCAGGCGGTGTCTCCGGTACCCCTTGGCCTGGCCGCCTCGAGTCTTTGCTTTTGTTCTTGCGCCTCTGAGAAACTGCTCTTTACCCACTAAATAAAGATTTGCTCCTCTCTGCTCATTCA
Organism: Talpa europaea; assembly: GCF_964194135.1. Lineage (NCBI taxonomy): Eukaryota > Metazoa > Chordata > Mammalia > Eulipotyphla > Talpidae > Talpa > Talpa europaea. Next base: position 113,251,854 of record NC_140075.1, read on the forward strand.
TCTGAGGTTTTCTATGATTTCCCCTCGTGCTTCGTGGGACAGACCCCAGGTGGCTCGAGGGCCACGGGGTGAGGTGGCGGCAGCCCCGGGCATGGCAGCGGTGCAGGCTGGCAGGCAGGCTCGCTGTCTACCCGGGCAGACGGACAGGATCCGGGGCTCTCGGTGGTTGAGCTCTCAGGGACCAGGTGCACAGGCACCCCGGGGAGGGGCAGGGAGGCAACCAGCCCCCCATGAAGCTGTGCACTCCCTCCCTGGGCTCTCTCGCGCCCTTGTCTCTTGGTCTCATCTCCATGGGCGCTGCCCTTTAGCCTCTGGCGCAGGGGCCGCACCCACACCCTAGTTCTCTGGTCCCAGGCGCCCGCCCACACCCCTTGGCCCAGCAGCCATGCTAGTGCGAGAGCAGAAAGAGCCTGAAAACTTCATTTACCTGACAGGTGAAGGAGAAGTGTGTGTGTGTGTGTGTGTGTGTGTGTGGTGGGGGTGTGTCACAAATAGCTGGACCTTGGGCCTCTCGTCGAGGGACAAGTGGTATAGAACTGGGACTGGCTGCCAGGGCCCAGGCAGACATCGGTGAGGCCACGGAGTCTGGTGGCCAGAACCTACCCCTCCTGGTGCCTGCAGGTTACCTCCTGCAGACTGGGGAAGGACAGGCCAGGGTGAGGCCAGGAGGGGCGGGGGCCGAGACCAGATGGTCCTCCAGGGCGACCCCGTGGGCACCAGGGCTGCTGGGGGTGTTTCAGGCTGTCCCTGCTCCCTCCCCAATGCATCCTCGTCCTTTCTAGCCCCAACTCAGCAGACAGGCCAGCGTTTCAGGGACCACTTCCCGGCTGACAGTCTCACCAATACAGCCCCAGGGTTCATGGTGCCTGCGGCCGCCAGCGCCCACCAGGAGGGTGGGCTGCCGCAGTCAGCACGCCGGACGCCTGGCGCTGAGTTGGAGCGACAGGCTCTTAGAGACGGAATATTAAATTTATATTTATTAGAAATATATATGTTAGAAACACCACTCTTAAATGATGAAAATGACTAGTGGAGGAGCCACACCAAGGGGCAGGGCGACGCCATGTATACCCACAGCACACTGGCTGCTGGGTTCCACTCGTCAGGGCCACCTCCTTCGCACAGCCCACGCCTGTCCAGTTCAGACACCTGAGGGCCTGAGGCCCAGCCCAGCCTCCTGCTCGAGGCCTGAGTCAGCGTCACAGCTTCCTCACGTGCCCAGACTGCCCTCAGCCCTCCACGCACCCAGAACCAGCACGGACCAGCCAAGAGCTGTCCACGCTGCGGCACGGGGCTGCTTGTCCCTCATGCCCGTGCTGCCTGACCCGCCAGGTCACACCAAAGGCGGCCACTTTCCCGAAGAGGGGCCTGGCCTCTGAAGGGCCGCTGCGCTCCTGGAGGGAGGCGGGGGAGCTGTGTTAGGGGCGGGGGCTTTAGGACCCCACCTTCTGTGCAGGTGGCGGGAAGGCTCTTCCCGACGTCTTTCTGGCGTCAGGGGCTCTGGCCATGCCAGTCCCTACCCACTCTACAAGGCAGGGGGGACCATCCCGTCCTTTCTTGAAGACCCAGGGCCCACAGGTGGCCGCTGCACCTAGTGCATTTACACTCAAAGCACCCACTAGTTGACTTTGAAAGACCCAATGGGGTGAGCGCTGGGACCTGCCGGAGACCTGGGGTCCAGGACGGCAGGCCCCGGTGGTCACTCTGCTTTGGGGGCTTGTGGCTCCGGGCAGGAGCGCATTGGCTGGGAGGATTCTAGGGTGCGCTGGTCTCCAGGACTGCGGGGAAGGGCACTACCCGCTCACGGTAGCCTCTCCAGGGCACTCTGGTGACTGCGGGTCTCAGCCCAGGTGCCTGCCTGGGGGTGCTGTGGCAGGGAGTTGGGTGCTGTCCTGCCTGGCCCCCTGGATGGCCTCCGCCTCTACCATGCCTGCTGGCCTTGGCACAAGCCCCAGAAGTTGGATCTGCCAGGAGTGTCGGAGCTGCCACACTGCCCATCCCCATGGCAGGCCTGGCACACGAGCTGCTCAGAGAGCCCGGGCGGCCGCACAGAGCCGGCTGCCTAGGGAACAGCCCTGCCACACAGCTGTGTCCACTGGCAGCCCCTGCTGGACTCGGGGCCACCCAAGGCCACGCCCGGGGCACGTGCTCATCCAGGGGGCATTTCCCGTGAGGACTTGCCGGGGTCCAGTGGCCAGGCAGGCCTGTGGCTCCTTGCAACCATCAACAAGGCCTTCGCCTGACAGCAGCTGGAAGCGTCTCTGGCTCCTTGAGATCATTTAACGCTTAGATGTAAAGACGACTATTGAGACCAGCTGCACTTGTAACTCCCCCACCCGTTAATTCAGTCCAGTACAGAGATGGCCCCAGAGCCTAGAGGACGCAGCGGTCTCCAGCGAGACACCGACGGCGGGGCAGACACGCAGCTTTCTTAACAGCGTGACGTCACAAGACTGATACTGAGGTTTGGTTAATTACTGCAACAGTTAAGAACTTAATTTACCAACACTCATGTCAGTAAGGTTCTTTATGACAGTTGTTCAAGCTGAAATTAGCTGAAACGTGAGTAAGGAAATACATGGTAGTTTTACTTTTTTCTTCAAAGGCAAATTCTGGCTGTTTTACACGGTCCCACTGTCCCGCACTTGGGAGTGACCCTGGCACGCAGAAAGCGGAGCTGCAGATGCTCCTTTCACACAAGGAAGCTGCGAGACCTGCGCTGGGGCTTTCCCACTCAGGGCTGGGAAGGAACAGTTGCCCAGTGGCAGCCTGGCCCAGCCCTCCTGGGCTGGCCCCTAGGGCCTGAGGCAGCGACCACCCCGTGCAACGCCAAGGGCACCGACAGGCATCCATGTTCCCCCAGCCCCGGCCATGGCAGGTGTCCCCTTCACCCTGCAGCCCAGGCCGACCAGACTCCGGGTCACCTCTCCAGCCCATATGCCAGCAGATGTTCCAGCTGGGGAGGAAACCCCAAGGGCATGGGGTGGGGAGGGGGGAGGGCCGGCGCAGAGGCTGACACGCCCTCTCGCTCACCATGGTGGGGGAGCAGCACAGGGTCATCGCCAGTGGCCGTGGCCAGGCTCTCATGCCCCCGCCTCCCCAGGGACCCCGCCCGCACGGGGTCTGCTGCAGGCCACTGGGCCTCTGGTTTCTCCTCAACAGCCCTGACAGCTTGGCCCAGGCAGGAGGCATGGACATCCCGCCCGACGGTACCACCACCCTGAGCGCAAACTCAGCGCAAACTCAGCGCTTGGCAACTTCTTGAGTACTCGCTGAAGCTGTGCCAGGGCACAGGTGAAACATGAACCGTCCCCTGGTCGGGGAGCCAAGCCCGCAGCGGTCACTGGGCCTCCGGGACACTGCCCAGCCCAGCGGCGCCTCCGGGCTTCTCGTCCCCAAATGCCTGCGACAATCACCGGGACACTTTGCCTCGCACATGTCCCCATTCCACTGTCATGAGGCTACAGTCCTCAATCCCAGGGCGACATCTCAGAAGAGGGCACTTAATGCTGGAAGCGTCAATAGGCACAAAAGAAAATTCATCTTTTACCAACATTTATATAAGAAAGTTTAGAAGCCAAAGTTACTGGTTATTTCTGAAGCGTCTGTCCCTCCCCCCTTAGGCATCTGTGTTAGAAGGCCCTCTCCCCCTCACGAGAGGACCCTCCCAGCCTGTACCCGGGCACAGTCCAGCCCTGGCCTCTGGAGCCCGAGGATGCCACCGCCGGCTCTGCACCCAAGTCCAGGTGTGCACAGGGCAGTGCTGCCCGGACAGCACAGCTGCACTTACCAACACCCACTTCACTCTAGAGGTTCATTAGAAGTTATTCTTGCTCATGATTGTGTTCAGCTGAAAAGCAAAAGTTTCAATGAGGAGGTGCAAAGTTGGTGAGAAAACTGCAAAACACACCCCAGATCTCGGAGTGGCCTGGGTGGAGGCCACCAAGGCCCTCAGAACCCGTGCTGGGGCGTGCGAGGACCTGCTCTGCAGCGGCCTCCTCCGGCCGCACCCCACCCCAGGAACAGGCCCTGCTGGATGTCAGGCAGGGCTGGGGTCAGGGCACAGTGGGAGGGCAGCAGGTGGTGGTGCAGCCCCTCCCCACCGGGGGACAGCAAGGACCCGCACCAGCAGGCAGAGCAAGGCCATGACCAAGGCCCTCGTCCCAGCCGAGACTGCCGTGGTCTGAGCAGACCCCACAGGCGCAAGCCACACTCCCTCCTCCATCTTCCCCACCCCTCTCCTGCCAGACCTGACCCGGGCTGGGTGGAGGCCCCAGGGCTGTCCCTTGGAGCTGCTGTCACATGCGCACACGGGAGCTGCAGTCTGCTGCCAGCTCTGCACTCGGGAGGTGGCTCGGGCCCCAGAGAGGCCACTTACCTGGGGCAGCTGCTCCTGGCTGGAGCCATGACCAGACCCTGAATTTGGAACTGTGATGACTCCGAGCACCGAGGGCAGTTCCTCTGCCCCCTGCCCGCTCTACGCGGCCGCTCCAGGCAGAAGGAGAAATGCCCCAGGGTGGCCACCGCTGCTGCCTGAGAGCAGGAAGCACTAGGAAGGGAGGAGTGTGTCTTCAGCGTCTGCAGGCCACTCTCCTCCAGGGCCGTCCTGCCCGGGTGGAGGCTCCAGGGGGCTCCAGTGGCCACGCAGTGGGGAAAACAGGCGCGTTGAGGCTGGTGTGTCGCCGGCCTGGCCTGGGGTGGAGGAGGGCGGGGAGCACCAAGGCAGGGCTGTGTTCCCGCCAGTGTGCCCTGCAGGACACTTGCTGAATCGCAGTCGCTACTCAAACCAGCGCAGTGAGTGATCATTAGCTGTGTTTAATTACAAGGTGTGCAAGACAGAATAACCTAAGTGACCAAAATAAGTTTAACAAGTGAACATGTCTTGACATAAAATACACAGGTCAAAGAGCCACCTCGGCCGCACCGGAGCGGGAGTTTGAGGAGTAGCCCCAGATGCAGGCCCAGGCGGTCTCGGCAGAGGGTGGCCGGAGTGCAGGCCGCCAGGCCCCAGGGAGGCCTTGGGTGGGGCAGCGAGGTGGCGCGGGCCAGGCCAGCACCAGTGTCCCCAGCCTTACCCGGAACCAGGACCGCCGTCCAGCAGTAACCACGGGAAGCCTGCACGCGGCATCCCCTCTGGGCGGGTCACAAACGCACATGAGCGCCGGTCAGGGCACTGGACTAGGGGCGTCCATCAGTCTTTAGGAAACAAAGCCGGGGTCCGCCCATGGCCGACAGTCACATGCCTTTCTGACCACAAGAAGCCCCAAACACCACCAAACCCACCAGAAGGCAGAATAAACCGTCCCCCTGGTGGCGGCAGGCGGCATCGGATGCAGCGGGTCTGGGTCAGGGCCACGGACCGGCCCTCGGGGCCGCTCTACCTGGCTGGGCCACGGGCCGGTGAGTGCACAGAATCCCAATCAAAGTGCTACAAACTGCTTCTTTGAAAAAAGATGTTTATTAAACAATTTTAATTGTCATAAAATGACTAAAATGGGTTTTAAAAATTAAGGCTCTTCTCTTTCTGTGGATTGCCAGAACAATGTAAAAATAATATCAATCAACCCTGCTGAATGCTTTGTTCCTAAAGTTAAATTTCATAGATTCCTAGATATTTTATGATTAAGATAAAAAACTGGACTATAAATGACAATTAACGGCGTCCGTACTGAAGACTGGTCAGGTGTACAATAGTCTAACTGAGTAGGTAAGCGAGAAGGTTCCAGCTGGAGCAGAAGCCTCACTGCAGCATCTTGCAGTCACTGCTCCCGGCGGCCGTGACGCTCCTGCCCTGAAGTGCCTAGGAGAGGGACGCTAACCTCGGGACGCTATGGGTTCCCAGGAGGGCGACTGACTTGGCTGGCAATTAGTTTGATTATATTTTTTAACGTTCTAAGGTGAATTATCAAATGATTCAGAATTACATGACATGCAGTATCCAAAATTATGGCTCTGATGCACTTAGATTTACACTGAGAATAAGAAGTGTCATTCACATTCGTCGTACACCCCTCCCCTCCCACAAGAGAAAAAATCACTACCTATTCAAGTTCTAGACCCAGCGCAGCATTAAGGGTTAAAACTTACCACTTTCCCAGGCCTTCCCCATGTGCAAATAAACCCCTCCTGACAGGCCGTGACCACACAGTCTTCCAGAAAGACCAGCACAGTCAGCCTTTCATGTGCGATCTTTTTACAGACCAGCGGCTCTAACAAGGGAACATCCTCCATGCGGGGGCACAGGGGGGTCCCCAGGGTCTTAGCGGGGTCCGTTTTGGCCTTAGTGACGAGGTTCAGTTTGTCGCTGCTCTTGCTGGAAATGTGGCCCATGCTGTGGTTGCGCTTGTGGTCCTTCTCGTGGTGCCTGTCCTTGCGGTCGTGCAGCGAGAGGGTGGCGAACTTGCTGACCCCCGAGGCGATGGCCCCGTCGGCCACGCTGCTCTTGCTGCCAGCGCTGGAGACGGCGGAATGTGGGAGGCTGTTGGACCGGGGCAGGGGAGGGGGCGCAGTGCTACCGGGGGTCGTGACGCTGTTGCCCGCGCCCCCGGCCGGGGCACTCGTGGCATTCATGACGTTGGTGTGTGTCCGTGCTCTGGAGAGGGGCTGGTGGGGGAAAAGGATGTCTTCCGTGAGGTCCCACAGGCAGAGCTGCGTGTCCTGGCCCACGGAGCCGAAGCGGTAGGTGACGCTGACCGGGCGGCTCTCGGCCGAGTTCCGCTTGGAGAGCCGCGACTGCGTGCTGTTGGCGCGGCCCCTGCCGAAGTGCAGCAGCTCCTGGAAGTCCTCATCGCTGCCGCTGAACTCCATCGGGTCGCTTTCCTCGACGCTGGTGGTGTAGGGGTCGAAGGCCACCACGCTGACCCAGGACTTGTGCCCGTGGCCGCGGGCTATGACGCGGCAGTCCACGAAAGACCAGACGGTCACCAGGTCGTCCTCGCCGCCGGTGACAATGTACTTGCCGTCGGGGCTCCAGCACACACACAGCAAGCCGCCAAAGTAGCTCTTCATGGTGCCGTGCAGCTCCACCGAGTCAAAGTTGAACACCCGCAGAAACCCGTCCTGGCTCACGCACGCCAAGAACTTGCCATCTGGGGAGAAAGCAAACTCGTTGAGGGCCCCCTCGCCCACCGTCCACTTAAGGAGAGGGTTCCTCGTGGATTTGCTCTTGCAAGTGTGCACGGCAAAGCTCTCTCCCTGCTTCAGGAGCTGGTAGTGGGGGGCTGTGGTGCCACAAGTGTGCTCCACGTTATACAAGTACATGCCCCCACTCGAGTGGGCTACTAGGAAAAGGCTCTCCGAACCGGGGACCCACTTGACACAGGTTACTCGTGACTTGTCTATTAGTCTCTGTGAAGACAAAGGAGAACACGTTATCACGATGGAGAAGGTTTAAAGGGCTACTTTTCCAGCAAGAAAACTTGTCTGCCTCAGGGTGAGAAGGACGAGGGTGTCGAGCATTCCACGGCCTACCCCGTGCCAGTCCCGCCACCAAGCACTGGCCCCTTGGAGAAGGACCCTCTAGAACTGCACTGGGTGTGGGGCTTCCGGGGAAGGAGTCGGTCCTGCCCCGAGCCTACAGGAGCATGCTCTGGGTCAGCTCTGCACCCGTGCGGACACGCAGAGCAGGCGGCAGGCACCAGGACCAGCTGCGACCCTGGCTTGTACCCACATGCGTTTCCCCTATGGGAGCCCCTGAAAGCCCCTCGTCCTCACACCAGGAGAGCTCCCACTCCCCGCTCCCCGCACTGAGTGCCCTCGGGAGTCAAAGGCCAACCACACAGGCCCCCCTGCTTTGGCCGCTCCTAGTGGGAGTTGGTTGGGGCCCAGCCAGCGGCACCGGGCGGGGGGGGGCAGATGTGGGCACACTCACCCTGTCCCCACTTCAGCCCAGAGTCACCGACACCCCGTCCCGTGTGTCTGTACAAGCAATTCCTTCAGAAGTTCTTCAGAACACGAGGGTGTTTAAAGAAATTAGCAGACGGCTGATTCAGGGGCACGTGCCAGTCTCTGTGCCCCCGTGGCAGCTACGTGTGGCCACTCACCAACTGATCCTTCACCAGGCACAGACCAGGGGCCTCCCTGATGGCACAGGGGCTCAGTCTCAGCACTATTACACCACTGCCAGCTACTGCGGCCTGAGTTCGATACCGCCCAGGGAGCTGACCCACAGGGTGCAGTAGACCGCTCCTGTCTCCCTGTTGCTCCCCTCAGCAGTAGATTTCAGTCAGTCTGCCTGTTCTGTTCCCCACTCTGTCTCTGGTGAACCTCTCACCCCCACACCTCTGGCCTACACCCCAGTTCTTGTATGAATAAATCTTAAAGAAAAAAAGTAAAAAACAACAAATAGGGCCTCCCTAGTGGCGCAAGGGGTTAAGCACAGCACTATGAAGCAATCCACAGCCTCTGCAGCACAAGTTCGATCCCCCGGCCAGCCAGGAGCTACCCACATGGTGCAGCAGACCTCTAATGTCTCGCCTACTGCTCCCCTCAGGAGTGTATTTCCGTCGATCTGCCTGTTCTGCTCCCCACTCTGTCTCTGGTGAATCCATTCACCCACCACACCTCTGACCTATACCGCAGTTCTTGTGTGCATAAATAAATAAATCTTTTTTTTTAAAGATTTATTTTTATTTATTTATACAAGCACTGGGTACAGTCAGAAGCGCGGGAGGGTGAGAGAACTCACCAGAGCCAGAGCAGGGAGCAGAGCAGGCAGATTGAAGTACACTGCTGCGGGGAGCAGCGGGCGGCAGGAGAGGTCTGCGCGCCATGTGGGACCCTCCTCCGGTGGCCGGGGAGCAGCCGGGGATCGAACCGGTGCTGCAGAGGCTGCAGGCAGCTTCGCAACCCAGGGCTCAACCACTGCGCCACCGGGGAGGCCCATAAATAAGTAAATCTTTATTAAAAAAAAAAAAAAAAAAAAACCACAACAAACAGGCACAGACCAGTCATGCCTTTCAGGTCAAAAGTGAAAACTGCCCAAAGACTTGCTGCGGCCCTCGCCAACTGCAGACTAATGGTTCCCCTCAGCTGCGCCTCTTTGGCCAGAGCCCCAGCGTGGCCTCAGTGGGCTCTGGGCGTGGAGGGCAGCCCAGAGCTGCTGCATTCTGCCCACAGGAGATCACAAAACAGGAAGACCTGGCTTCTCTAAGGCGACACCACCGGGCCACGCTGACCACTGCAGAAGGTGGGCGGTTAACAAGCCACCCAGACTTGGCGGGGGGGGGGGGGGCAGCCGGGGAAGGCCGGGGAAGGCCTGACACAGCCACACCACTGGCACGCAGGGACCAGGGGCTTGGGACAAAGGTGGGGCAAAGTCACTTGGCAGGAGGCATCATGCCGCAGTGGCACGCTGGCACATCCATCACCAGATGTCAGCAAGCAGACCATAGGGACAGTGCAAGGCATCCCACCCTGCCTGCCCCGCCTGCCCGGTGGCCTCCCTAGCAAAGGCCCCCAGCCTACCCGGGCCCAACCACTTCAACGGCCACAGCCTCTCCTACAAGAGGCTCCAAGGTAATTGGCAAGGCCAATCTGGGCCTTTATTTGAGAGGAGGCCTACCCTACCCCATATTCCTGACCTCAGTGGCCTTGTCAGGGGGATTGAGGGGCCAAGGCAGAGGTGGGAGTCAGGCCTGCCTGAGCCCACCTTACTCTCACACATGTTCAGAACTGGAGGGCATGAGAGGGCCTGGTGCGACAGTTAGGAGTAAACTGCATTTGGGCCATAAGGCCCATAGAACAGTGTGGAGAGCTGGGAGCCAGTGCAGTAGGTAGAAATAGCCCCGCCCTGCCACTGAGAAGCGCAACGCTCACCCCATAACAACACACAAGGCTCTGACCGGGTGCATCAGGCCGTGAGGGCAGCCCCACCGTCTCCCACACCCACGCTGCATGTGCCAGCCCTGGCCATTTGGCAGAGGACCGGGCTCCACCTGCAGGGGCCAGGTTGTGTGCAAGGAGAGGGAATGTGTCCTCTCTTCTGGGGACAACCTGGTCCAGCCCGCCTCTGGGCTCGCAGCGCTCTCCTGGACAAGGGCTCACATCCAGTCTGGGTCTGCGCTGCATGCCGGGCACTGGGCCGTGAGCCTCAGAAGCAGCCTGCACGAGAACAACACCGCAGGGGCCTCATGCAAACCTCCCTCCAGCCAGAGGCCCTGGCCTGGAGGCTTGCCTTGAGCTGCCCGTCTAGCTCCCAGCACCCCATCTTTTGCTGCGACCCCCTCACACTGTCTGCATGTGTGCAAAGACAGCCTCCTGTTTCCTCCTAAAGCTTTGTGGTCTTCAGTGACGGGATCCCTGTGGCTCACTTCAACATCCCCCACAGACAGGCGCTCACGAAGAAATGAGCGGTCCTCCTTGCAGGATGAGGCCCTGAAAGTGCACTCCTGCGGAGCATGAGCTGCAGGGGTGCATGGTGATGCTCAGTGGACCCCAGGGAGGTGCCCGGCAGTGGCGGCAGCACCAGCAGCATCTCCCGCAGGGGCCTCCTCTCCGCTTGCAGACCCGCCCCCTGCTTCTCTGTTCCCCCCAGTGCACGCCCTGCGCCAGGCGCCCAGAGGACCCATGACAGCTGTCCTCATGTGCAGGGCACACGTTCAGGCACTGACATAGAGAGATGTGCACCGGGGGGGTGCAGCACTGTGAAGAGATGGAGTGGGGAAAGGCCAGCACGGGGCAGGGGGTCAGAGCGACCTCAGGCTGACAGGATGGCTGGAAAGGCTGCCTGAGGGGGTGAGGCTGGCTGAGCCCAGGCTGGAGGGCTCAGACAGCAGGTGAGGTGCGTGCAGAGTGCACCGCAGAGCAAGCGACACCCGAAGGCCCTGCGCGGGAGCACCCCACACGTGAGCCTCCCAGAGAGACAGAAGAAGCCGCCGTGAGGCGGGGGCCGTCCAAGCCAGTGAGCGGGCAGGCCAGGCCAGGCCGTGGACACAGGCTGCCCTCAACCAGACCAGGGTGGGTGCACGCACCAATGCCAGCTTAGCAGGGAGCCCCGATTTTATATTGCTCTGGGTTATGACCTGTTTTGTGTTTAACAAAAAAAGGAAGAGGACAGAAAGAATTTTATTCCTGTCTTTCAAGCTAAGAAACAGAAACCCTGAAACAGCTACTCAGCAACTATGAAGACGAAGCCCAGAGTCTACCCTGTCAGAGTATGTATTTTGTGCCAGAAAACAGCCAGTGGGAGCAGCCAAGCCCTCAACAGCGCCCAGTGTTACATGGTGGGGCTCCCTGTGGGCTGAATTCTCCACAGCACCAGGGCCTTGAAAAATAGCCGTGGTGGGTGCCCACCTTGGAGGCTCCTGGGCAGAGTTGGGCATGAAAGGCCTGTCTGTGCTGGGGCACGGGGCTGGTAGGAGCAGGGCTGGGGACCGAACAGCCCCAGCTGCAGACCTGGACAAGGACGCTGTGGCCTCAGCAGAGCACCAGGCGGGGCGGGGAGTTGGCAGGAACATGAGAGAGGCAGGACTGTGAAGGCCCAAGCTGGGTGTGGGGGGTGGCCCCACGGCCCAGAGTACGAGGGGCGCAGTGAATGTGAAATACACACCGGATTCTGAGGAAAAATAACACTGACTTTCTCTTTTGTAACTTTTATACTGATGAAATCTGAAATTGTATTTTAAACATACTGGACAAAATAAACTCTTAAGATTAATTCCACTGGGCAGATGCAGCTTGCTCGGCATCAGCTACAGACGGCAGCACTGTGCGTTCTCAACGCGGCCAGAGGAGCCAACACTCCCTGGCAGCAGGCGCCATGCGGAGCGGGCACGGAAGGGTGGGCAAGGTTGGGCACGGGCTGGCCGCCGGGGCTCAGACAACGGTGTCTGCAACTCGCCACGGGGTGTCTGGCCATGGTCAGGCTGGGTGCGGGGGCAGGGCTGGGGGCAGTGTGAGAAGAGAAGGGGTGCTCGGGGAGGAGAAACGAAGCGGTTGCGTGAGCAGGCAGGAAGCATGACTGGGGAGGGAGAGGAAAGCGGCTGTGGGCAGCGCCAGAGCAAGGACATGCAGCCAGGGAGAGTGTGAAAATGTAGACAGAACTTCCCACAGGGAGGGCAAAAGTCAGGAAAGCAGCCAACAGGAACAAGGAGTCTTGCGAGGAGGAACAAGCAGGGCAGAAGAAGCGGTGGAGCGGAGCCCCCGCAGGCTAGGGCTTGAGGCCTTCGGGTCTGCCCACCGGGAAGTGGGGCTGAGACAGAGGGCAGGGCAGAGAGGCTGCCTGGGCAGAGCGCAGGGCAGGAAGGTGGGGCCCAGCAGGCCCGGGGAGGAAGGCCCCGCCCCAGGCTGCAAGACAGGTGAGGCAAGGATGGTGGCGGGAGGGAAGAGCCCATCCTGTGGCAGGAGGGACACTCAACAGCCGAGATGCCAGCGGTCAGTGTCCTGGCAAGGCCACTGGGCGCCCAGTGAGGAACATCAAATTCCAAACTGCTGCAAGGCCCGGTTTTATAACCATTTTCACGGAAACAGAACTTTAAGCCTGGTGTCAACACGCCGTTTCTGGACTCAAGACCCCACCCTGGAAGTGGGATCCCACCCCAACCCCTCCCTGGGGCCCCCATATGCCCGGTTCTGAACTGTCCCACTTCCGGTGTCAACCCAGTGAGGCCCAGAGCAGCCGCTGACAGCGCAGGCAGGACGACTTTCTCACTGCACTGAACCAGCCAGAAGGAAGCAGAACAAAGACCGGCGCACGGGCGACAGAATGCCACTGCCCACAGCCTTAGCCGAGCTCCCTAAGCCCTCAGGTCCTTGGATCAGCACGAGCATCACAGATGCAGGGAAGGCCCGTGGGGTATGGCAGGCCTTCCCCAGCACAGACGCAGGGCATCGCAGAACTCCCGAACCAGCCAAGCCACAACCCCTGCCGGGCAGCCTAGCCGCAAGCTCCTCAATGGCGCAGAGCTACCCTCCCCTCAGGAAGCCCTGGAAAGGGCATCCCAGAGCTGGTGAAAGAGGGTCGGATGTCACTGTCATCATCGCTGAAACCTTAAGGAGTAGCTCTCATGTGCTCATTTTCTTCCTTTGATTAAAAAAGCAACAGCAGGGCCTCCCCGGTGGCGCAGCGGTTGAGCGCTGGGTTGCGAAGCTGCCCGCAGCCTCTGCAGCACCGGTTCGATCCCCAGCCGCCGGGCGAGGGTCCCACATGGCGCGCAGACCTCTCCTGCCGCCCGCTGCTCCCCTCAGCAGCGTACTTCGTCACTCTGCCTGTTCTGCTCCCTGCCTTGGCTCTGGTGAATTCTCTCACCCTCCCATGCTTCGGACTGTACCCAGTGCTTGTATAAATAAATAAATAAAACTTAAAAAAAAAAAAAAAGGTAACAGCAAAAACTAAAATGCCCAAAAGCACTCTTCTGTTCTAGAACTAGACACAACACGCCAAGCTAGCCCCTGCCCTGCCGAGCAGACCCTCCTCAGCTGCCCTGAGAGCGGGAGCAGGCCTGCGCCCAGCCAGGGTCTCAGTCCATGGCGGTGATTAAAGCAGCCAAGAGGAAAGGCCACCACACACTACCCGTACCTGACAAGGGCCCCGAAGCCCTGTAAAGCTACTGTCCAACAGATGGGACCGACCCTGAATGACCAGAATTTCTCTAAGAACTAAAACGGTGCAGTCATCACGATGCAGAAATTGCTCCTTTCTAGTCCCTCCTTCCCAAACACATCACGACCACTGGCAGGAAGGGGCGCTCCTCTCCCCAGCAGTGTGACCTGGGCCCCTCCTTTCCAGGAAGCTCTCGCTCTGCAGGGTGGGCCAGACTCCCTCAACAGGCCCCGAAGCCAGCAGGGGTGTGACGTGTGCAGATACCAGCAGTCAAAACCTAAAATCTACTCTCACAGGTGAGCAACACAGAGACGCAGGCCCCGAGGCCATCTCCTCCAGAAGCCTGCCTGCCCACGGCCTGGAGAGGGCAGGGGTCGCCTCTGGGCCTTAACTGACCTGGACTGACTAGAGCAGCAGCCAGGCTTAAGGTGAAGGCCGCCAAGGCATGAATCCTCACGGTCTCATCCCATTAAAAAAAAAAAAATAAAGCATGGCCCAGGGAACAGTCACCAGCGAGCGGGGCCCACGGGGATGCGTCCCCACTCCTGAATTCTCTACATGCTGAGCTTTCTACAAACAAGCACTGTAACAAATTTTAATGGGGGAAAATCACCTTTTAAGATCGACCTGATTCCCAGATAGAAATTTTCATCTATCTTTAATCTCGAGTAGGTTTCTGGAAATTTAAATCCATCCATCCAAGCAAGTAGTGGATTTTCAAGCACCAGGTACCTTCAGCAGGGAGGCCAGGGGGCCCAGCTGGGGTGCCCGCAGGGGAGGGTCTGGTGAGCCGGATGGAGACAGACCACCCCTCCCCCCACCCCCAGCCCCATTCCTGCCATCCTATCCTTACAATGAGCCTCCATCTGGGCCTCCACCCAGGGCGATGAGCCTCCACCTGGGTGAGGGGAGCAGGGGGAGCAGCGGCTGTCCCAGAAAACGATTTCCCCTTCCCTTTCTCCCACTGAGTTCAGGCCAGGGCCCCCTCCTGAACGTCACTGAGCACTCCCAGGGCTGCTGCGCCAGGCCCCTGCTCAGCAGTCCCCAGCAATCTTCCTTCCCACCTTCCATCTGGGGGCCAGGGGTCTGAACCCTGAGGCTTCAGGCTCCCAGGAGCTGGGCGGAAACAGTCAGTTTCAGGGTTCTCAAGGCTCCTTTAGGGAGGCCAGAACCCTAGCAAGCAATTGGTGGCTCCTGCCCTCTGCCCATGGGCTATTCCTCTCAAGGACAGGACTGCAGTCACACGCTGGCAATTCTCAGACTACACCGCTAGTCTGGAGCTCCAGGTCTACGTCAACCAAACACAGGCCTCTTAAAGTCAGTACAGCAAGGACCCTGCCCTCCCCCACCCACCTGTGCTTCCCACTCTTACCCAGGGCGGTGAAAAGGAGTCAGAAACCCAGTGTTCACACATCTTACCAAGTGAGCCCCCCAAAGCAGCCCCAGTAATTTTCAGAAGCTCCCCTCTGTGGCACCCCACAACACAGCCGAAGCAGCCAGACCAGGCCAGCTCAAGACAGGTCCACCAACCTCACGCCACCCTCTCCAGGGGCTTCATCCTCTCTTGTCCCCTCACCCCAGCCCTGCCCTGCTCTCCCTCCGGCCCCACTTTCTCACCTGGTTGGGCTCTCCCCCCTCGGCCTCCCATGTTCTCTGCCGCAGGCCCACCTTCTCTGTCAGTGTGTGGTGCTACGTTTGCACCGCCATCCTCTCAGGAGAGAGGAGCACAGGTTTCACCTGTGCCAGGACAGGAAGGTGACATCAGTGGCTGAGTGAGAAGCGCCCTGAGTGAGAAGCACCCACCACACGAAGTCAGCCCTCTGTTCTACCTGGGCCCTCGCAGGCCTCCACGCTGGTCTTGCCATGCCCATGCTCTCTCCCCCCACTCATCCCACCTCCCACAGTGCTGACAAGAGTTTCAAAGACACGTCTGATCCTGTCACTCCCTGGTCTAACGCCCAGGGTGCCCCCGCAATGCAGTGTGAGATGTGGGCTCACCCAGCCCAGCCCCAAGCGCCTGCATGGCTGTGACTCCTACCTCCCGAGACCCAGGGCCCCTTCTCTCTCCTGGCTGCTTCCTCCAGGCTGTCCTGCGCTTCCCCAACTCCCACACAGCTTTCAAGACCCAGGTCAGACATCACCTTCTAGATGCCTCCTACTTTTACTTTATATTTGGACCACACAGCACAATATAGCTTGCACACCCCTCGGTGCTGAGTCCATCTCATGGGCTCACAAAAGAGCCAGGGTCATGGTGGGGCTTGGTCAATGGCCAGCAAGAGCTTGGAACTAATCTCTGACTCCGACTCCATCATCTACCTGCTTCACTTACTTTCCACTTTGACTATTTCCTTCACCTGCAAAATGCAAAACGCCGACTAGTGCCCACTGCGCCACGCACAGGTCTATCTAAAACCCTGGCTCACAGCAACACCAAGTCTGGCAGGTGTTCAACCTCCACTCCCAGGCCTCCTGAGAAACAGGCCTCCAGAGACCCTGGCTCTTGGCCATCCATACTAAGACCAGATGACAGTGTTATTCAGAGTCAAAAACTTCCTTTCTGTGGGGGCAATCCACTTCCGCCTCAAGCTGCAACTTCCAAGTTGGCCTCCGCCCACACACAGTCCTGGATTTGGAACAGTCATTTTCAAATAAGATGTAAGAAAGAGCCTGAAGCAAGTCCCACTTAGGTGACGAGGAGTGAGCGGGCCTCCCAGCTGCAAGCCGCTGTCCGGAGCAGCTGTGTACCCGGAACCTGAGACTCCCGGGGCCTGCAGCCAGGCACCCGCCTGCCTCGAGACACATCCCCCGGTTCCCTAAGCGGCACCTGGTGCCGCTTGACCAGGGCAGTTCCCGGGCCTTGCATACCAACAGCCCTCTACACGGTGCCCTCACCGAGCAACTCTCCCCAACCTGAACACAGACAAACTCCCCCACTGATAACCCCATTCACAACTCTTAGTGCAGAAAAGGTGGGTTCTGCTCACCTCCTCCCAATCCGGCTACTTAGAAACTACTGCCCAGGATGATAGTAATAAAACATCCAGGGAAACCGTAATTTTCAGCTTAAGAATTTTTTTAACAGAGAATGGGACTGAATCCTTTTCCTCTAGTTTGTCAATCCAGATGGCAAGTTCTGTTTCCAGTCAACCCAGATGAAACTAGGGAAGATGGCGTGGCTGGCAGACCTCAGCAGCCAGGGCCGCAGGCAGGCGCAACTACATACCACAATGACTGCGGGCAAAGCAGCACCTGAACGGCAATTTGTCAAGATGCATAGTTTCCCAGCAAAGAGACTTGGCGCTAATCCATGCCAACAGGCAAGCCACTGGTGGGTCCTCCCGGGGAGAGCCTCAGGCCCCCCATGACCTGACCTGGCCTCCCGGGGTTGAGGTCTCAAGCAGGGCTGTGGCCCAGGGCTCCCGGTTCTGCAAGCCCACCTCACTTTTCCCTTTGCTGGGAAATCAGACTGAAACAGGAGGACGGACCCTGGACACGCGGACAGCAGCGGTATCCGGAGCGGAAAAGTCACTCCAGCAGTTTCAGCAAACAGAATCTACTTGGCAACGGTTATCTGCCACGTTTAATGGTCCTGACAGGTTCCTGAACAAATAGCTCAGATATCTCAGCCGCCTTTCAGAATGAAACTGAAGATTTAGAAACCCAGTACATTCTACAACACTGGCAAGAGCTATGTCATGTGATCTCATTTTAAGTGCCAGGATTTTAACTATGTCAAAGGTGATTTTAGAGGAAATATTTTTAAGAGCACGAGAATATCCCTTAGCTAAACCCCTGTCAAACATACACATGAAAGGTTCAGTTACAACTTAAGCAGCCCAAGAAAAGCCATCAAGTTCTTCTGTGTGCAAGAACTCTCTGTGAAGTAACGTCCATGTTTTCTTATTTCACCATCGATGCCAGCAGCCCTGCCCAGGCCCCTGCCAGCGCTTCTGAGCACCCGCCACGGACTCCTGCACCTCTGCCACCAGAACTGCACGTTACCCCATACAGAAAAGGGAAAAGTCAACAAAATAATTCACATTTAAACCTGGGTAATTCCAGGTCGGAAAGCTGAGAGGATGGAAAGTGGTCTGCGCCTCTAACACACACCAAGGCGCACTACCTCTGGTGAGACGTAGGGGTTCTTAAAGGGAGTCTTAACGGCTAAGACGGGGTGCTACTTACTTCCTCATTAAATAGTTTGCTAGTTTCTTTTTTGATTGGGTCTATAAGCTGGACTTGGCCTGCGGAAAAGCCCACTAGGAGAGAGACACTTTCTGCTGTGGCTGTTAGGTGGTTGAAGTCATGACAAGTAGGCTGTGTTCCTTTGTATATCCTTTTATCTATTGGTTTACTCAAGTCAGCAGCCTGGAGAGAAAGAGAAAAATACACACGGTGAACAGCACATTGAGACGAGCAATCTAAGTCACACGATTTTATACTCCATTATGATGTTCAATCTTAAAAACAAGGTACTTAAAATATTTTTTTTCAGTTTTTAGCATTTTATAAAGACAATTTCCCACACCTTAGCCAATCTGATACTGTTAGACTATCCAAAACATGATTACAGCTGTTAATTGGAAACTTACTCTTCTTCAAATGTATTTCCTCCTGGACTTCAAGGAAAAATCCTTGATACTAAATCCAGGATTTGCAAAGTGCATCCCAAGCATTTTCTACCAGTAACTCTGATCACACACAGCTAAGTCGGCGAACCCCTCTCCAGCACCTACGTGCTCACTGGTGAGTTACCTGCAGCCCAGTGGTTCTCAAAGTGTGGTCTCCAGACCAGCAGTAGCGGCACCACCTGGAAACTCAGAAATATAAGTTCTCAAGCCCCACCCCAAACCAATGCATCAAAAACTGGGGGGGTGGGCCTAGCAGGCTACAGCTTAAAAGGCCTTCCAGGTGATTCTGGGGCTGGCTCAGGCAGGTTTGAGAAGCACGAGCCCCCATCATCTGCATTGCAGTCAGGACACTCCAAGTGCTGTGTCCACACCCCGTTATCCTAACAGCCCTACAGAGGCAGACAACAGCCCCCACATTTTGCAAATGAGAAACAAGTTCAAGATGTTAAGTGAGGCGGCTGGCATCACCATACCTACCTAGTGAAGCAGAGCGTGGGGTCTGGAGCCCAAATGGACAGGGAGAAACACCCCCCCCCGCCCCGAAGTCAAAAGCAAATGGCTTCTCACTTGGGTAAAGGTGACTTTCCTAAGCGCCCCCGGCCCCAACCAGGACTCTTCTTCACAAGGTGCCTTTGTCCACCATGCTGGACATTGGCCCATGTGACCATGCGAGTTGAATCAAGCGAAGCCCCACCCTCCCATGGGCCTGAAACCCCAGGGCAGATGGCAGCTGTCCTGCTGTTTTTGATTTCCACTTATCACCTGCTCTGTGAGCTTCTGGGGTTTTTTCTTCTAAAGAGGCCTGTGATATTGTACCTGATATTCTATTTTTTTAAACAAGTCAAAAAAAGGACCTCAAAATGACAGGTGCCTCCAGCCACATGCTCCCTCCCTCTCCCCAGCCTGAGACTGGGGCAGGGCTCTGCTGGGCAGGAGGGCACACAGACGCTGCCGCTGCCACTGCCAACTCCTCTCCTCACCCCTCCCTCCGATGGTGCTCCAGGGGCTTCCTAATTTCCCGCCAACCACACCCCTAATAGCTCATCCCTGCCCCTTCCCACTTGGGTTGCTTCCTGCACCCCAGGAGCCCCACAGTCATTCCTCTAATTCCACACTTGCCCTTCAAATTAGGGGCTGCTTAGCGTCTTCACAGTTTAAAAAAGGAAGCCTTGGCCAAGCTCTGTCCCTCCTCCCCTTCACACGCAGCCCTGCAGCCCTGCGTTTGCAGGGCAGGCAGCCCTGGCTGGAAGAGCCTTTGAGCCCTGGCCCTGGAATCTTTCTCACCACCACACCCCCGCGCGCTCCCAGGAGTGCTGGCTCCTTTATCCCAATCTCAAGTGCTTAATTCATTCTACAAAATTTAGTACTTAATCACTTGTATGACTGCATTATTGTTTTATGTCTATTATCATCAATTACAATAAAATTACAATAAAACTCCTTCAAGGAGTGGAGCTTCATTAGTAAACAGTAACACTGCTCCTCAAGATTAGTTCTGTTTCTCAGCTTTCTGAATTCTGCGTACATGAGCTGTAGATAGTTTGGGATTTTTTTAATTGCTGCATCCTAACTTAATGCCAATGAGCTAAATGCCTACAAAACAATTTACAGCAGAACCAATTTATTAAAAGTCTAATCAATTCTAGAAATTAAATCATGACGGTTTTCAGTCCCAGCAGAGCAAGAGGGCCAGGAAGCGCAGAACCTGCTGGATGGAAGAAACTGAACTTGTTCTGGGTTTTTTTAATGGTGAGACTGGCACCTGTCACACTGCTCAGTAGTGCCTGCACAAGAAGTTCCTGATGACAAAATATCTGCTGGCACTGTTAGGGGGAAAAGGCTGTCCTAAAGCTAATTCCATACAGGCTTTGTGGACTCCACCCCCCACCCCAGACCAAAGCCAAAGACACTGGGAACTCCAAATCCCATCCCCACCCAAGGGAAGGTGGCTGGGACCTGAGGGTGGGGTTAAGCAGCCAGGTTGGTATAAAGCCAGGCACGTGGGCTTTGGAGGGGTTCCCCCATTTTGGCTCTCCGCCAGCTCGCAGCAAGCGGGCCGGCTCCGAGAGTGCTTTTTGGGTTTCCAGGTCGTGGGATCGGGTAGGACGCATTAAAGACTTTATTTCCCTATTTCCTCCCTGAGTTGTACATTTTCCTTATTTCCTTTTCCCTTGTAAATAAACCTTTTATTAACCTTTTGTGTGTGCCTGTGGTGGAGTATTCATAAGTCCCTTTTAAGCGTGCGGGTGAGGACCCACAGCCAGGCAACCCGTTCATTATCGGGGCTGCCCTATAACAGCACCTCCTCATGCTGACTGGGGTTTCAACAGAAAAAAAAAAATCTAAACGATGGTTTGAACCTTCCTACCACAAGAAAAGACGGTTACCAGCACCTCCACCCCCGGTGCTGTGGAGTGCTGGGGTTTCCCCTTCCGTGGCCTTTGATCCTTAAAATCCCTTGAATTCTTTTTGTGAGGAAGACCTGGAATTTAAGTCAGCTGGGCTGGTTTAGCTTGGACCCCACGAGGGTCCACAGGAGACCCCTGTTCCACTTACCCCTTCACTCCACATTCCCCAGGCATGTGGGGGACCCTGCTGAGCTGGCAGGGGCTGGAACCCCAGAGGAGTGGCTCTGTCAAGGCCAACAGCCAGCCCACACTCCGCGTGCCAGGGGCATTTCACAATAGGAAAGACCTCAGAAAGACCACTCTCAAAAACGCACATCCCGCATGATGGGGGCAGCGGAGGCAGTAAAGATGGGCTTTGCTTCCCCTAAATGCTGCATCTGCCTACCCATCTGAGGTGCAACTCAGAGAAAAGCCGGCCCAGATACCTGCCAGCCCAGAAACCTGGCCCTGACCAGGACACCTGCCAGGACACACTCAGCAAACAGTCCCCCCAGGGCGGCCCCTCCCTTTCCCAAGCCCCTTCTCCCAAGCTGCCTGGTGGTCCCCTCCCCATGGGGAAGGACAGTCCAGGGCCTTCCTGGCCCTGCTTCCCAGTCAGCCCCCCAGTCTAGGTCTGTTTCCTTGGCTCGACTCCGGCCTCCTTCACCCACTTCTACCCACCGCCAGCTCACCCCACACCCTCCAGGTCAAGCCCCAGAAAGACTTAGGCTACTCTCCCTCGGATACTGAGGACTGGCAGCAAGCAGAACTCCTAGCTTGGCGCCCACAGCCTTCCCCCAGGGCCTCACACCCTCTCCTTCTCCCGCGACCCCCAAGGCAGTGCTCTGAGCCCCATGAGCTCCTGCCCTCCATCTGCACCCACCCAGGGTGGGTGTTCTTGTACTTGGACCTCACGGGAGTGATTTCTGCCGGGCTGACGGTGTTCTGTTCCGAGGGGAGCGTCCCACTGGAGCGGCAGCCCCTGGCCGCGTGACCACCAGAGGGCTGACTGTGAGGCCAAAGAGGAGACAAAAGAACAGGGGCTACTTCCCCGGGGCACAGAGGACCACTCAGGGAGCCAGAAGCCAGGCAGGGGCATCCTGGCTCCACATGGGGGCGCGGGAACCACACTGCAATGACACATGGGGAGCAGCAGAGTAAACCATAAACAGGCTGCTCAGGGAGCTTTTAACCTAGCGCCGTCGAAGACGCAGCCAGTCCAGTCACTGGTCATCCTGGTTGAAACCTGGGGACACCCAAAGACTTCCAAGTCACAGGCATGGGCGAAAGGCCTGACCACACGGCGTGAAGAGACGCTCATGCTGTGACAGAACTCAGCACACCGCGTGCCCGAAGTCTCCAACAAGTGGAAAGCAAGCTGGCTTCGAGGACACAACAGCGACCCTTGTGCAGGTCAGCAGGGGACACTCAGGTAGCAACAGTTGAACGGTGCCACACAGAGGCTAGTTCCATGGTGCACCCCCGGCCTTGAAGCAGAAACAAAACCAGGTTGATGTGAAACACCCACAGGAGCCACCCTCCTCGCGGTTTCCTCAGTTCAACAGTTAGCTCCAAACAGCTGCAGAGCTGGAGCTTCTTTTAAAAAGATACCAGGGAATTAAGAAATCAGGTGGGTCTGGGATCACCGATCCCAGTGGGAAGAAAATGCCAATCAATCACACAGTCTTCAGAGCTTCAAAAGGGCAGAAACTGATCTGTCTCATTCACCCACAGCCCCCCAAGCCTAACAAAAGACCTAGCGCTTGGGGGGCACCCTCTGGAAATGAAACATCTGAAAATGGGGGAGAGTGAGATGACAGGAACCACGTGGAAGAGCCCCACAGCTAGACACCCATGAACACAAATATACAGTCCTCGACTGAGTAAAATCTCACGCCTTACTGGGGCACCATCTGGGAGGAGACCACCTGGCCAGCACACGCTTGGAAGTCACTTACAGCTCTCCTAGTGCCTCCTTCACACATTGTACCACCCAGGCAAGCACGATTATCCCTCCTCTCTCGTACAGGGGACCAGAGCCAGCTTCCCGAAGGAGCAGGCACAGGTCGAGCTGTCTGGACCCCAGCCCTGAGCGCCTCCAAGGCACCTCGCTGCTCTAACAGGAAGCTGACAAGATGATGTCGGAGGTGGCACCTTGTTTAAAATTCCAGCCATCTGGCTCTGGCCCAGATCCCAGGCCTACCTTCTCAGCGCACCTACCCTGCAGGGTTGTTTTATTACAGTGGAGTGACATTCTCAAGTCCCCCGCATAATGCCCAGTCCTTAAAAGGGCCTTGAAAAAAGTCTATTACCTTATCGTGTGTGTGTGTGTGTGTGCGCACGCGCGCGTGCGTAAAACTATATACACATAGAGCTCCTCTTTTACCACGTATTTCTACTTCTAAATATACAGGGACTTGCTGCTTATCATACACTTTGCAAATTCTTAACATTTATTAATACCTTCAAAACTATAAAGAAAGAAAACTGGTATTTCTTCCTGCCCTACGTTTCCTGGAGAAAGACAACAGTGGCAGAAGCCAAGCTCAGGGTGTGTCTTCCTCCCGACCTAACTTCTCAAAGACAGAACATTCCTTTTCCATCCACAGGTGGCCACGCCGCACCCAAGGCACCCATGCCGGCCACCTGGTGCACTCAGGGCCCATTTATAGGCACACAGGGCAGCGTCAAAGCCCAGAGGAGAGTGCAGGACGCAGCATGGCCAGGGAGCGGAAGGACAAGGACCAGGCAGGAGCCTCAGACACAGGCCAAGGATGAGATGTCAGACTTCAGGCACCATCTTTCTGTCATTCCAAAGTGGGCAGTGACAAAATGATTAAAATGTGTTGCGTAAAAATTTCACAGCAACAATCTCTGGAAATGCTTGCTGTTCGCCCCTCACCCCCAAAGGCTTCCAAAAAGCCAGGAAGGTTCCTTCTTTGGAGGCCAGCTTTGGGGGCAGAGGGTGGCTGTGAGGAGGCAGTGGACGGTACGGCTGTGGGGGCCCGAGATGAAGGGCGGCATCTTCTCCCCTGGCCAAGCTGTCAGTCAGGTTAATGCTAAAAGAAGCTTCTGTTGTTATAGGTGCCATTTTTTCCTGATGTAGCTAGTCAGTTAAAACCTGTCAGTTCTTTCCTAGGAGTAGTTTTTCTTTTAAAATGAAGGTACCTCAGCAGCTGGACTGCACACTTCCGCTGGCCCCTTGCTGCCATAGGGCGCCCTGGCTCAGGCTGTCTCACCTGCCTGGCCACCGTCGGGACTGGCTGCCACGAGCCTCCTGTGGGCTAATGAAGTACTGGCTTCTTTATTAAAAAACAAAACTATGAATAAACATCAGTAAACTGAATTTGTACACATCTTAACACCAGCTCTCATCACATTAAAATGCTGACATATTCAAATAACCTATTTTAATAAGCCTGTCTGTAAATATGCATAGAAATAGGCATTTCTATTCCTAACGAAATACCAACATCGCAAATGAAAGAAAAGACAAGATGCTTTCATTTCTGTAAAAGACACATTTCAAACAGATCATAAATTTCTAGACAGACCCCTCTGACAGGCAGCAGCGTGGCGGCCCATCCTGAGACCTGTGCATGTGGGGCTGTGACGCAGGCCAACTGAGTGAGGCCTGCCCCACCAGGGAGGGCTCCACTGCTGCCTTCTAGGGGCTTACAGTTCCTGACCCTGAGACGCCCGGGAGCTGTGCTGGCACCTGCACGGACAGCCCTGACTTCCAATTCGCCAACAGCAGCCTGCAGAGCAGCACCTGTGCTAAGCACGATGCATGCACGTCCCCAACCGGTTAAAGACCCTGCAGCTATCCAGACCCGGGTTCCTCAACCAGGGAGAAAGTGACCCATGGAGGCCGGGGTCTGCCCCAAGCTCCTGGGCTTGGACTCAAGGGCTCAAGTGAGCCACCAGCCAGCTCCAGCTTGCACAATGGACAACTCAGTATGGAAGGCACGAATTTCACCAGCTGACCCTAATGAATACGGAATGTTCCAACAAATGACAGCATTTTGGATCTACTGCATTACTGTGTTTTCAAGCAGAGAACTAGAGGAGCGGAGAGAAGCAAACTTACCTTGTGCAAGTAAGGAAGATCAACCACTACAATAGGCCACCTGCCCTTTACCTCAAAGTCTCTGACTAGCCGGGCCTCAGCTGGAGAACGCCGCTGGGAAGCCCAGCGCAGCAGGAGCTGACCTGTTCCAAATGCCTCTCTGCGGAAAGGCCCTCTCCCCTTCGCTTCTGTTTCATTGCGTCCCTTGGCTCCCGTGCAGCGGTCCTTGTCCCATGTCTTAGCTCCCCAACTCATCTAGATATTCAAGCCACCACTGCTTCACAGGCATCCTCAGCACCAGTCACTCAGACTCTGCTTGACGCTTCTCCTCTCGCGCACTGGAGAAGCCTCTGGAGGCCCTGACATGTCTCAGGTGTGGGCAGAGCCCTCGTGATAGCAGTCTGAGGGGGGCCTGTCCCCCTGGCTCACACAGGAGTGAAGGGCGGCTCCCTCCCTGCAGAGGGCACGCTGGCACAGCCTCATGCAGGGCAAAAGCCTCCTTTCCTTTATTTTATTTTTTTTAAAGATTTATGTATTGATTGATTGATGATACATACATACAAGCACTGGGTACAGTCAGAAGTGCGGGAGGGTGAGAGAATTCACCAGAGCCAGAGCAGGGAGCAGAGCAGGCATAAGGACCGAAGTACACTGCTGAGGGGAGCAGCAGGCGGCAGGAGAGGTCTGCGCGCCATGTGGGACCCTCCTCCAGTGGCCGGGGAGCAGCCGGGGATTGAACCGGCGCTGCAGAGGCTGCAGGCAGCTTCACAACCAGCGCTCAACTGCTGCACCACCGGGGAGGCCCTCCTTTCCTTTAAACAGAACTTCAACTCCTAGAACATTATCCTGAGAAAATATTTTTCAACTATCTGTGAGACCTGGCCCAGCAGACACCCACCCACGGCGGGCAGACGACACGGCGGCGGCGAATGCGGCAAGGAAAGTCAGCTACTGAAGAAACGTTACACGAGCCTGTATTTCCTATGAATTTGTATAGTTCATATAAAATTATGTGCTGCTATATAAATAACCCTATTTATATAAAATTCAAACCGAAGGAAAGCTACATCTGTGATGTCGGAAGGGAGGACCAGTGGTTGCCCTTGAGAAGTGTGAGAGGAGGCTACAGAGGCGGCTCTGGAAGGCCAGAGAGGCTGTTTCTTAATCTGGGTTGGTTCTACTTTGTGAAAAAATAGAGCTTTACTCTTATACACAATCCTGTTGTAGGCATCCTTCAAAAAAAAAAAAAAAAAAAAGTGCCGTGTGCACATGTGTGTGACACAAGGTCAGTCAATTCAGCTTTGTAACAAAACCTTAACTTCCCTTGTGGTCCAAAAAGAAATAGGTCTCATACAGCCATTTAAAATGAAAGGTGTTATATAAAATGTCAATAAATGAAAAATCCAACAATAAAAAATAGGACTGTAAAGATAAAAGGAATTACAAAGAAATATGAAAAATGTATTCATACTGTAATTGTATTGGTAGTGACGCAATATTGTTATTATGAATATATCTTGTAAAATAAAGCAAAGCAGGAGCCTCCCTGGTGGTGCAAGGGGTTATAATGCAACCTATGAAACTATCTGCAGCCTCTGCAATATAAGTTCAATCCCCGAATGGCCAGGAAGCAAGACACATGGCCCAGCAGACCCCTCCTGACTCCCCGCTGCTCCCCTCAGCAGTGTACTTCGGTCCATCTGCCTGTTCTGTTCCCCACTCTGTCTCTGGTGAATCCTCTCACCCCTCCGCACCTCTGGCCTGTACCCCAGCTCTTGTGTGCATAAATAAATCTATTTTAAAAATAATAAAGCAAAACAGTTAAATATGTGAATGTGATTAGGAAACAAGATTTTCACAAAAGAGGTATAAATGTAAAATCTTTGATCTTAAATCTTTTTTATTAATTTTATTTTTTTACATCATTGTTCATTTTTATTTTATTTTTTTTTTATAGAGGCATGCTTTATTTATTCATTTATTTGTTTGCTGGTTTGTTTGTTTGTTTGGTTTATACATGCACTGGGCACAGTCAGAAGCGCGGGAGGGTGAGAGAATTCACCAGAGCCAGAGCAGGGAGCAGAGCAGGCAGAAGGACCGAAGTACACTGTTGAGGGGAGCAGCGGGCGGCAGGAGAGGTCTGCACGCCATGTGGGACCCTCCTCCGGTGGCCGGGGAGCAGCCGGGGATCGAACCGGTGCCGCAGAGGCCGCGGGCAGCTTCGCAACCCAGCGCTCAACCGCTGCGCCACCGGGGAGGCCCCATTGTTCATTTTTAAACAATATTTGCTCACCCCACCCCCTCAGGTGTAGTCCCCACAGTGTTTTCTTCACCAAGGCACCTGTGCACCATCACCTCAGTCCCCTGTGCTCCTCCCTCCCTCCCTCTGATCCCTCTCCCTCCTCCTCCCCTGCAGGATGTCTCTGATTCATAATTGTCCATTTTTGATTTGTTGTGTTTTGTACTGTTATTATTTTTTTACACTGATGTCTTATTGGGCTCCCCTATATTCCTGCTATAAGTGAAACCATCTGATATTTTTCTTTTTCCTTCTGGCTTATTTCACTGAGCATAATTCCTTCTAGTTCCATCCACGTTGCTGCGAATGGCATGAGTTTATCTTTTTTGATTGCTGAATAATATTCCATTGTGTATATATGTCACATCTTCTTGATCCAGTCATCTATTTTTGGGCATTTGGGTTGTTTCCAGGTTTTACCTATTGTAAATAGTGCTGCAATAAACATAGGTGTACAGGTGTTCTTTTGAATCAATGTTTTTGTGTCCTTTGCATAGATCCCTAGCAGTGGAACTGCCGGGTCGTATGGTAGCTCCATTTTTAGTAGACTGAGGAACCTCCAGACAGCTTTCCATAGTGGACCAGTCTGCACTCCCACCACCACATCCTTGCCAACATTTGTTGTTGCTTATTTTTTGATATGTGCCACTCTTACTGGTGTAAGGTGGTATCTCAATGTGGTTTTAATTTGCATTTCCCTGATGATAAGGGATGTTGAACATTTTTTCATATGCCTGCTGCTCATTTGCATTTCCTCTTTGGAGAAATGTGTTTTAAGTTCTTCTGTCCATTTCTTTTTTTTTTTTTTTTTTATTTGTTTGCTGGTTTTTGTTTTTGTTTTTTTGGTTTTTTTTTTTTGTTTATACAAGCACTGGGTACAGTCAGAAGTGCGGGAGGGAGGGTGAGAGAATTCACCAGAGCCAGAGCGGGGAGCAGAGCAGGCAGAAGGACCGAAGTACACTGCTGAGGGGAGCAGCGGGCGGCAGGAGAGGTCTGCGCGCCATGTGGGACCCTCCTCCGGTGGCCGGGGAGCAGCCGGGGATCGAACCGGCGCCGCAGAGGCCGCGCGCAGTTTCGCAACCCAGCGCTCAACCGCTGCGCCACCGGGGAGGCCCTCTTCTGTCCATTTCTTGACTGGATTGTTTATTTTGCTTTTGTTGAGTCCTGTGAGTTCTTTGTATATCTTTGTGATCAGTCCCTTATCAGTTGACAGGCGTGCAAAGATTTTTTTTTCCCAATCAATAGGGTCTCCCTCTGTTTTGGTTAATGTCTCTTTTGCTGTGCAGAAGTTTTTCAGTTTGATGTAATCCCAGGTGTTTATCTTTTCCTTGACTATCTTTGCTTTGGGTGATGAGTCTTTAAAGATGTTATTGCAATGTATGTCTTGTAGTGTTTTACCTATATTTTCTTCTATATATTTTATGGTTTCAGGTCTTATGTCCAGTACTTTTATCCATTTTGAGTTGATTTTTGTGCATGGTGAGAGGTAGTGGTCCAGTTTCATTTTTTGTTTTTTAAAGATTTATTTATTTATTTATACAAGCACTAGGTACAGTCAGAAGCGCAGGAGGGTGAGAGGATTCACCAGAGCCAGAACGGGGAACAGAACAGGCAGGCTGACGAAACACACTGATGAGGGGAGCAGTGGTGGCAGGAGAGGTCTGTGCGCCATGTGGGACCCTCGCCCGGCGACTGGGGATCTAACTGGCGCTGCAGAGGCTGTGGGCAGCTTCACAACCCAGCACTCAACCACTGCGCCACCGGGGAGGCCCTAGTTTCATTTTTTTGCATGTGTTAAATCTTTTTTTCCAAAGAGAGCTCTCATTTTATTTTTTTCTTATCAACAGCATTAATTTTTTTTAAAGATTTACTTATTTATGCATACAAGAACTGGGGTCCAGGCCAGAGGTGCGGGGGAGGTGAGAGGATTTCCCAGAGACAGAGTGGGGAGCAGAACAGGCGGATCCACTGAAATCCACTGCTGAGGGGAGCAGTGGGGAGACAGGAGAGGTCTGCTGCACCATGTGGGTAGGTCCCTGGCTGGGGATTGAACCCATGCTACAATGGTTGGTGATAGCTTGATAGCACTGTCTTTAACCCCTGCGCCACCAGGGAGGCCCCGATCTTAAATCTTACTAGAAAAGACCAACGTGAATTCAGTAGGTTTTTTCTTTCTTAAAAAAGAAAGCAGGGCCTCCCTGGTGGCGCAGGCAGTTGAGCACTGCACTGTGAAGCTGTCCACAGCCTCTGCAGCGCGGGTTTGATCCTGGCTGGCCGGCGAGAATCCCACATGGCGCGGCAGACCTCTCCTGTCTCGCCTGCTGCTCCCCTCAGCAGTATATTTCATCAGTCTGCTTGTTCTGTTCCCCGCTCTGTCTCTGGTGAATCCTCTCACCCTCCCGCGCATCTGGCCTGTACCCCGGTTCTTATATTAAAAAAATAAATAAATCTTTAAAAAAAAAAAAACAAGAAAGCATTTCCCAACCCTGTCCAGTAGGAACACAGAGCAGCAGTGCCCAGACCCCTCTGCTCCCATGATACCAGGGACAGGACAGGAAACGGACAAGAATGTGGAACAGCCTTGTGTGTGGCTGGCGCAGGAAAGCTATGCAAGACTACTGACGCTGAGGCCAAAGGATGCAGGAGGCAGAGTAAAGGAGCTACCACCGGTCAAGGATGGACAATTCAAACATCAAAATGACATCACAGAATTTTCATGAAATGTAACACATTTTCATCAAATGCTAACGTCAACAGCAGAGAAGACAAGAAAGTTCCCCTTACAGCTAGTAACTGCAGAAGGAAATGCCAGAGTCTGAAAATCGCTATTTAAAACCCATCTTCCTAACAGAGTAATAAACTAATAATAGCCAAATATCATCCATGGATGCTAAACAAGTGGGCGAAGGCGTGATGCGCAACAGGCTATGTATGTCGTCTCTCAACAGCCCCTCACAAATCATGTCAACTTTTACAACGGATTAATTTAGTCTTAAGGTTACCACCCCCAATACTGGGGCAAATCAGCATCATATGACTCCTGAGAAGAACACATCAATTCGGGGTAGTCCCCCAAAACACAGACCATGAATCTAACCATGAAAAATATCAGAAAAGTGCAAACAGAGAGATACTCTGCAAAGTAACTGTTCCAAATTATTAAAAACATAGAGATCATGAAAACAAAGGGAAGGCTGAGGAGTGGGTGTGGCCTGGACAAGACTGGAGAGGCTGCAAGGAACTGCAGCTTGGGACCCCGACCCAGAGCCTAGCGTGAACTCGGGCTCAGAGCAGAGGCAGGCATGGACGTAACACTTCCCACTTTGATGGATGTACTGTGGTGACAGAAGAGAAAGACCCTGGGAAACAAATGATATGGTGAGAGATGCTGCTGAACCGCATGTATTATCTTAGGGAGGGGGAAGGGGAGAGAGGAGGAGGAGGGAAGCAAAACAGGCAAATTTCAGACAATTAGTCAACTGGGTAAGAGACATATGGGGAGTTCTTTGTACCTCTTGTCACTTTTCTAAAAGTGTGAGATTACAGCAAAAAATATTTTTTAAAGATTTATTTTATTTATGCATACAAGAACTGGGGTACAGACCAGAGGTACGGGGTGAGAAGATTCACCAGAGACAGAGTGGGGAGCAGAACAGGCTGATCCACTGAAATCCACTGCTGAGGGGAGCAGTGGGGAGACAGACAGGAGAGCTGCGCCTTGTGAGTCGGCTCTCTGGCCGGGGATCGAACTCAGGCCACAGTGGCTAGCAATAGTGTGATAATGCTGAGATAATCCCTGCGCCACCAGGAAGACCCCCAGCAAAGTTTTTTTAAAAAGAGAAACTTAGCATGCACTTTCAACATGACGAGTGGTGCTTGTTTGGAAGTGAATCTGAACAAACCAACTAAATAAAACAGGCGTGACTAACCCATCAACCTAGCCATGCCCATCTGTGGCAGCGGTTATTATGTGGATCTACACGTGGACAAAGCCACACATGAGTGCATAGGAACGGTGAGCGCCAGCAAAGCTCTGTGCACCTCAAAAGTCGGCTTCCGTCCAGTACCCAGTTAGAAAGATCACATGCGGGGGAAAAGGGCACAAGTGACCTCCACACACATTGTTTATAATTTCCTTGTGATCTTTAATTATTTCAAATTAGAAAGTTAAAAATAAATCAAATAAATTTTTATAAATCAAGAGCAACTACAAAAGATATTTCTGAATCTATCAAAGAATAGACTTCTTTAAAAGCAGAATTTTTACAGGTTAAATGTGGTTTTATTGCCCCAAACAATCCCTATATCATAGAAAAATATAGCAGATACCTGATGTCTAGGATTTGCTTTAAGTAATGCCGTAAGGGGGCCTCCCTGGTGGCGCAAAGGGTCAAGCTTCAGCACTATGAAGGTGTCCGCAGCCACTGCAGCATGAGTTTGATCCCCAGCCAGGAAGCGACCCACAGGGCGCAGCAGACCTCTCCTGGCTCGCCCACTGCTCCCCTCAGCAGTGTATTTCAGTCAGTCTGCCTGTTCTGTTTCCCACTCTGTCTCTGGTGAATCCTCTCACCACCCCAACCCCCACACCTCTGGCCTATACCCCAGCTCTTGTATGCATAAATAAATAAATCTTTAAAAAAAAGAAAAAGAAAAAAACACAGGCCTTAAAAAAAACCTTGAAATGTCTTCAAAATCACACTAGTTGTTTGACGGCCTGGGGCGGCTACCGCAGCCACAGGGACGCACTGCCTTGGGAGCCGCACGCTGGCCTACAGGAAGTGCCCCCACGTGGAATAAGGCATGACACAGGATGACAAAAGACAGCAGGCAGGGACACATTTCAAACTTGCCAAACCCTAAGTTTCATGCCAACCAGGACCACTAGAGCTCATTCCTAACGTTTCTGTGGCACCGTGATGCCCCTCAATGACACAGGGAGGAGCAGAGAAACTCTTTCTAAAAGAAAGCAGCCACGCAGGACCGGCAAGGCCACACCGCCACTGTCCCTCCTGTGGACGCTGCAGTGTCACCCTGGCCTTCTGCGGGGCCTCATTTGCTACAGTGGCAAATAAAGATGACTTGTTCAGACCCTCTGCTCCCAGCTTACCTCCCTCCATTTTTCCTCTAACAAAGATCTAAAATTGAGTCTCTATCTTTCTCACGACAATTGAACTGAGAATTTATCATCAATGTCACATGTCTCTAGAAATCCTAGGAAAACTGAATCCTGAATTATCCTCAATCCAGAAGAAACAGCTGAGTTACACAGCAGAATCTGCTTCTCTGTATTCAGTATTACTTTACAATTTAAAAGTGAGTAGCTTGAGGTCTGAAATAAAAATCTCAAGTTCATTGGGGCAGGATTGTACAAGGAGCCTCACCGGGGACAGCCGGCCCCTGCTTGAGGGGGGCAGGCGGCTCCACACGAAGCCGGGGTCAGCCCCAACCAGGACGGCACATGGCAACGGCTGCGCATCCACGCCTCTGAGCGGTTCTCCGCCGCTCAGCTCAGGTAATACACGTGCAGTCAGACTTGCAGTGACAGCTTAGAAAGTCACACACAACACTATTCACAAAATAGTGGATTACAGAAGCAATTCATTGCCCCGGTGAAGAATTTTCCAATAATTCTCTACACAAGAGTCATAAATGACCCACGCATTCATGTAATCAGAGGACAAACAGGGCTGGAACTGAGCCTCTCAACGGTCGAATCTGCCCTCAAGGGCCGTGACTCGAGAGCAAACAGCAAGCTGCCTGCCTCGCGCTGTCAGTTCACCCATAAGCTCGCAGCTCTGGCCTGGCTCCCCATCAGGGCACCACACCAGAGGGTGCCAGGAGAAGCGCTAGAGCGAGCCCCCATTTCCCAGGCTCTGCTCCTCTCGCTGTGGTGGTCCGCGTCAGACAGCAGCCACCTGTCAGAGCTGAAGTACTACTACTGAAGACCGAGTAAAGAAACACAGAACACTCTGCCACACTCAATAAGCTCAGGATAAACCTAGTTGGCACTGAGTTCACGGGCATGAGCCAACTGCTGCCAGCCTTCTTGAGGTGAGAAGGGAACTGCCTGCCTCTTGGCAATTTGAAGTCCTCGAGCTGACTGTGTTCTGAGGAACTAAGGCCAAACCCCACTCCCACAGCTCTGGCCAGTGCTCCCAACGGCAGTCAAGCTAAACGCCCACTAATAAAACGCTGGCCAGTGGGGATGTATATAAATCTCGTATTTCTGCAAATGTATGCACAGACAAGAAAAGTGCAGAAACAGGCAGCAGTTCCAAGCGAGGCTG
This sequence comes from Talpa europaea, assembly GCF_964194135.1. NCBI lineage: Eukaryota > Metazoa > Chordata > Mammalia > Eulipotyphla > Talpidae > Talpa > Talpa europaea. Next base: position 113,285,070 of record NC_140075.1, read on the forward strand.
CACAGACATGAAGGCCAGCAGCTCGGGCGGCGGCACAGGTGGTTGCAAGAGAGACTGAGGCTACAAGCGCCAGCAGGTCCCACCAGCAGCACCCATGGCTACAAGACAGATTTCCCAAATCCCCAGGAAGAGATACAATGACACGACATCCCCAAACGTTCTCATTGCCTGCAGTTAGCCCAAGCACTGGGGCTGTTCTGGGACACGGGGAGGCCTGGGTGAGAAACCACGTCTCACGGGAGGACACAAAGGACGGACAGCGTGGCAAAGGTGCCAGAGCCAGCCAGGACTTGTCCTGCTACAGGCAAGGCTGAGAGAGGCACCGAGAGGCAAGCACCCAAGCCAGCCGGCCCATCCCAGAGGCCCCCCGCCTTCCTGGGGAATGCGGCTCTTTTGTCAGCAAACAACTCTAGGTACATGTTACAGAGACAGCTCTGTCTCTGATGGAGTCAGAACACTGGGGTCTCATTGTGGGCCCCGCCACTCCTGGTCCCTGAGCTTGGTCCCTCATCTGCCTTTCCAAACCATTTCCAACCAGTTGGGAAAATGAGGATAATAAAATAGTTCCTACCACATATAGCGTCTGAGGATCAAGGTGTTAAATATGAGTGGTGGTTAAATATGCCGACGTAAAGCAAGAGCTCAGTGGTATTAGCCACATTATTAAATAAATAAAATCAACTTAGGTTTGTTAAATGCATCCAAACCAAGTACAGAGTCAACATGGAAACAAACATTTGATGGTTTATAAGCACTTAAAAAATAAATGTAGGGCCCCCCTGGTGGCACAGAGATTAAAGTCTTAGCACTATCGAGCTAATGCCAGCCACTGCAGCCTAAGTTTGATCTCCGGCTAGGGAGCTGACCCACAGGATGCAGCAGACCTCTCCTATCTCACCCGCTGCTCCCTTCAGCAGTGGATTTCGGTAGATCTGCCCATTCTGCTTTCCACTCTGTCTCGGGGGAAATCCTCTCACCTCCCCCAACCCCTGCACCTCTGGCCTGTACCCCAGCTCTTGTATACATAAATAAAAATAAATCTTTTAAAAAAAGAAATACATTTAAAAATAAATAAAAAATAAATGCACTTTTCTACTTAATGTGTGTGTAAAAATGCATGTGTACAGGGAAGGGAGGCTTCCTGAAAGGAGTGTGGCCACAGAGGTCAGAGGTGAGGGCTAAGGTTAGGGCCTGAACACACTTTCCCCACCCCAGAGGGTTAAAAGCCTGGCCCACCGCTTCTATCCATTCACTTTCATATAACATAGCAGGACTAAGGTAAGGCCGGCAAATCGACCTCCACCGATCAGTTAAGATTTTACTAAACTCAATGTAGCATTAACTTTTTTTTTAAATAAGATTTATTTTATTTATACAAGAACCGGGGTACAGGCCAGATGTTCAGGAGGGTGAGAGGATTCACCAGAGACAGAGGGGGAACAGAACAGGCAGACTAACAAAATACACTGCTGAGGGGAGCAACGGGCAAGACAGAAGAGGTCTGCTCGCCATGTGGGTTGCTCCAAGGCCAGTGGGGATCAAACCAGCACTGCAGAGGCTGCAGACAGCTTCACAGCGCTGCGCTCAACTGCCCGCGCCACCAGGGAGGCCCTGTAGCATAACTTTTTAAAGCAGTCAGATGTGCCGAGGACAGAGCTGTGTCGTAAACCAACTCAGGCCACGCAAGCCCAAGTCTGACACGAGAACACGCAGTGTGCGCGGATGCTGGAGACCCTGGGGGGGGGGGGTGTGCCGCGGCCTGCGCCAGGCCCTAAGAGAACTACTGCCAGGGCAGGGAGGAAGGAAATCAGTGTCTTGACAGGGCAAGGCTGAAAGGCAGGCGCTTGGTGACTGGGCGAAGACCATAACGGCATCCAGGGAGACAGGGGTCGCGCCCCCTCAGCGGCCACGCGGCAGCCAAGGTGCACAATGCTCCTGGGAGCAAGCGCTCTGTGAAAGGTGGGAACGGTGAGAAAGGACGTGGCTTTGGAGACCAACGGGCCACACTGAAGTACCCCACTGCAACTCAGCAGCTTAAACAAGTGACTCCATGCCCACAGCCTCCCTTCTGTCATCTACACACAAGGGAGAACCCCATTACTTGCTCTGCACAGTGCGTGTGAGGACCACGTGTGTGATGCACCAGCTCGGGGCCAGCAGAGCGTTTGTGAGAAATGGCAGCTATGATGACACAAATCTGCACAAGGTAATCATGGGTACTAATACACTCCACAGATTAACAGCCAATGAGCATTCACTGCACATTTGGCTCAGGGAGAACCTGGAACTGGATGCCCCAAGGTAGTCGGTGTTTCAGTATCCTGACCAGCTCCCCCTCTGCCCCCACACACACCTCACCCACCCAGTTTCTGATTCGGTGTCAAGAGCAGCACCGGGGAGTCTGCATTTCCGTGAGTGTCAAGATGCTGCTGCTTCTGCTGTGGATCATGTATAAGAAAACCATGGCCTGGGCCTCACTGGTGCCACAGGGGTTAAGTCTCAGCACTATCAAGCCATAGCCAGCCACTGAGGCCTGTGTTCGATCCCTGGCCAGTTTGCTGACCCACAGGGCAAAACAGACCTCTCCTGTCTCCCACTGCTCCCCTCAGCAGTGGATTTCAGTACATCTGCCTGCTCTGCTCCCCATTGTCTCTGGTGAATCCTCTCAACCCACCCCACCCCCGCACCTCTGGCCTGCAGCCCAGCTCCTGTATGCAAAAATTTTTAAAAATTAATCTTTAGGGAAAAAAATAAAAAGAAAACCATGGCCTGAGAAGGAAGAGGACTTGGCAGTTTTTAATCAATGTAAGAAGCCAAACATTTAGGCCATGGCAGAGGCAATCAGAGGGTGTGGATGGAGCTTGAGAGGCCAAGGCCAAGGCCAGACAAAACAGACGTGCAGGGGCAACAAGGTGCAGCTCACCCCTTAAACACCCCAGCAGGAGAACTCATCAGGAGAACCGAAAGAAGATTTCCACTGGCGGTGAGCTTGCTTACAGGCTCGGCTGGGCCTCGCAGGACAGCAAAGGAAGCCACTACAAACTGTGGGCAAGTCAGCCCCAACTGGAAGACGGCAACTGCAAGCAGAGACGGGACAACGACTGGGCAGGGAACGAGAAGAGCAAAGCCATGGAGGCCCAGGCCAGGTCTGATCACGGGACTGCCGTCGCTGCAGCCCCGCCCCGCAGAGCTTCCCCGCCGCAAGCCCAGAGCCTGCACGCCCAGAGCCTGCACGGGAGCCACCAGGTTTGAGGCGCACAGCAGAGGGCTTCAACCCCATTAAACCCTCCTATTTCCTAATTTCCTGGCATTACCTTGCATTAATCAAGGGAGCTGAGACACCTTAAATTTACTCAAACAGGAAAAGAAAATCATATTTCTTTACTTGTGCACGATGCATGACTTACTACACATTTATTAAGACAGAGTACACAGGACGAGCAACCTTTAGTTACCAACTTAAAAGTCTACAAAATCAGCTTCCCAACAGTGCTCACCAGGAGACTGTCTTTCAGTCACCCCTTTATGGTCAACACTGGCAAAGATGACACAACTGGTATTGAAAAACACACGACATGACCCTCGGGTCTACACACCGAGCGTTCTGCAGAATTGCTGACAAGTTCTTTTCCACATCATTCACGAGCGAGCAAGAAATCCTGAGTGCCCCCACCCCCAAAACTGGGGTTGAAACCCCATCTCACATCTTAAACCAGAATAAATTGCCACGATACCAAAGAGAGATCAAATGTAAACAACGGAATCTCAGCAGCACAAGAAACCAAGAGGATTTTTAACAATCAAGTTAGGAGGGTAAGAGAGTTCCCACAACGTCCAAAAAAACCAACGAGAATCCTAGTAGAAAAATGGTCTAGGACATGGACAACTCATAGAAAATACAAGTGAAAATGAAATGATGTGCTGAGCCAGGCTGGTCCAAGACACAGACACGGAGGTCACAGCACTTGTATCTGTCAAATCGGCAGAGACCAAGTACCAGCGCACTGTGCCAGCATAGGTCAGAGCCGCCCGTGGGAGGCCCTGACATGTCCACTAGAAGGCCGAGTCCTCTGCCCAGCAATCCTCTCGTGGAAATGCAAGCAGCGGCCTGCACAAATGACAGCACGTGGCTCACAGAAGGCAGAAGCAGCTTCAAAGCCCACCAAAGGGCGAATCTGGTCCCTGGGCATGACCAGAGGGTGTGTGGCTGTCAATAAGACACTGACAGGGCCTCCCCAATTGCACAGCGGTTGAGCGCCAGGTTGCGAGGCTGCCCGCAGCCTCTGCAGCGCCAGTTCGGTCCATGGCTGCTCCCTGGCCATAGGAGGAGGGTCCCACATGGCGCGCAGACATCTCCTGCCGCCCGCTGCTCCCCTCAGCAGTGTGCTTCGGCCCTTCTGCCTGCTCTGCTCCCCACTCTGGCTCTGGTTAGTTCTCTCACCCTCCCGCGCTTCTGACTGTGACCAGTGCTTGTATAAATAAATCTTAAAAACAAAACAACCAAAAAAAGACACTGACAAAGGATAATCTCCAAAATATGGCTTACAAGACAAAAACAAGGAGCAATACAGTACAAATGCTAAAACAGTCGTTTCTTTAAAGAGGGACACATCTGCAATCTCATGTGCAGAACCACAGACCCTCTCTGGAAATAACCTGATGCCAGTTACCGCTAAGGAGGGGAGCCCATGAGTTAAAGGGGCAAGTATGAGAGACTTGTCCCCATACGCCCTTTTAATCGATGCATACTAGAGCTGGGGTTCAGGCCAGAGGTGTAGGGGGATGAGAGGCTTTACCAGAGACAGAGTGGGGAAGAGAACAGGTGGATCCACTGAAATCCCTGACTGAGGGGAGCAGTAGGGAGACAGGAGAGGTCTGCTGTGCCATATGGGTCAGCTCCCTGGCCAGGGATCAAACTTGTGCTACAGTGGCTGCAGATAGCTTGATGACACTGAGACTGAACCCGGAAGCCCACACCCTCTGAATTTATTACCCATTTTAAGAATAAACTGTGCCTAAGAGAAGCCATAATATCTACAGCCGAAGTCAAAATTCTCTCCACTTTACCCGAGATCAATTCCTTGCCCAAGAGAGACCCAGTCCCAGGCCCTGCAGCTTTGTTCCTCTCTCCCTCTCCTCCCTCAGGCCAAGAAGCTGCCAGTCCACCCCTGCTCTCTGTCCACATAGCAATGTTGTGTATCATGCATCTGTGCAATCCAGCTGTCAGCTGGGGTAAAAAGAACCACCCAGAAACCCTGGCACTAACTGGGTCCCCACGATCGACGCCCGTGCTGCCCAGTGACGGGCGATGACAGCCAAGTGGAGGGAGGACCCAGACCTGCAGGTGAAACGATTCCCGGCAAAGCTGCTGAAACGAGGGGCTCGTCCTCACAGCAAGGGCTTCCCCACTGCGGCAGAGTCCACGCCGGTGCACTGTGCTGGGGGCACGCTGATTACTGAACACTCGCAACACCACTCTCTCTGTGTCAAGCACTGCTTTAGGTCCTGGGGTTTCGGCCATGAAGGTTAATCAAGCCCTCCTCTGCTGGACGCTACAGCCAAGGAATCTGATGAGCAGCCGAGAGTAGTAAGGACGATGAAGAAAAATCAGCCAGGAAAAGGTGGTGGAAGGGAGATGGAGTGCGTTTCTAGGGAGACAAAACAGAAAGTTTCTTTGGCAGGATCAGTTCTGGGCAGAGAGTCAAGGAGTGAGGGAGTCCACAGGGGTTGCCAGGGAAAGGCATCTAGTCAGAGGGAACAGTACTTACGATGGCTCAGTACTTACAATAGTGGATCATGCTGCAGTGAGCTTCCTTCTGAGGAAGAGAAAGTGCCCTAACAAACTATACTGGTGGTTGTGGAGAGGGAAGGCACCAGATCTAAACAGGAAGGCACTACAAAGTATTAAGAGTGGAGAAATATGATCTGCCTTGCTTTGCCTAAGCGGTCTCTCCAGCTGCCATGGGAGAGACAGGGAGCCATCGGAGAGACCAAGAGAGATGGTGGAGAGATGGTTCTTCCTGTGGTGGGGCAGGAGAGATGAGATTCTAGATACATTTTAAGGCTGAGCCAACAGGAAGGAGGATGACTCCAAGGTATTTAGCCCATGCAACCTTTTACAGTGATCTACTAAGTTCATTAAAAAAAGTCACACCTGTATATAAACTCGACTTCTTTAAAATAGGTTATGGGCGCCATCAACATTTATGCTCATCTTCATTCCAAGTCAGAGGCTGCAGAACAGGTCTTCATGCTGGAAAGGTCACACACCTGGGTTCATTCAGGTGCAAGCACAACCCTGGGGGCAGGGCCCACACCACAATGAAGGCGCAGAACTGAGCGCCAAAGGGAGCCAGAAAACACCAGAAGAGGAACAGCTGTGGGTGGAAATGGAGCTCTTCCTCCCTTGAAGTTTCCAAATTTTCTACCATAAACATGCCCAAATCTTTCCTTTTTACTGCTGCCACCGAAGGCACACGCCTTACAGCGCAAGCTTACTGTGACTCGAGCAAGCAGCAGACCTTTCTCCTAAAAGCACCTTCTAAACTGAACGGTTGCCAGATCTTCCACGCCTCCACTGGCTGCTGCTGGTGCCAAGGTAAGACGTACACTGGGGAGATCTGCATGGGAGAGGGGAGTGCAGAGAACGGGGTACACATAACAGTGTGCCATTCTTCCAATACATACTCACAAAGCACAGATGTAAAAGATCAGCCACTGACTCACTGGCAACATCTCACCATGAAGCAATTACATGCAAGACAATGTGCTTACACAGGAGACAGCGCTGGGCACTGGCCATGAACAAGTGACACTTGCACACAATGATCCACCCACCCAAGCCTCTAGAGCACCTAAAACGCATCAAAGGCCATGAGCTAAACACAGTACCGAGTTCAGCAAAGAATCAGAAAATGAACTATCCCAAGTTTACAATCTAAACGGGAGTGGGGAGAAGGACATTAAGTTTCAAATTCAAATTATTTTATTATTGTGACAAATGCTAGAGAGACAACCTGGCAGAGAACATCAGACCTGACCTAGTCTAGGGGTCAGCGGAATAGGCCTAGACAAAGGTGACATATAACCTAAGAGTTCAAGGAATAGGAATTAAACAGGTGGAGGGTGAAGGACCATCCAAGCCTAGGAGGCTGCACATGAGAAGAATCTGTAGTAAGGAGGGAAGGCCTGTTAGAAGCATTAAAAGGAAGCCAGTGAGTCAGAAAGGCAGGGTGAAGGGAAGAGAGCGCAGGTAAAGCAAGGGCCAATTCACGTGGGGCAGAGCAGGCCTTGCTGGTACTTTTATTTTAATGCTATAGCAACAGGACTCATTGAAAGATTTTAAGGCTCGGAGTAAAATCAGATTCACATTTTTATTTATTTATGCATACAAGAACTGTGATGCAGGCCAGAGGTGCGGGGGGTGAGAGGCTTCACCAGAGACAGAGCGGGTAGCAGAACAGGTGTATCCACTGAAACACACTGCTAAGGGGAGCAGCAGGGAGACAGGAGAAGTCTGCTGCACCCTGTAGGTCAGCTCCCCAGCTGGGGATCGAACTCAGGATAGCTTGACAGCACTGAGACTTTAACCCCTGCGCCACCAGATCCACATTTTTAAAGATTACTCTGGCTACCCTATAAAGAAGAAATGAGGGCCTCCCTGGTGGCACAGGGGTTAAGACGCAACCTATGAAACTATCGGTAGCCACTGCAGCACGATTTAGATCCCCAGCCAGGGAGCTACCCACATGGCGCAGCAGACCTCTCCTGACTCCCCACTGCTCCCCTCGGCAGTGCACTTCGGTCAATCTGCCTGTTCTGTTCCCCACTCTGTCTCTGGTGAATCCTCTCACCCCCACCCCCACACCTCTGGCCTGTACCCCAGCTCTTGTATGCATAAATAAATAAATCTTTAAGGAAAAAAAAAAAAGAAGACATTAGAAGGGAGTGGGAACAGGTAAGAGACCAGTCAGAAGGCTGCAGGGTGCCCAGGTGAGGGCCGGGGATTCAACAACTACTTGGTAGGAAATCAACACAAACCCTGAAGAGAAAGTGGGGGAAAGGGGGAGGAGGGTGTGCCAGGGATAACAACAAAACACAAAACATTAATGACAAAGCAAAACAAAACTACAGACATGTTGAAAACATACAGCCGTTTCACAGCAAATATTAAATAAACTTTCAGTTTTCAAAACAGAATTTAGAGCAAAACTAGAGATGAGAGTATAATATACCAACACAAAGAACAATTTACAAAGATTAACAATTCTGAATTTAATAAGTAAAACTGACAAAAGGGCAGCCTTAAAAATGGTAACAACACGGGCAATAGAAGTAGCACTAAAAAAGGTGGTCTCACATACAGACAGGTCAACCTGTACCTAACAGGCAGTGGATAAGCACTCTTTTAAAAGAGGTGGAACTCGGGCCTCCCTGGTGTCACAGGAGTTATGTCTCAGTGCTATCACGCTACTGCCAGCCACTGTGGCCTGAGTTCGGTCCTTGGCCAGGGGGCCGACCCACAGGGCGCAGCAGACCTCTCCTGTCTCCCCGCTGCTCCCCTCAGCAGTGGATTTCAGTGGATCCGCCTGTTCTGCTCCCCACTCTGTCTCCGGTGAGTCCTCTCAACCACCACCCCCCGCCCCGGCACCTCTGGCCTGTACCCCAGTGCTTGTATGCATAAATAAGTACATAAAAGAGGTGGAACTCTAGCTCACAAAGAGTTTCATCACATTTCAAATATTCAGTATCAAGAAACATAGTCTATAGCCATTTAACATCAACAAGTTGATCAGTAAAAAAGTCAAACACTATGAATAGAAACTGAAAACACCTGCCCAGAAACCCTGAAAGCAGGAATGACACTGACGATAACAAAATATTTCTATCTCAATGACAGTGGCAGTAACACAAATCTAATGCAATTGAGACTGAAAAAGAGGCGCCCGGAGGGACTTCCACAGCCTTAGCACCGCAGTAAAAAGCAAAAATGGCTGAAAACCAACCTTTTACTCCGCAAGAGCAAAGTAAACCTGAGGAAAACAAAGAGCAAATACACAGCAGATATCAAGACAGAAACCAAAGAAACAGGAGTTGACTCTTTGAAACAAAATTTTAGTTGACCAACTCTGGAAAGAAAAAAACAGGCAGACGAATTCAGGGTGCCACCCGGGCTGCTTGCTGAGGAGCCGGCAGCTGGCGCACTCACAGGAGACCAAGACCCACCGCACTCACAGCAAGACAGCAAGCAAGAGGCAGTAGGCCCGAGAGAAGAGACCGGCCTGGAGCTGAGTGACAGTGATGGGAGGCACGTGACAGTGACGGGAGGCGCGCGGCCAGAGCACAGGGCGCGCAAGTGTTAACTGCCCTAACAAGCAGATCTGTGCTTTCAGGGTAATACCCACTGGGTTAATTTACCACAATAAAAATTTATTCCTTGGGGATGGGGGAGGGAAAAGGCATAAACAATTTTAGGAACGAAAGACAGAGTAGATGGGAGTGAGGGGAAGTGGGACCAGCTGTGTCGTGAGGAGATCCAACTAAAGACAAGGTGGAGGAGGGACTGGAATCCTGAGGCCAGAGAGATAGAAAGTCAAGTTCAAGCGTCTGACAAGGAGGGTTTCAACAGGAAGATGGTCAACTATGTCATGTTGAAGATGGTCAGCTCTCACTTCTGTGAGAGCCCACGGAAGGGGCTGAGTGACCAGCGTCCTGGAGAAATCAGAGAGCAGGTGCCAAGGTCACACTGGAGAAAAAGACTGAGTTCCTAATTTTGTGCTAAGCTGTCTCAGCTGATGACAAAGCCCCAAGTGTCACTGCGGGACAAAGTGCCAGAGGCGGACAAGAGGTGACTAGGCACAGGCCCAAGTGCCAAGCCATAAGAGCCACAGTGTCTGACGGGTCAGGTGTGGCCCTGAAACACCCAAGATGACAGCAGGAAATGGGAGGAGGCTGTGAGACAGGTTAAAGTCTTCAATGAGCAGGGGAGCCAGGCAGCATGGAGGAAAGAGGAAGGTGGGGGTCCAGGGCAGAGGCTCTGCAGGGCCCCCTGGAGGGGTGCAAATGAACTAGCTGGCCTGGCTGCGCCCTGGAGGGTGGAGTCCTGGCCCCCCACTTGGCAACACCCCGCCCTCTGAACCCTGGGAAACAGACTGCTGCAACAAGAGGGCACCAAGCATAACACCATTTTTCAAATTAGCTGAGCAAGTAATAGTGCCCTCCAAAATCTAGAGGGAAAAAATCAGCAACATGAGAAGATGTACAAATACTACAGCTCCACAGAAAGAAGGGACAGCAGCAGAAAGTCTTTCCTCTGGAAGAGAGAGTGTGAGCACTCTTTCCCAGGGCATTAGGATTAGGAAGACGTTGCTTCCAAACAAAGCAAGCTTGGGGCAATCAAGACACCAGACGCTGCCTCCTCCTTGGTCGATCCAGAGCACCCTAAAGGCGCAAGGTTTGAGGCTGTGGCTAACATCCACAAGCCCCTAGCCAGCGCAAAGGGGCTAGCAAGCCTGCCTCTGAGAGCATGGGCAAGGATGGCCACACAGCCCATGAGCTGGATTTTGAAGACGACCTAATTCACTCAAGCAACTCCTTAAAGGACTATTAATCGTGACCCATCCTTCATTCAAAATCAAACCCAAGGGGCCTGCTATGTACCGGTCCTATGCTCGCTCTGAATGGACAGACGGTTTCTACTCTCAAGACTCAGTCTAGTGGGGGAGACAGAGGTTCTGACGCAACACCCCAACACCGTGTGACAAGGTGGGAAGACACACAGAGGCTGCACAGCAAGAGCAGGGAGGCCTACCAAGCAGGCGCGAGCACGTGCAGCAAGGAGTCCACCCATGTGCCCATCCCTGCCTGCAGAGCTCTCTCACCCCAACCCTTCTCCAGAAAGAAGTGTCCCCGATATTGACCCAGGCATGGCTGGGCGACTGCTCAGCACCTGCTATACATCTACCCGCCTGGCGGGGGCTCACTGTGGCTGCAGGGCAGTCAGGGCACCGAACAGCCCAACCCCTGCTGAAGGAGTGAGAATGACCCTCTGGCCAAGGCATGGGCTCGTGAGCCCCTGTGGGGCAGTGAGTCCAAGGAGGAGGTTTGTCTCTGATACCATCTTCCTCATCCCCTCATCCCCTCATCTTCCTCATCCCCTCCTCCTCATCAGCGCTCACGCAGGCCCTGTGGTACGGAAGCAGGAGGCCTAGGCCCTCGGCCACCGCTGCCATGCAGAGGACTGGCACGCGGTGGAGAGCAGCGCCAAGGAAATCCCACAAGACAGAACAGGCGCCCCAGTCACACCAAGCCGGAAGTCTGCGTAACCTAGGAATTTTCACTGACAAGAAATGTACCTAAAGTTTACGCTAGTTTGTGCTGGGTTTCCTGTTATGTAAAAACCAAAGTATCCCTAACATGGTAATATATTCAAGGTGTGCTAAGTCCTAAAGCCACCAGGGCCTCTCCCATCCACACACTGCCCTCAGCACATTCACGGTTCACCTCTCACTGTTAAACCTAGTTAAACCTAGTTCTCAAATATTAAAATGAAAATCTTTCCACTTTATTTGCACCTTAAAGAAAAGCAACTGGTTAATATTTAAATACCATGGCTCAAAATTGTCTTAAAAAATGCATACAAAAAGATTTACAAATGTATATAATTTATAACTACCAAAAATATGAAAATTCGTCATGGTAAACACACACACTCCTAAGCAAAAATAAGACACGACAGACAAAATAGGAAGGAAAAGATCCTCCAATTCACATCACAATCAAAGGGCTAATCTCCCTGACAAACGAGCCCCTCTATAAAGATCAAGATAAGCCATAACCCACACTAGAAATGGACAAGGGATATGGACAGTCCAGAGAAGTGATTTCCCTCTCCAGATGCTGAACCTCACTAACCACACGGGGAAAACGAAACAGAATGACACTAATTCCTCACTGCCATCCAATGCAGAAGCCCAACCCAGGGAGACTGTGCTGCCTGGTCACATTCATAGGGAGCACAAAGACCGGCCCCAGTGTCAGCAGAAGAAGGAGCCCTAGCGACACCAGAACACAGGTGCCTGTGCCCTCTGACCCAGCAGCACCTTTTCTGGAAATCTGCCCTACAGACAGCCCTGCCCCCGCGCACGGTAACACACGCAGTTCTCACCGCTGTATATGTACTGTTTTCTCAATCAACAATCGAGAATCATCTGGTTAAATAATTTATGAGACATCCACAACACCAGTATAAAGCACCCATTAAAAAGAGTGAAGACGCTCTATTAATACGGAAAGGTCTCCAATACACATCACCAAGCACAGAAAAAGTCAAAGAACACATTCCTTCAATTCCTTCAAATCTCTGTTCAAATATCTTATTCTTATAACAACAGAGTAAGGGCCACCCTGGTGGTGCACGAGTTAAGTCTCGAATTATGAAGCTACCAGCAGCCCCTACAGCATGAGTTCGATCCCCAGCCAGGGAGCTGACCCACAGGGCGCAGCAGACCTCTCCTGTCTTCCTTCAGCAGCAGATTTCAGTGGATCCACCTGTTCTGCTCCCCTCTCTGTCTCTGGGGAGTCCTCTCATCCCCTGCATCTCTGGCCTGCACCCCAGCTCTTGCATGAATAAATAAATAACTATTTAAAACAAAAAACAAACAATAGAATGAGCCAAAAACAAATAAAATGGTTACAGGGAAGTGAACTGAAATGGGAACAAACTGCTGAACTAACCTTGTTTTATAGCCCTCATGCTGGTGCCACCTGCAACACAAAATCAAGTGTAACAGCGTCACGAGGCATAACTGACAAGACCATGCACACCTAAATGTGTATGACTGGGGGGACGGGGTCTGCACCTCCAAACCCTCTGATTCCATTGCTCCAGCCCAGGGAAGAGACACCCAACACCACCTCCCTTACGCTTCTGTGCTCTGCCTGCAGCAGCAATGGCCACTATGGGCCCCGCCAGCCCCAGCACGTGCCCCGCCGTGTTCAGTACCCACTCATCTAGCAAGGCGGAGGGTCCCCGGATAAATTAAAGATAATTCCTCATATTCTAACTGAATTATGGTAATAATTGTGCAACTTGGTACATTTACTAACCATCTCTCAATGAGACCATTAAAACAGACGGCAGAGAGACAAAATCAGTTGGCTGGGACGGGCCGAAGCCGCCGGGGAGAGAGTTAGAGAAGCCAGCCGAGACCAGCAGGGTCCCACTCGCCTGGGCACCAGCATCCAGGGCTCCCGACCGCAGACGGCAAGCCTGGGGTGCAGCCCAACTCTGTCCTTCCAACAGACTCCCAGGGGATGACACTGATGGGCCAATCAGTGGGCCACACTCTGAGGGGTCCAACAACTTCAACAATGAGGAGCTTTGCTCCGTGAAGCTGCTGAGAAATCGGGCACAGGCTACAGGATAGAAAGGATGCACAGGGCGTGGGCGGGGACCAGAAAGTCCCCCCACTTTTAAGAGGAAACAACATATTTACTGTACAGTTGGACTCAGCCCCGGGAGACCACTGAGGGAAGATTAAGCAGGGCCTGGGCACTTAACAGGCGCATGCAGCACAGCAGGGAGGGGAACTCAAGCACAAAAGATGAAAGGAAGTGAGAGGGACCAAAGGGGGATGGCCAGCACCTCGCGATGACCTAAGTCCTGAAGCCCCTTCCGGGAGTCCTCTGCAGTCCACCAGGACTGTGTCCCCTGAAGGAGGACGCACACTCCTGTATTGGACAGTACAGTAGAGTCTTTTAAAAAGCCATCCTTAGAGCGCTGGAAGCAGGGGACAGCCAATATATAATGCTTGCCACTCTGGAAGAAAATTCTATTCTCCAAAGCCTTGCACAAGCTTTCACCCTCAAGTGCAGCTGACTGGTCTCAAACAGTCATGAGAGGCCCCGCTGGTGGGCCTCAGGCTTCCAGTTGCTCCTCCCTCAGCCTGCCCACCCAGCCATCAAAATTCAGCTTAAATGTCACCTTGTTCAGGTCTCCCTAAATTCCCACAGCCACTGAGACAAACACTGAGTTGTCATCACTTACTACCTGAACTCAACAGAGCAGTCATCGGGGCAGAAGAACAGTTGCCGAGAAAAAGAAAAGCAGAAAACAGAGGTCAACTCAGAAGTCCAGGTAATCAGCTGCCGACTAAAAACTATCACAAGGACCCCAGGACCTCTTCAGGGAGCGAAAAGTTGCCATTAGTAGGCGAAGCAAAGTGGGGACCCTCCTTGCAGTCAGTCACACATGGAGCATAGGAGGACAAGCCACATGTCACCTAAACCAGGACAGTCACACATCCCACGTGCCACAGGCTCCCGCTCCGATGATGTTTCTAAACACCAAAGATTACAAAAGAGAACCATATTAAAATAGTCCTGGTGTCGCAGTGGGTTGAGCACAGCGCTGTGAAGCTGTCTGTAGCCTCTGCAGCATGGGTTTGATTCCCAGCCAGCTAAGGAGCTACCAACATGGCGCAGCAGACCTCTCCTGCCTCGTCCGCTGCTCCCCTCAGCAGTGCTTTTGGTCGTCTGCCTGTTCTGCTCCCCACTCTGTCTCTGGTGTATCCTCTCACCCTCCTGCGCCTCTGGCCTGTACCCCAGCTCTTGTGTAAATAAATAACATCTAAAATAAATAAATAAATAAAATAGTCCTACTTTATTAAACAAATTTAGAATTTTAAAGGATTTCTATTTCACATTAAGCAACACACGCAAGAAGCAGGCCCCAGAGGTGCCTGTTGAGATTCCGAGGCAGCAGTGTGCGTGCTGGTGACACAGGAGGCAACCACAGCCAGTGTGAAAACACCTGTAGCGCCCACTGGCCGTCAAGCCAGGGTCCTGCTCGTGCGGGATGGCGTCGTAACTGAAGGGCATGTTAAAATTCAGTCAAACCTTGTGAAAACAAAGATGTAAAATATTGGCACGTTCCCTAAATCCTACTCAGGGTAAGAAGCCCTGCTAGGGGGCCTCCCTGGTGGCGCAAGGGGTTAAGCACCGCACTGTGAAGCTGTCTGCAGCCTCTGCAGCACAAGTTCCATCCCTAGCCAGCCAGGGAGATATCCACATGGCGCAGCAGACCTCTCCTGACTCACCCGCTGCTCCCCTCAGCATGTATTTCAGTCAGCCTGCCTGTTCTGATCCCCACTCTGCCTCTGGTGAATCCTCTCACCTCCTGCATCTCTGGCCTGTACCCCAGCTCTTGTATGCATAAATAAACAAATCTTAAAAAAAAAAAAAAAAGGAAGCGGGCCTCCCTGGTGGCGCAGCGGTTAAGCGCTGGGTTGTGAAGCTGCCTGCAGCCTGTGTGGTGCCGGTTCAATCCCCGGCTGCTCCCCGGCCACCAGAGGAGGGTCCCACATGGCGCGCAGACCTCTCCTGCCGCCCGTTGCTCCCCTCAGCAGTGTACTTCCGTCCTCTGCCTGCTCTGCTCCCCGCTCTGGCCCTGGTGAATTCTCTCACCCTCCAGTGCTTCTGACTGTACCCAGTGCTTGTATAAATAAATAAATAAATAAATCTTTAAAAAAAAAAAAAAGGAAGCCCGGCTATGCGGGGAAGACTGTCTAAAATCACAGAGATGGTCCACACAGCTTATCACTGGGCTGGAGGCATTTGGGGCTGGCTTCTAAGCCCTACTTGTCTTGGGTCTTTAACTGAATCAATCGGTCATTTACTGTCCCACTGGACTGTGATCTCCCATGTGGGGGAAGGCCTCAACAACATCGCAGAGCAAGCCTAACAGCCTACCTCCCGGCTAGCCCATGAGCCTCTTGGGTCAGCCATCATGACTCACAATTCTTTGATTTCCAATACGCTGCTATACTGCTGTTTTCACACTAATATTTGTTAACTGAAACATTAAGGCAAGAAATAGCCTCACAAATGAAGATAAAAGTAAGTAAAGAGAATGAACACCTGTACCAGTTTTGCTGCACAACAAAAAGAAAACAAAAGAAACACCCAGTATAACAGTTGGCCATGAACCAATTAAAGGAGAAACAGCTTCAGGTCACAGGATAATCTACTGTGTGATTACTTGGGAATATGTTAAAATATTCCTATTCTTACTTTTTAAATAGAAAGACCTTATAAATTCCTTCCCCTATAGTTTCAAGTACATTTTCCTACTGCTATAAAGTACTGATTTGGCATATTTTTAGTACAAGACACCCTATTTTAAAGAAAACCCCCATTACAAAATAGAATGAACAATGCAAAACATTACTCAACTTGCAAATTACCAATTGGCAGATAAGTTGTGAAACTGAGAAAAATGCTAAAAGATAAGAGCAATTGCCAACTAAAGTAAATTAGTTTCGCTCAATTGGAAAGGAAGATAAAGCACTTCTGAAATCAGAAATAACAGGCTACATGTTTTAAAACTTACCAAAAAATATAACCTGTACCACCACGTCAGAACAAACCATCTATGTGAAATCCAACCCAGGCCCAGAGCGCTGCTACAGGCAGAAAAACCCCTCTTTCCTTCACTCCTGGTTCCACTTATCACTTGTATGGCTATGCCATGTGCAAAGCACACACCTACTTTATATCACAAGTATCAGTACAAAAATGAAGCTTCTTACAGCCAAGAAATGTCACAATTCACCACCACACCATCCACAATCACAGTGCTTTGTGTGTAACAGTGCTGCAGTAACACTTAAATCAGGATTACTGCACTATTATAAAAAAAACAGATGCTGAATGCTGAGGATACCGTAACTTTGTCACTGACATTCTCAGAAGATTTTATTTATTTATTTATTTTTGTGGGACCCTCGCCGGCAGCCGGGGAATGAACCAGTGCTGCAGAGGCTGCGGGCAGCCTCGCAGCCCTGTGCTCAACCACTGTACCACCAGGGGAGGCCCCTCAGATGATTTTAAATGTCCTGAAAATTTACAATGAGCATGCCTACCCATTAAAAGTTATTCCTGTTTTTGACGCCCACCCCTACATAAGCAGATAGGACCACATTTCAGAAGTCCACACAAAGAACCCCACTGGAATATAAGATGTTCTTTAAGACAGCCAATGCTGAGTACAAAAATCTTCACATTTATTTTTAAAATAAATTCTTCAGGCATACAGCCAAGCAAGTCAGTAACAAATTCCACTACGTTTTCATTCTTGCTCGAGTTTCCTACAGAACACAGCAAATACTTCAATCTCTAGATTAACTCAATGATCATCGATACGGGGTCAGGCTCCTTGAGGGCAGACTCGTGGCACCCCGCAAGGAGGACAGCGCTTCCCAGCTGGCGGGCATGCCCCAGAGACTCACTGACAGAATGATATGCCAGTCTCACGGATTTCACTGACATATTCTGGGAGCTTCCTGCCACTGCTCACATTCACACATGGAGTCTCTCGAAAGCTCATCGTCATCTTGTTCTTCAAGGTCAAGAGAACCAAGGTTTTGATGACAGCGTCTCAAGCCTCTTTAAGTGATGTTTTCCCCTAGTATGTAAGATTTTATAGTCTAATAACCAAATCATTACCCATAGTTCAGAAGTCATTAAGGAGTCCTTCGTGGGGGAAAAATAGGTTTCCGCTTAATTCCACGTCCTACTAAATGAGGCACAAAATTTCCCAAAGTAAATTTGATTTAAAAAAAAGTTCTAGACGCCTAAGTCCCCTTGTCAACTATAAATGGGGAACAGACAGGTGAAAATCACCAACGGGAGCAGGGTGTAGACACCTGACCTTCTCCGGAGCAGCCCAGGTCTAAAACCAGCCTGTTGACAGGCTGTCGTTCACGTGCCCATACAAAGTATGACTCCCTCAGTCACCGACAGGAGGAGGTTCGCGGCCTTTGACAAAGAGAGAGTTCTGAGACAGAGTGCTCATCTCTGCCCGAACACCTCCCCTCTAAAAGCTTATTAGCTGTTATTAACTGGCTCTTCTCTGGCCCTGGCTTCACCTCAGCATCTGAGTACAAAGCTTTCTCTAGAATAAAGACCTAGACTCGTAAAGTTTTCAACTTGCTTTTATAACAGACCCAACTCTTCCCAGTTCCCACTGACGCAGCAACGAATCCAAGACATAGAGCTAGCTTCCCAACAGAAAGATGAGTTTATTTTCATGAAGAAATGACTAAGCACAGAATCACACAACCCTACATGTAAAAAGGTCTTGGAAGCCCTCTAACTCCAGACTCACTGACGTGGGGGGCACTTCAGCAACACCTCTAGGCAGTGCGCTTGTGTCCTGGACGCTTAAAACTGGGAGGGGGAGAAGTAAAACCCCTTGGCTTGAATGTGAAGCACTGTTGAGTAAAGTTTTAAAAAACAGTATGTTAATACTTGGATATGGCAGGCTATATGGCTTGGTAAAAATATATCAAAAGTAATCTGTACCATTTGGTTACTTTCCATTACTTCATCTCTTGCTATACAATTCCCCAATTGTATGAAAGCTAAATTTGTTACCTACTGACAATTTTTAGTGTCTTTAAAAAGATGTGAGCTACTAAAAATAACTGTTACTTTAGGATCCAAAATGTAGTAGGTTTTCTGTTTCTAAAGATCTTTGTAAGTATGGATGGACACGGGTCCTTTATTCATTCACTGGACAAGCAGTGAGTAGCAAGGATCCACCATTCTGTGCGTGACACTGCACTGGGCACCAGGAGATGCAGAAAAAAAACCCAACCCTATGCTAAGGTGGCTTTGAAGAGAGACAGGTTACCATCGGAGAATTACAAATTGGAAACAACTAGGAAGGCATATACAGGGAACAATGGGAACGTGTAACAGGGGAAGTGATGGTTAAGCTGAGATCTGAATAGCAGCCGCTCACATACCAGGAGATAGAGCCCCATACAGCGGAAGGGCTGTCCACCAAGCCCAGCTCCCTTGGGCCCTGATCCTAAACTATCTCTTGTTTTAAAGAGGAGAATGAGTATGCTGCAAAGAAGCTTGAGATAGCCTCACACAAATAGCTTCATTTCAAACTCTGTTAAAATGGGTCTTCCTGGTGGCGCAAGGGGTTAAGACGCAACCTATGAAGCAATCTGCAGCCACTGAAGCACAAGTTCAATCCTCCCCCAGGGAGCTACCCACATGGCACAGCAGACCTCTCCTGACTCGCCCACTCTGCTGCTCCCCTCAAACTCTGTTTAAACTCTGTTCTTCATCTACCTCAGAGTTGCTATCAAGAGTCGAGAGAACATATGACAAAATGCGGGGTAAATACTGAAAGTGCTTCCTACCTGTGTGGCCTATAAGCTTGAGCAGTTTCTTCTCCCTCAGACACTGCTCCAGGCTCAGTTGCATCTCGTTTTCCTTATCATGACAACATCCAACAAAGGTCTGCACACCCTCTCTAGTCTTGGTTTTCTCTGAAGAGCTGAGCCTGCCTGAATGCTAAAGTCCCTTCTAAAAACTGGCCTGTAAGTGTTTACAAATGCCCAGGTATAGATTTTAGACGGCATCCTCTACTCCATTCCCCCAGGACTCCACTATCCTTTCAGCTTTTTAAAGACCTAATTTCCTCTCACTTTACATGGAGATTTAAATTGAATGTATTCGTCCAAATCAGACCTTGTAAATGATCCAAATAATTGTTGTAAGATTTTTTTTTATTGAGGTAACGCTGGTTTACAATACTCTGAACAGGTTGTAAAACTTTATATGTCCCAGTGAAAAAAGTCAAAATGGAAAGATCTGTTAAAAACAGACTTTGGTTTTCTGACTAAAGAAAATCATTTGCTCTATTTTTAAAATCAGAGACTAGAGATACAAAAACAATTGCTTATACTGAGATAAACAATAAACTCATTCATGGAAAAAAAGTTACAATAGCTAGAAAAGAGGGGAAACGCCCACCATATCACGTAAATGCATCTTTAAGATACCACCAGGAGAAAAGGAAATTTTGCAAAAAGGTCAAAATGCTCACATACAGTATACATTGGAAGGCAAATTTAAATGTTTAAGGTTTGTCTTGTTTAAAATCTTTTTTTTCTGGTGTAGTTTTGAAAAGCTCTCCCAGTTTTGCCCATCACTGAATGAATCCCGCAAAAAAAAAAAGAACACCCTTACGGTATTTCCTGGTGAGAGACCTATTTTCACCATGCAGATGGCGACTACCAGGTCCATGTAAGGTTTGCACTGCTAGCTCAGAAACAATGTACCTCCAAAGAAAACGTCTTTGGGAGCGAATGTCTAAACCTGTAATTGCTAGTCAATTTTGTTTTTCAGCACTTCTAAGTTTTCTATCTAAATAAGTAATAACTTCAAATTCTAAACTTATTTCCAAAGAAAAAGCTAATCCTTCTGTCCTTAATATCAATATCAAGACAGCAGCTTCCTGTTTGACAGTTACTCTTAATGTTTAACTACATTTTACATCTACCTTTTCAGGGCTTTGGAGTTCATATGGTCATTATATTGCAAGTCACAAGGTGTGCGCTGCAACAGTCTCTATTTAAAGAGATGCAGCTAGAAGTTAAATAACTCATCGAAGTTAAGTAATTCATCCAAGGTCATCCCAACAAGCCCTGGAAGTAGGACTAACACTTCTGCCCCGAGACCACCAACTCCTTCACACTTTCCGGGTTCCAACACAGAAAAAGTATAATCAAGGGTTTTACTTTCAGAAACTTACAACAGCCTCAAGCACAGCAGTATGCTTATCACAGCCTAACAAAAAAGATTCATCTTTAGCTAGCAAGCTCACTTGCTGCATTTAGGCACTACTCCCATATCACCCAGCAAAAACGTCCCGGATCTGGAGATGGTAATCCCTACAAAATGCTCACTCTTGAATAGGTAACGATTTATTTTCACGCTAGCCGAATTGTCAGGAACTAACCTGTTAGTTTTCCCACGCCCGGGAGCGGTGGGTACCGAATTTCCTCCCTCTTGCCAGAGCCCAAAGACCACAATCTCAAAAACAAGCAGCTCTCAATGAGAACAACGCTACGCAGCCCAAGAGAGAAAAGCTCGAATAAGTTGCTCTGAAGGAATATTTTTAAAGAATGATTACATGCCTCACAGATTTAGTGTTAGGTCCCCAGCCGAGAAAGGATGGTTCTTGTAAAGTATCTTTCAAGGCATATCCCTCCCTGTTCCGGGACACAGTCTGACCTGCTGGACAGGATTCATCTGGGCACGCTGACACCGAACCCCTCTGTAGAGTTCACTGGAAGCATCGCTTCGACCTCCCATCTGTAGTACTCAGTCCAGCCCACACTACACGGGCCAAGATGACCCCCTTTCACAATCTCGGGAGGAGCTTCCCCGGGTGGAGACAGTGACAGCCGTCCTCCCTGGGATGTTCATGGACACGCAAAGTGTTGACACCGACAGGTTCCTCGGGAGTGTCAGCGCGGCGGCAGGTGGAGCAGCCCCGCGAGCCGAGCAGGTCCTCCCTGACCTGGTCCCAAGTCCTGCGCGGCCCAGCCCGGGTGCCGCCTTCCAGCCCTTCCCCAGCCGCCCCGCGCCCCGGCCCCTCAGCAGAGCGGGACTCCCCACCCTCCCGGGCCGGGCGGTCCGGGCGGACCGGACGGCCCCCGCCTCTTCCGGGGACCAGCGGGCCCGCGCCGGGCCGGACCCCGCGCCGACCCCGGCGCCCAGCCCCGTCCTCAGGCGCCCCCGGCGGAGGGAGAGGCCGGCCGGCCGGCCCGGCCCGGCCCCGGCCCCGCCCTGCCCCCGGCCCGTGCCCACGCCGCCGGCGGGCCCGGCGACGCCCGGGTCGGTACCTTGCGGACCCCCTTGTAGATATAGAAGTAGAGCTCCCGGCCCACATTGAAGCAGAGGCGGTCGCCGTTGCCAGACTGGTCGTTGAGGTTTACGAAGGAGACGCGGACGGGGTTGGACCCCTGCGAGTTGAAGGGCACCCGGTTGGGCCGGCTGTACTCCGAGTGCGGCAGCAGCTTGTACAGACCTTCCCGGGTGGTGAACTGGGTCTTAATCTCGTTCATCTCCTTCCCTCCTCCCTCCGTCGCCATCTTGGAAAGCAGCGTTCATCCTGCCCCGAGTGCCCGGATCACGCCCAGCGCGCAGGCGCCGACCCGGGCTCCCGCGCTGCCCCCGCCTCTTCCTGCGCGCCCCTCCCACCCGCGGGCCGGCCCCGCCGCGGGGATGGGGCGGGCTTGTTTACGGCGCCACTGCGCAGGCGTGCTCACCTGGCGCGCGTGTTACGGGGCGGGGCTTTTTCCGGCCCCGCCCCCGGCCCCGCCCCGCCCCCGGCGCTGTGCAGGTGAGGCGGCGGCCGGGCCGGGTGGGGTCGCGCAGGGACCTGCTCTGCTGGCCCCGACCCTGGAGAGCGCCGGGGCGGCCGCCGCCCTCAGAGTCTGCGCGCGGGCGCCGGTTTGGGGGCCGGGTCGGGCAGGCGCTCTGCATCTCCGGGGGCCGCCCCCGGAAGGTCCCGGGGACCCTGCCTCCGCGCCTCACCGTCTGTCTTGGGGCGGCGCGGGGAGCGCCGAGGGGACGCGCGCGCGGCATGTGCTGGCGCCGCAGGCCGCCCAGTGCTGCGCCTGGCCGCGCCGCGGGGAGGTGGGTGTGGGGCCTGCAGTTTCCCGAGCCGGCCTCCGCCGGGCGTGTGGAGAAAAGGGGGCGGCGAGGGGCGGCACCGGGAGGCTGGCCGAGCCCTCTCGCGCGGGGTGGCTCCGCGCCGGCTCTGGAGCAGGCTGGCGGGGGCGGGGCGGAGGCCCGGGGGGTCCGAATCGCCCGCTGGGCAGCGTGCACGTGCTGTCGGGTCTGCGGGTGGAGGGCGGGGGACGCCCGCTTTCTACCTGGGTTTCTGGGCACCTGGCGCCAGAGTGAGAAAGTTTTCTAAGATGACCAGAACATTCTGATAGAATTTCAGGGACGAAAAAAGTCAACTTTGGTTACACCAAGAACGAGCTTTTCGTTCAAGTTCAAATCATAACTGGAGGGTCACGAAAGGAGAGGGTAGAGGTTTGTGCTAGATCCTAGGAGGCTCTAAGTCACGAACGTGGCAAAAGCAGACGCAGGTGGAAACTGCCGGTGATGTAATAGTGCAGTTGCCAGCAACACCCTCTGTCCTTTGTCCGCGTTGGCAAAAAAGCACTGCAGTAAAATCCTGCCTACCAGGTTCCCGAGATAACGAAAACTTTTATTACAATTGCTTTGAATCTTGTTTCAAATAGATAGTTTCAAACAAGAAGTTCTTTTAAAATACCCGATGTGTCTGTGGTCACCATGAATTTTATCAGATTTCCTGTAACTATCTCTTTACATTGAAAATGTGTTCATAATGTTCGCCTAGAAGGATAGTGACATCTGAATCATCTGGGAATAATTCAGTGTGTTCCCTAGTTATGGGGGGAGGAGGAGGAAGAAGCATAATAAATTTTGAAGAAAAGAATCTCAGTGAGCAAAAATTAAAACAAAAATTTTACTAGCGCTCGCCCACAAGTTGGAATTACCGATAATACCTGTAGAATACCGCAAGCGCTCCATTAAGGCTTTATTCTACGTAGCCAGCATTTCATTGTGATCACGGTATTAGGCCATTCATTTGACTCATCCCAAGTCTTTGAAATTTTTCTATTAGTTCTTTTGTCATTATCTCCCCCACACTCAAGGATTCAGTAAATTACACCCACATCTATATAACTGGACCTAGGCTAAAGTTCATTTCTGGGGCCTCCCCTGGAGGCGCAGCGGTTGTGTGCTGGGTTGTGAGGCTGCCTGCAGCCTCAGCAGCGCCGGTTTGTTCCCCAGCCGCGGATGAGGGTCCCACAAAAAAAAAAAAGTTCATTTCTGATTTTCAGTTTCAAACTAAACATTTATAAATGGATTCATACCACAAATTCATCATCTCTTTAAAAAAAAAAAAAGATTTATTTATTTATACAAGCACTGGGTACAGTCCGAAGCATGGGAGGGTGAGAGAATTCACCAGAGCCAGAGTGGGGAACAGAACAGGCAGACTGATGAAATACACTGCTGAGGGGAGCAGTGGGCGGCAGGAGAGGTCTGGGGGCCATGTGGCACCCTCACCCAGTGGCCGGGAATCAAACCGTCGCTGCAGAGGCTTCGAGCAGCTTCGCAACCCAGCGCTCAACCACTGCGCCACCAGGGAGGCCCAAATTCATCATCTCTTAACCTTGTGAGTTCTCATTCAATTTCTTTAACTTGAATCACTTTTTCATGGTTTCCTTAACTGCCTTTTTCTCTCAACTTTGCTCCAATTAACAACTACCAGATTTTCTTTTTTTTAAAGATTTGTTTTTAGTTACACATACAAGAATTGGGTGTAGGCCAGAGGTGTGGGGGGTGAGAGGATTCACCAGAGACACAGTGGGGAGCAGAACAAGCGTTGCCACCAAAATACACTGCTGAGGAGAGCAGTAGGTGAAACAAGAGAGGTCTGCTGCTCCCTGTGGGTTAACTCCCTGGCTGGCAATAGCAGTGGCTGGCTATAGCTTGACAGCACTGACTTTAACCCCTGCAACACCAGGAAGGCCCCAAATTAATTTTCTTAAGATAGTACTTAGGCCTCCCTGGTGGCACAAGGGGTTAAGCACAGCACTGTGAAGCTATCCACAGCCTCTGCAGCATGTTCGATCTCCAATCCCCGGCCAGCCAGGGAGTTACCCACATAGTGCAGCAGACTTCTGTCTCCCCGCTGCTCCCCTCAGCAGTGTATTTCAGTCAGTCTGCCTGTTCTGTTCCCCACTCTGTCTCTGGTGAATCCTCTCACACACACCCCACCTCTGGCCTGTACCCCAGTTCTTGTATGCATAAATTAAAAAAAGAGAAGAAGTGCCTGGGGAGGGGCAGACTCATGACCCCTAAAACTATACATGACAGAGCACATTTTCTAGTTTCACCCCTCTCTTTTTCTTTTGTATTCCTACCCCACACAAGTGTTGCTGTATGATTACTCTAGGAATAAAAAGGCCAGGATCTTGCTCTTCAGCACCGTCCTGCACTGTGCAGCCTGCTCCAGACTCCCATTTCTTTATCAGTGTGGCATTGCTGATGCAACAGTATCTGATGAGGTACTTGTGTCTGGACTATGTGAATAACTGCAACTCAAGAAGTATGACCTAGTTTGACAAAGAATCTGAATAGAGATCTCTCCAAAGAAGATACACAAATGGCTGATATGCACAGGAAAACGGCACCTTTGCATTTGAAATACAAATTAAACTACAATGAGATATCATTTCATACCCACTAGGATATTAGATAGCTATAATCAAAAACATTAGATAGCTATAATCAAAAACATAATAGCTAGAGTTGGTGAGGATGTTAAAAAAGTGAAACCCTCAAGTCCTGCTGGTAGGAATGTACTAAGGTGGGGCCACTTTGGAACACAGTCTGGTAGTTCCTCAAAAGTTTAAGCAGTTACCATATGACCCAGCTATTCCACTCTTAGGTGTTTGCCCAAGAGATATGAAAACACATCCAAACAGAAACTTGAGGTCTGAAGTAGAAACAAATCAAATGTCCATTCATGGATGAAAATGTGGTCTATCTCTGCAATGGAATACTACTCAGCTGTTAAAAGGAATAAAGTGCTGATGCCTGCTACAACATGGAAGAGCCTTGGTGAGAGAAGCCACAGATAGAGGCCACACGGTGCATGATTCCATGTTGATTCCATGCATGATTCCATGCATGATTCCATTCCACTTGTATGAAATGTCGAAAGGAGGCAAATCTATAATACCAGAAAATAGGTTAGTGGTTGCCTTGAAATGGGGGTGGGGGGTGAAGAGGAGCTACTGCTAGTGAGCAACAGGGTTTCTTCTTGAAGTGTCGAAAATGTTCTAATATTTTTAAAAAATGTTCTGGAGCCTCCCCGCTGGCGCAGCGGGTTGAGCGCAGCGCTGTGAAGCTGTGCGCAGCCTCTGCAGTGCAGGTTTGATTCCCAGCCAGGGAGATATCCACATGGCGTGGCAGACCTCTCCTGTCTCCCCACTGCTCCCCTCAACAGTGCTTTCGGTCCGTCTGCCTGTTCTCCCCACTCTGTCTATGGTGAGTGCGCTCACCCTCCCGCATCTCTGGCATGCACCCCAGCTCTTGTATAAATAATTAAAATCTTTTTAAAAAATGTTCTAATATTGATCAGGGTGGTGGTTACACAATTCAATCATACCAAAACCACTGAATTATAACATGAGACACTTACGTGGGTGAATGACATGGACTGTTAAAAGATGAACAAGAGACTCAGTTGGCTTTTCAGACAGCTACTTAATTGTTAGGCCAGACATAAAACAGCTATATAGATATATAGATATAGATATGTATAGATATATAATATTATATATATATTAAACAAAACTGTTAACTGTTCTTTGCTTCTAGGGCTGACATGATGAAATGACCGAGACACTAAGAAGTGAGAACGTAGGCCTGAACCTGCCTCACCTGCCAGTCACACTTTTACTCTATCAGAACCTGTGCTCACTCCTTTTCTCTAGGCTTGAAGAGGTAGTTCTTTTCAAAACTAATTTCTCCCACAGGCTCCTGTAATAAAAAGTCCTGCTTGATGCCCCCATTGCCCAGGACACGCTCCCACACAGCTCTCCTCCCCTGCAGGCTAGACTCACTGAGCAAGAGACCCATTGTTGGTCTCTCCAGGCCCAGCCTTGAGATCCATAGCTGTCGCCCAGCCCCTCAAGTAAATACACCCCCCACATGTGTTTTTAATGGTCTTGGACTCTAGGATCAGAATAAAAATGTGGGTTCCAGGCCACAGTTTGGAGGGAAAATATGGAAGAAAGTGAGAGAATCAGCTGTCACAGAATCTGAGCGATACAGAGCCAGCTGAGCAAGTGCTTGGCATGTTCCTAAAACTGGAAATTTCTGTTGGTGAACTTTGGGGGCAAATGACTAGGCCTGCTAAGAAATGGGCATCTAAATAGGGTGGAAGGCCACGTTCGCTGGCTCCAAGCAGGGCCTCTGGAAACAAAGAGAGCGTACAACTCTTTTTATCTTTTTTTTCTTTTAATAGAAGCATGTTTTATTTATTTGTTTGTTTGTTTTGTTTATACAAGCACTGGGTACAGTCAGAAGCGCGGGAGGGTGAGAGAATTCACCAGAGCCAGAGCAGGGAGCAGAGCAGGCAGAAGGACCGAAGTACACTGCTGAGGGGAGCAGCGGGCGGCAGGAGAGGTCTGCACGCCATGTGGGACCCTCCTCCGGTGGCTGGGGAGCAGCCGGGGATCGAACTGGCACTGCAGAGGCTGCAGGCAGCTTCGCAACCTAGTGCTCAACCGCTGCGCCACCGGGGAGGCCCGTACAACTCTTTTTAAACGTGGGGCCTCCCTGGTGGTGCAAGGGGTTAAGTCTCAGCGCTACAAAGCTGTCTGCAGCCAGTTCTGAAGCCACCTTCCCGCTGAGGCCACTGGACACCACCATGTGCTGCTGTGCCCTCGAGGATTTAAACTTATTTAAAAAAGCTAACCAATAAAAGCGGATGTGTTCTCGTCTAAGGAAATTTTTAAAAGGAATGTTTTCAGAACTGCCCGCAATGAGGACCTGACATCCACAGCCCACTGTGCCCTTCCAGCGAGAGGTCAATGACCCCTGCCCCAGGCCTGCACACTGTGGGTTTCTCGCTGGAGACCAGAGCACCGCTCTGCTGCCCCACCCCACCCCCACCGCGCCCTCCTTCTGTTGGAGAGTCAGAAACACTCAGAGGGGAAAGGATGTTGAACAAAAAGCCTGGGCAGCCGGGGGGCAGAGAGCAAGGGAGCTGCTGCGCCCCACTTTGCAGGGCTCCCCCGGCTCTCCGGGAGAGCCGGCACAGCAGGCGGCAGGGCGGGCTTCTGGCTGAGGCTATGTAGCCAGGTGCCTTTGCTCTTCTGAAAACTCAGCTTAGGAGCTGCTGTTGGGGAAGCAAAAGCGCAGGTGCTGACCTTGAAAAGGGGAGCACAGGTGGGCAGCGCCGAAAGGGCACCTTTAGGGGAGAATGTGCTATGGTGGCCCGAGGGGCCGAGCTTGGCACTTGGGCCTGTCGCTGTCTGCCGCGCCCCCTCACTGCCTCCCGCAGGCCTTCCCTTAGGGCCCACCTGGGCCTCCCCTGCCTCTGGTGCTTCCGGGACAGGCTGCGCCTCCCTCCAGCCCTGACTCAGCCCCTGCCTCTGTGCCCTTGACCGGAGATGAGAGGCCTTCCCCAAACCCCAAGTCGGAATACACCTGCTCTCCCAGCGTTGTCTCGGCAGCCCCAGCTCACACCAGCATTTCCAGGCACAGCTGTTGGGGAGAGAGCACCAGGCCGGCCTGCACGGCCCCTCCTGTCCTCTGGGCCAGTCTTTAGGGGCCGAGACCCAGGCTGAGAAAGGAAGATCCGGTATCCTCTGCAGCGACTCCCCCATCTTCATTCAACAGGAACCCCGAATGGATAGCCCCTCCCTGGAGAAGAGCCTCTCACTTTTCCGGCCTTGTGTGAACACTCGAGTTATTGGGCTGTTGCGGGCACAGCTGCCGGTCACTGCCCTAAGCAACAACTGCAGGCCAGGGCCTGGGGGCATCTTCACTGCCCTCTCCATACTCCTGGCTGGGGGTTCAGCTCTGCCGTGGGGTGACCTCACTCCTGTGTTCAGATAGCGCTGCCTTAGCTTTTGGGGGGCGTGGGGAGGGGGAATAGTCCCTTGGTCACGCTGTGCTGGGCTTTCAGGTCCAGATCTCCCGAGCCCCACGCCTGAGTCCAGGCCCCTCTCCCCGCCCCTTCCCCCCACCGCGACGGGCCCAGAAAAGGTGGTGAATGGACGGGAGTGAGGAGCAGCCCTCTCCCCTCCACGGCCCTCTGGGGTGGAGCTGGCTTTCCGGGGCGCTCCGGGGCGCTCCTGGGCTGTGCCCAAATGGGGCGCGGGCTCAGGTCAGCCCGGCCCGCAGCGGCAGGCGCAGTCCCAGAGAACCGTGGTGGCTTAGGTGGAATCGCGCGCGTGCTGGGGAGCCTGAGGGAGCAGCTGGGAACCCCCAGGCCGCCCAGGTCGGGAAGCCGGAGATCGGACCCCGCGACTCTCCCGCACAGCCCTAACCGGTCGGGTCCGAGTGCAGCCGGAGAGGGTGACACCCCAGCAGCAGGCGGGAGTAGGCCGGTGGCCGCAAAGCTGTAGGGACCTGCGGCCGAGGGGGGCGGGCTGCGGGGAGAGCTGGGGGGCCTGCAGGGGGCGGGGTGAGGGGTATTGGAGCTGCGGAGGAAGCGGTGCTGCGGGGGGGAGAGGGAGTGGGGAGGGGGGCGGCCTGGGGGCGTGGGAGCCGCCTGCGGGTGCGCGAGGAGGCGGGTGGAGCTGCGGGTGGGCGCGCGGGTGCAGCCACTTGAAGGTCCCTAAGGCCGACTGGAGTGAAGAGAATGAGGTGGAAACCCCTCTGCTGGGTGAGAAGACTCGTGCGGGAAAGCGCTGGCCGTTTCTGGACCAATATATCAACTGAATGTCAAGAGCTTAATCAACAGAATTTTCTTTAGAACTTGTCAAAATGGTTCTAAATTTCATTTGGAAGAAGGTCTGTTTAAGAATCACTGTGGAGGGCCTCCCGGTGGCGCAGCGGTTGAGCGCTGGGTTGCGAAGCTGCCCGCAGCCTCTGCGGCGCCGGTTCGATCCCCGGCTGCTCCCCGGCCACCGGAGGAGGGTCCCCACATGGCGCGCAGACCTCTCCTGCCGCCCGCTGCTCCCCTCAGCAGTGTACTTCGGTCCTTCTGCCTGCTCTGCTCCCCGCTCTGGCTCTGGTGAATTCTCTCACCCTCCCGCGCTTCTGACTGTACCCAGTGCATGTATAAACAAAACAAACAAACAAATAAATAAATAAAACATGCCTGTATAAAAAATATAAATAAATAAATAAATAAAAAAGAATCACTGTGGAAATGTTTGACAAACAAAAGCAATGCTGAAGGAGGACTTTGCTCCCAGGTGTATAATGCTAACACATAGTATAACACCTCCTTAGTTAAAACACCAATGGAATACAATAGAGCACAGAATTGGACCCCAATAAAAACAAACCTATACTAAGGAGGGCAGCGGTAGTGTAGTGAAAGGTATGGAAATAACCAACTAGCGGTTTATGATGAAATCAATATGGATGCCCTTTTCTCTCTTCATTTCAAAATAAACTCCAGATGGGTCATTTATTTATTTATTTAAAAGATTTATTTATGCAAGACCCAGGGTACAGGTCAGAGGTGTGGGAGAGCGAGAGGACTCACCGGAGACAGAGTGGGAAACAGAACAGGCAGACTGACTGAAATACACTGCTGAGGGGAGCAGCGGGTGAGTCAGGAGAGGTCTGCGGTGCCATGTGGGTTGCTCCACAGCCGGTGGGATCAAACCGGCTCTGCAGAGGCTGCGGACAGCTTCATAGCGCTGAGCTCAACCACCTGTGCCACCAGAGAGGCCCCAGGTCAAATATTTAAATATAAAAATTAACACTGAGTCAATAAAAAAAAAAAATACTTGAAAAACACACTTGTGATCTTGGAATGGGGAAGACTTTTCTAAACATCGCCCAAAACTCAGAAGCCCGAGGCTATTTTTATTCTCTCCGGCACACAACCTACTTAAAAAAAACAGCACACTTGGAAAAAATATTTGTAACGCATGTGACAGGGGGATAATATCCCTAAAAATAAAAACACTTCTTTAAACCAGTTAGGAAGGAAAAATAATCCAGTGGGGAAAATAGGCAAAGGGTGTAAGGGTCTAAGCAAGCTCAAAGGCCCCTGGGGACTCCCCCACCATGCCCCCCACCCCAGGTAGGGTCAGCCAGGAAGAGCCGCCAGCCCCCTCATCCACACCCGCCCAGCATTTCTAGTAATGAAAAAAAAAGCAAACCAAAATCAAACATTTACTCTCACATCAGGAAATGTCAGTCATCCATATAAACTTGAGATGGTAGTGTCACCCATGTTTACGCTGGCAAAAGTACGAAGACACAGGCACTGTTACTCTCCCCACCGGTAGGGATATAAATCGCTATTATTTGGATTCTTGCTGCGGAAATATTTATTGAAGTTATTGGACCTGACTCAACAGTTCCTGCTCTAGGCTTTGACCCCCACAAATGTGGAGATGATGTTGACAAGGGTTTTCATGAAGCATTTATGATTAACAGTGAAAACTTGGAAATTACCTAAATACCCATCCATAGACAATTACCTAAATTAATTTTGGATCGGCCATACATTGCAGCTGTTAAAAACTAAATATATAAAGCCATCTGTACTGACATGGAGAGATGTCCGAAGACCAGTAAATGGAAACTAGCTGCCAATGGGTCTGTATGATATGAACCTGCTTCTAAAAGAAGTAACTTACAGGGCCTCCCCAGTGGCTCAGCGGTTGAGCACTGAGTTGCGAAGCTGCCCACAGCCTCTGCAGCGCCGGTTTGATCCCCGGCCGCTGGTGAGGGTCCCACATGGCGCGCAGACCTCTCCTGCCGCCCGCTGCTCCCCTCAGCAGTGTACTTCATCAGTCTGCCTGCGCTGCTCTCACCCTCCCGCGCTTCTAACTGTACCCAGTGCTTGTATAAAATAAATAAATAAATCTTTAAAAAAAAAAAAGTAACTTACATCTGAGTAAGTGTTTTTTAACTTTATTACTTTTCTACTTTAGAGATTGTCTATTTTTCTTGTGCCTCAAACTAGAGTATTATATATTATATGGTACTATGTATTATATCATTTATGTTAAAAGGCCCAAAAGACAAAATGCATATAAAAGCTCTTGGGAAAAAAATAAAAAATAAAAAATAAAAGCTCTTGGTAAGTGGTAGTGCCCTGTAGAAGCATATGGAAATCAGACAAAATGTCGTTAACTGCCGATGACACTCACGACTATCTTTTTCTAATGAAACTAACAGACCTGGGGGCCTCCCTTGTAGCGCAAGGGGTTAAGGCACAATCTATGAAACTGTCCACAGTCACTGCAGCACAAGTTCGATCCCCAGCCAGGGAGCAACCCACATGGCGCAGCAGATCTCTCCTGTCTCGCCTGCTGCTCCCCTCAGCAGTATATTTCGGTCGATCTGCCTGTTCTGTTCCCTGCTCTGTCTCTGGTGAGTCCTCTCACCCCCTACACCTGTGGCCTGTACGCCAGTACTTGCATGCATAAATAATTCTAAAAAAAAAAAAAGAAACTAACAGACCTATAATCATTCTTTTTAAACTTAATTTTATAACTTTTTTTATCTTCTTGGTTTGTAAAGGGAGTAACATCCCTTTGAAAACCCCATGAGGTGAGGTGAGGTGTCCATCGTTGGCCTGACACGGACTGGCATTGTGGGCCTTGGCCAGGCCACTCCCGTTAACCGCCCCACCCCACCCCAATATAGCAGTTTAAATGTGCACATCCTGAGACAATGCTCCACAGCCAGACTCACACTAGATAACCCACCCAGAACGTTACAGACCCCAGGGAACTAAAAACCACCCTTACTTTTTAATATGACGTTGGTAATGGAGGCGTATTATTAGTTTTTGTCTTTGCACAACCGGAAAACATCTAAATTACGTCTAACACGCCCCCAGAGGTCCTCAGATACCCCTGTATGTGCCCTTACCCCAGAGAAAGCGCCGATGTTCGAGCTGTCTGGTTGGCGAGTCTTCTGCCCACTCAATACCCTGCTCTTGGCCGGTGGGTGCAGGGCGGGCTCAGTGTGGATTCCCGGACTAAGTGTCTGGAGCCCTCGGTGGACTTCACAGGCCTTTAGGTCATGGGGACCAGGCGCACAGGCACCCCGGGCAGGGGGGCTGGCAGGCAAGGAGGCAGGCACGACCAGACAGGGGGGACCCCAGCCCCCAAAGAGAGAGTGGCCTTGTTAGGGGGAAATGATGTCCTGAGTTAATCCCATACAGGCTTTGTGGACCCCACCCCCACTCCAGACTAAAGCTGTCAAGACATTGGGAAAGACAAATCCCATCACCACCAAGGGAGGGTGGCTGGGACCTGAGGGTGGAGTTGGGCAGCCAGGTTGGATATAAAAACCAAACACGTGGGCCTTGGGCTCTCTCTGGCTCGCGATCACTCCCCTCCTGGCTTCACCGCTCCTGGCTGGCGGCCAACTCTGAGAGCGCCATTTTGGGATTCCTGATCGGCGGATCAGGTAGGACTCATTTAAAACTTTGTCTCCCACTTTTCTCCCAGAGCTGTACATTTCCTCATTTCCCCTTCCCTTGTAATAAACCTTTTATTAACCTTTCACGTGTGCCTGCAGTAGAGCATTGATAAGTCCTTTTAAGCGTGGGTGAGGACCCACAGTCAGGCACCCCGTTTTGTATCGGGGTTGCTCTACAACAGCCTCTCTGGCGTTCTCAGTCTCCATGGTCTCATGGTCTTGTTGTAGAGCAACCCCGATACAAAACGGGGTGCCTGACTGTGGGTCCGGTCTTGATGGCTTTAGTCTGGAGTGGGGGTGGGGTCCACAAAACCTGTATGGGATTAACTCAGGACATCATTTCCCCCTAACAGTCTGGCCTCTGAATGGTCTTCTCGCCCACTGCTGCCGTCTCCCCCCCCACCCCCCAGGCACTGGCTGAGCTCGCACAGCACGCCCCGCGCACCTGGGCTCAGGTGTCCATAGTTAGAGGTGAGCATGCCCCACGCCCATGCACCTCAGCCCCAGGCACCCACAACCTCGGCGTGCAAGACGGCAGGGGGCGGCCATAGAGGCTGGTGGCAGGCGGGCATAAGGAAGCCTGGTTTTTAACTTCACTTACCCGCTACCTGCCCAGAACCTTCACGGTGGTCAAGCAAAGTCATGACCTCCCGACAACCTCCACAGTTATGCACACGTGACCGAGGCCTTTCCCTTTGAATTCCTCTCACGGTTGTCACGGTCAGGCAGGCGGAGGCAGGCCGTCCCTGGGCAGCGCCCAGTCAAAGCCGTGCTGTCTATGGGTCGTGATAGAAGACGGCTGCCTCAAAGTTCCTGATCCCTCATCAGATTCCAAGAGTGGCTTACGATCCTAGAGGGCACTGAATGGTGACCCCCAAAAGATCATTACCGCCTGTCTTTACCTCCCCACCCCAGGTTTGAAAAGCCACTAACAGGTATCCAGCAAGGAGCAGTATTGTGGTGCCGCAGACCAGCACAGCAGTGAATCAGGCCGTCTTGGGGTTGAGAGACTGCGCAGGGTGGTCAGGGATTCGGCGAAAGAAATGACAAACAGACACACTTCAAGAGAGAGTGTAAATCTGAGTGTAATTTTCTTTGAGTTTGTGACCAGTATATATATGTTTTCTAAAAGCATAGGAACAATGAATATCAACGAAATCAGCTTGCTCATGGGTTTAGCTTATCATTGACAGGGCAGTGATTTACATCTGGACCCAGCCTCATTCCTAAGTAGATAGACCATTAGTTTTGTTTTTAAACTATATAATCGCGTTTTTTGTTTAACTACTTTTTTACCTAAACTATATTTTAATTA
Source organism: Talpa europaea (assembly GCF_964194135.1). NCBI lineage: Eukaryota > Metazoa > Chordata > Mammalia > Eulipotyphla > Talpidae > Talpa > Talpa europaea. The sequence goes on from NC_140075.1 coordinate 113,319,442, forward strand.
TTACAGGGTTTAGTAACGTTTCATTTGAGTCAGCCTTGTGTTAAGGATTTTATATGATTTTTTAATTAACAACCAATGACCTTTATAGAAGAAAGAAGGAAGTTTAGAAAGACAATAAGGGAGTAAGTTTGTAGTTCTAGAAAGAGGAGAAAAGGTTTTTTAGCATTCTTGTAGTGGTTCCTGGTGGTCTTATCTTTTGATAAGCATCTGTCTTATCTATGTTTTCAGGGAACTCTGCTGTACTTCCCCTGCTTCAGGGAGTTTTGCTGTTCTCCCCCTGCATGCTGGTTCCTTGCCCAGCAGGACCTAGGGACCCTGGCGAAAGCCATTAGCCCTAAGGGTCACTGCAGGGGGAGGTGCAGCATTGTGGGTCACCCCCAAGAGGGGCAGCAAGTGCCCTGAGCCCCTCAACCCGAGCGTGGGTCCTGCTTCTGTGGGTGATGGGGTTGGTTACCATGCGGGGGTTTAGGCAGCATCATGACAGACTGTTTGGGGCTGGACTGTGCCCGTCGCACGCAGGGGGTGTTTTAGCGGGCTGATGAGACCCACATCCTGTTCCCTGGTGTCCTCCTACACCCATCCATGACGTCATCGGCTTCAATGGGTTCTAGAGCCCCGTTCTGAGCACGAAGCCTCTGCCAGTGGGGGTCCACGTCTCCCCCCACATCGGCCGGCCAGAAAGGAGGCCCCATAACAGGACGGTTAGGTTGCCCAGGCCTCAGTCCAAGAGGTCCTGGGGCAACATGTCCCCATCCTTACCCCTGAAGCCTGAGAACAGACCTTGCTTACCCCGCTTACCTCCAGCCTCACCCGAACACCCCGACATTTCCCCTAGTGAGTGGGAGGTGCGAAGTGAGACCAGAGTGTCAGGTTTGCAGTCGTGGGTGGTTCCCCAGACCGGCTGCGGCACCGGGGATCTGGGAAGCCCCAACAGTGTACAGTGTGTGTGGAGTGTGTGTGTGTGTGAGCACATGTGCAGTTGTAGGTACCATGACAAGAGTCCTTAGCCCCCCCTCCATTGCTATGAGTGTTAGCTGATAGCCCACAGCTGCCCCTCCCTTGACGAACTTTCCTTGACCCCAAGAGAACCCCTAACCAGAGAGGCTGTGCCTGCCCCTCTTTGCCCTCCAGGGCGACTCCTGCTCTGGAGCACCTCAGGACAGAGGAAGCCACTTTCCCGCTGCTAGTCTTGATCAACTCTTCTCTGCCAACTTCCCTAACCCCCTGGTCAGAGGACTCCTGCAGAAGGCCTTGTACTCTGGCCCCTGCCTCTGGCTCTGCTTCCAGGAACTTGACCTAGGCCACCTTCATCAGCTGTCTTCAGAATCTGAAAGTGGCTCTGGTCCCGTGGTGGGTTGAATGGTGGCCCCCAAAACTTAGGTCCACATGCCAGTCCTTGAAACCCACCACGGGTTTCTGAATAAAAGTCAGAATGTTACTGAATAAAAGTCTTGCAGAGGTGATTGAGTTGAGATCTCCAGATGAGGTCATTTGGGTTCTCCAGGTGGACCCTAAGCCCCCATGACTCCCTAAAGGGACAGGCAGAGGAGAGACAGGCATGGGAAGCAGCAATGTGGAGATGGGGGAGGTGGGGCGGAGAGGGCCACAAGCCAAGGACACTGGGGCCACCAGAGGCTGGGAGAGCCCAGCACAGACCAGTCCTCTGCCTTGCTGGGGCAAGTTTCTGCTGACACTTCGATAATTCAGAGTGGTGAGACAACACACTGCTGGTTTGTTAAACACTCAGCTTGTGGTAATCTGTTACAGAAAATAATACCTCCAAATAATACCCTTATAGGGCCTCCCTGGTGGCACAAAGGGTTAAGACACAGCACTATGAAGATATCCACAGCCTCTGCAGCACGAGTTCAATCCCTGGCCAGGGAGCTACCCACATGCCCAGCAGACCTCTCCTGTCTCCCCGCTGCTCCCCTCAACAGTGGATTTCAGTGGCTCTGCCTGTTCTCTTCCCCACTCTGTCTCTAGTGGATCCTCTCACACTGCCCCTCCACACACACACATACCTCTGGCCTACACCCAAGTTCTTGTATGCATATATAAATAAATCTTGGGCCTCCCCGGTGGCGCAGCGGTTGAGCGCTGGGTTGCGAAGCTGCCCGCGGCCTCTGCGGCGCCGGTTCGATCCCCGGCTGCTCCCCGGCCACCAGAGGAGGGTCCCACATGGCGTGCAGACCTCTCCTGCCGCCCGCTGCTCCCCTCAGCAGTGTACTTCGGTCCTTCTGCCTGCTCTGCTCCCCGCTCTGGCTCTGGTGAATTCTCTCACCCTCCCGCGCTTCTGACTGTACCCAGTGCATGTATAAACAAAACAAACAAACAAACCAGCAAACAAATAAATAAAAGCATGCCTCTATAAAATAAATAAATAAATAAATAAATAAATAAATAAATCTTTTTTCAAAAAATTTAAAAAAGGAATTCCTTATAGTTCTTGAAACTTGTGGACAAGGAGAGGTCATGCTCCCCCTCACCTCCCCTGCATCGCTGCAGCTCCCAGAGCCCCCTGGATGGCCTGTTCTTTATTGAATCACTACATGACAGCTCTTCCATCTGTGAAGGTGTAGTTCTGCCTTCTCTTAGGACCCTCTACTTTGTATTATAGGGGAGAAAACCCACCATCCCAAAATATGCCTGGGAGGACTCTGAAGACTGAATGGAAGTTGCTTTTTACAGTTACACACAAACTTCCCTCAGTCAGGGCTTCTCCCTGACTTCAGCTCCTCGCCTCTTTTCAGTGGAGAAGCCAGAACCTAGCTGTGCCTTCCATGCAGGAAGTGCCTGACCCTAACCCCGCCCCTCCTCCCAGCTGCTGGAGGTGGCATCTGCAGTATCCGGGTGAGTTTCTCAGTCCAGCTTGGTCTCTCCTGTGTGCCCAGGTATTCACCTGTTATCATTTAACTTCTTTTAGACTTTTTCTCCTGCCAACCTTGTTTATTCGCCAGCCTGCAGGAACCCTGGAGGCACGGATTGCCCTAGCGCCTACCCAGAGAGGAATCTATCCCCCTTGTTCTTGCTCTAAGAGTAACTCTTGGGCCTCCCTGGTGGCGCAAGGGGTTAAGCACAGCACTATGATGCTATCTGCAGCATGAGTTCGATCCCCTGGCCAGGGAGCTGACCCAGAGGCACAGCAGACCTCTCCTGTCTCCCTGCTGCTCCCCTCAGCAGTGTTTCAGTAGATCTGCCTGTTCTGCTCCCTACTCTGTCTTTGGTGAGTCCTCTCACCCCCACACCTCTGGCCTGTACCCCAGTTCTTGTATGCATAAATAATCTTTAAAAAAAAAAGAGTAACCTGGGCAGGCAGTTGAGCGCCGCGCTGTGAAGCTGTCCGCAGCTTCTGTAGCACCGGTTTGATCCTGGCCAGCCAGCGAGGGTACCACATGGCATGGCAAACCTCTCCTGTCGCGCCCGCTGCTCCCCTCGGCAGTGAATTTTGGTCAGTCTGCCTGTTCTATTCCCCACTCTATCTCTGGTGGATCCTCTCACCCTCTGTCTCTGGTGGATCCCGCGCACCTGGCCTGTACCCCAGTTCTTGTATAAAATAAATAATTTTTTTTTAAAAAGAATAACTTTAAAGAGCTTCTGCTTTCCTTGTGGTTTCTGACAAAACACAACACACCCTCGACAGTGTTTCCAGGGCTGTGTCGCCTTCCAGGGCCCACCTCTGGTCACACCCCCTTTATATTTTCCATCCTCTCAAAAAAATTAGCTCAATGGGAGTTGTGGGGTAAGGTAAAAAATCAGGCTTTTCTGCCCTCCCGCCATCAGGATTGATGATGGATCCTTGCGGTCCTGAATGCATGCCTGATGGCGGCACCTGGAGTAGGGTGTGGGCATAGGTAGATGGGATTCACCTGGGCTAAGACTAGATTTTTAAGGGTTGCGTCAAGGGGACGTCAGCAGTAGCCGAGAGAAGGAGAAGCAGAGAAAAAGAAGCAGAACTACGAGAGAGCCCAGAAAGAGTAAAGACTTGCTGGGGGCCTGCCAGCCTCCCAGCCCCCCAGCATCCCTGCCTGCCATATACCTGGTAAATCTAAATAAAAGACCTGCAAAAGCCACTGAGGACTCTGTCTCCTCCTTTACCGGGTCTGCTGGATCAGAAAACCTGCTCTGTGCCCATGTCCTGCAGCTACAGAGCGCAGGCTGGCACCCTGGCTCTGTTATTGCTCCCCTCTTTGCGTCTTCATCCTGATTATTCATGATTGTGTCATCAGGGTTTCTTTTTAAAGAAGCTCCCTATTTCACATCAGCTGACAGAACAAAAGGTTCTTGATTAAATGGCTCTGAAACTATCATGGAAAGTCAAAAGCTAATGAAATTCTTTGGTCAAATGAATTTTGACATCCATTGCTATGAAGATAGCAAAAAGCTTGCAGGAGCAATTGAAGGAGCAATTGAAGTGTGGACAGATGCTTTTAGAGGTCAAGAATCCCTGATCTGAGGTCTGTTTTTGAAGGAGGAGCTGGAGCAACCAGGCTCGGCGCTGAGCCCACAATGTCACACAGACAGCCCTGCCAGGCCTCACCGGGACCCCCTGCGGCAGCTCTCAATTGCCTCTTCTGCCCAGGCTCAAGACCCTCAAGTCCAAACTCCACCGAGCCACCAAGCTGGACAGAAAACAGATCTCAGGAAACCCTCCTTGCTCCTGGATGAAGCTCTCTCTTCTCCTGGGTCTCATGAAGGGCGGCGGCGTGCAGCCGTCCAGCCCAGGTAGGTTTACTGTTGATCAGGCAGACGGATAAGGATCCTAGCGCTCTCCATACATGTGACAAACCTTTAGTGCTGAAGCAGGCGCCAGAAATAAGCAGGCCTGCATGCAGGGAGGCAGGCAGCAGCCGAGCCCTCAGCCCCGGGCCCCTCCATCTCCATGCTCGCCCTCGGCTGCTCTCACCTCTTGCACTATTATTTGCACGAGCCCGTGCTCTCCGGCTTCTCGTCCCTGGTGCCACAGTCAGGTGTGCCTGCCCCGGGCTTGCGCTCCCAGGCCTCTCTGCAATGACACAGTAGCGTGCCTGGGTGAAGAAACCTGCCAGGAGGGCACAGCAGGAGGTGAAAAAGAGCCTGAGCCCCTCCACTCTCCTTGCAGAGGGAGACCATGTGCCCTGGCCCCCACAGTGCTGGGCCTCCCTGCACAGGCTGCCTCCTCACAGCGTCTCCCGCAGCTCTCCATCCCACCAGCTGCTCTTCTTTATTTTACCAGCAAAGGGTCTAAAAATTGTGACCAGGCCAGAACCTCCTGCGATGCTGGCTCTGGCCACCCACCCAAATGGAAACAAAAGGCCTGTGGTGCGGAAAAAGCAGAGAAGCGATTCTCTTAACCAACATGGTCGAGGGAGAGAGAGGAGGTCCAGAGGCTGAGCAGCCATGCAAAGTGGAGCTGTGGCGACTGGAGTTGCAGGGGCAAGGAGAGCTGTTGCTGCTGAGGTCAGGGCCACCCACTAGCCCAGCCCTTTGGGCTGAGGGCCCAGGTAGGATAAATAATTGTCAGGCTTTTCTGCCCTCCTCCATTAGCATTGATGATGGATCCCTGCAGTCCTGAATGCATGCCTGATGGCGGGCACCTGGAGTGGGGTGTGGGCATACATAGGTGGGTACACCTGGGCCGAGAGACTGGGCTCATATAGGGCAGCATCAGGAGATGCCAGAGGAACAGAACCACCAGAAAGAGAACGAGCAGGAGAGAATGAGACCACGAGAGAACGCCGGAGAGCCCAGAAAGAGTGAAGATTCGCCAGGGGCTGGGAGGCCTGCCAGGCTCCCGGCCCCCCAACAACCCTGCCTGCTGTGAACCTGGTAAAATGACAATAAAAGCCTGGAAAAAAAAAAGAAACACAAAGCAAAAACAGACAATTATAAACCAGAGACGTCCTGCAGGGGAGGTGGCCGGAGAGGGATTAGAGGGAGGGAGGGAGGAGCACAGGGGACTCAGGTGATGGTGCACGGGTGCTTGGGGAAGGAAACTATGGGGACCACACCTGAGGGGGAGGAGGGAAGCAAATATTGTTTAAAAATGAACAATGGGGCCTACCTGGTGGCGCAAGGGGTTAAGCACCGCACTATAAAGCAACCCGCAGCCTCTGCAGCACGAACTCGATTCCAGGCCGACTAGGGAGAAACCCACATGGCGCAGCAGACCTCTCCTGTCTCGCCTGCTGCTCCCCTCAGCAGTGTGTTTCAGTCAGTCTGCCTGTTCTGTTCCCCACTCTGTCTCTGGTGAATCCTTTACCCCCCGCATCTCTGGCCTGTACCCCAGCTCTTGTATGCATAAATAAATAATTCTTTAAAAAAATGATGCAGGGCTGTGTGTATACGGTAGATCAGGGCACTCCCCACTATTGGGAAGGTCCCGCCGCCCCAGCAGGTCCCATCTGCCTTCTCCATGGCTGGTCTACAGGCGGAGGGCACCCTGAACTCTCCTGCCTCAGAGGGAGGCGCTGGGGAGCAGCGCTTCTGTTTTAAAGGGAAATTTCTTTTTTCAAAAGCCACTTTATTCATGACATATATTTTAAAACAAAGACTCTCTCCCCCTGGAAATGACCTAAAAATTCAAACAAAATCTACCTTCCACCCTGTTTCCACCTCCTCCCCTTCCCTCCAAATAAAAGAGGGGAGAAAGCAGAGAAACAAAACCCCAAAAGCCTCAAAACCTTCCCAAATAAGGCAGTACATTTCCCCAGGGGGACAGGGACTTACACTGGAGCCAGTGGGGAGGGAAGTTGAGTCCTCTGCTACAGAAATCTGCAGAGAGAGACTTCGGGGCAGAGGGAGACTCCTGGGCAGAGGGAGCAGCGCTGAGCCAGCTGGAGGAGGGGGTTGAGGAAGGGTGGGGTGGGCCAGGACCAGGGGTGGCCAGCAGGAGGGGACTGTGGACAGTTAAGGAGAAGATGGAGAAAGGATAATAACAAGAGCAGCAGCAGCAAAGATAATAATAATAATAAAGGAATTTTCGGGCCTCCCCGGTGGCGCAGCGGTTGAGCGCTGGGCTGTGAAGCTACCCGCAGCCTCTGCAGCGCCAGTTCGATCTCCGGCTGCTGGCGAGGGTCCCACATAGCGCGCAGACCTCTCCTGCCGCCCACTGCTCCCCTCAGCAGTGTACTTTGTGCCGCGGACCAGCACAGCAGTAGACGATGAGGCCACCTCAAGGTTGAGAGAAGTGTGCAGGGTGGTCAGGGCGTCGGTGAAAGAAATGACAAACAGACACACTTCAAGAGTGAAAATCTGAGTGTAATTTTCTTTGAGTTTGTGACCAGTATATATATGTTTTCCAAAAGCACAGGAACAATGAATATCAATGAAATCAGCTTGCTCATGGGCTCAGCCTATCACCATCAGGGAGGTGATCTACATAACAAGCAATGACCTTTATAGAAGAAAGAAGGAAGTTTAGAAAGACAATAAGGGATTAAAGTTTGTAGTTCCAGAAAGAAGGATAAGATTTTTAGCATTCTTGTAGTGGTTCCTGGTGGTCCTTATCTTTTGATAAGCTTCTGTCTTATCTATGTTTTCAGGGAACTTTGCTGTACTTCCCCTGCTTCAGGGTGTTTTGCTGTTCTCCCCCTTGCGGGCTGGTCGCCCAGCCGGACCTAGGGACTGTGGCGAAAGCCATTCCTAAAGGTCACTGCAGGGGGAGGTGCAGCAGGTATGTCTTCAGGGGGTTTTGCTGTTCTCCCCCTGCACGCTGGTTGCCCAGCCGGACCTAGGGACGGTTAGCCCTAAAGGTCACTGCAGGGGGAGGTGCAGCACTTTGTCAGTCTGCCTGCTCTGCTCCCCGCTCTGGCTCTGGTGAATTCTCTCACCCCTGCACCTCTGGCCTGCACCCCAGCTCTTGTGTAAATAAACAAATAAATCTTAAAAAAAAATGGAAAGGAGAAGGCGAGCACGTGAGCAGGACAGACAGGCGGTGGTGTCCATTACACGGGGAGCAGGGGAACCCAGCACAGGGTCAGACGTAGCCAAGCCCACGACAAGACCCAGACACCCCATCGCAGAGCTGGGGCCACCAGGCATGGGCCGGGCGGGGCCTGGGCTGTGCTGTCTGAGGAGGCTGTGCCGGTGGCGGGTGGCCATGATGCTGTGCTGAGGGTGACACATGACAGTGAGGACCCACGACCTCAACAAAAAAGAGCTCCTGTGAGTGCCCACAGGTGGGTGGTGACAGCCAGGGTCAGGCGGGCTACAGGGCTGGGGGCTCAGAGGTCCCTGTGAAGGGAGACCCAGGGCTTGAAGAACTTGGTGTTCTTCATGCCCTCGTGGGGTTCAATACTCGATTTAATCTGCACAGTGAGCTGGGGGAGGGGGGCATTTACCACCTGTGTTTCCAAAGGCAAAGTGTTGAAGGGGCTTTGAGTTCCAGGACAGTGTTACTGTTGGGAGCCGGATCACGCTGGCATCGGTGCCTCATGCATGTCTGTCCAGTGACTGCCGTCGGGCGCCAGCGCTGAGAACCACATGGCCCAGGCCCACTGGAGCAGCCAGGGCCTCCCCCACTCCCCAGACCAGGACGCTGAGGTTTGGCCCAAGTCAGCAGAGAAGGCACCACCTAGGGCACAGAGGAGTCTGGGGCAGCGGGGAAGACAGTGCCCACCTGGCCCTGTCCAGGGAGAATGGGTGTCCAGGCAGGGCCAGAGGGAAAGGCAGGGCATTGCCCGGTACAGATGGAGAGCTCATGAGTGGGGGGCTGCAACAGGGTTCAGGGGTACCAGAGAGAAACAGCAATGCCCGTTATGGCAGGGCTGCTAGGAGTTGGTGCTGAAAATGGTGCTGAAAATGAACAGCCTGTGGGGCCAGAGTCCTACCTGACAGGAGGTACCTGGCTCAGTGCAGACAGGAAGGGACCAGCAGCTCCTGGCCAGTCCCCCACGCACCTGCTCACGCCCCTCCCCAAGTTCCAGTAACTGATGCACCCTACCCTAATGGGGGTGTTCGAGTTTGGGCCCAGGCGGACCAAGCAGGTCCTCCATTGGCTAGGGAGAGGCTGCCTGTGGGTGGTCAGCAAGCAGGCCTCGTCCTGTGGGCAGCAGACCTGGAAGGGAGCCTGAGGGTGGAGCCTCCCGCTGGTCCACCCACCCCGTGATGCCCCACACCCGGGCATCCCAGAGATCCCAGGGGGCGGGGAGGACCAGAGGGACTGGACACTCCTACTGTCCGTTAAACTGAGACCATTTGAATTTCACATTTCTTTGTCCTCCAGTCTTTCTTTGTGCATAGGGTTTTATTTTATTTTATTTTTTTTAAAGATTTATTTATTTATTTATACAAGCACTGGGTACAGTCAGAAGCGCGGGAGGGTGAGAGAATTCACCAGAGCCAGAGAGGGGAGCAGAGCAGGCAGAAGGCCCGAAATGCACTGCTGAGGGGAGCAGCGGGCGGCAGGAGAGGTCTGCGCGCCATGTGGGACCCTCCCCAGTGGCCGGGGATCGAACCAGCGCTGCCGGAGGCTGCGGGCAGCTTCGCAGCCCAGCGCTCAACCGCTGCACCACCGGGGAGGCCCCTGTGCATAGGGTTTTAGTAGTGAAATACGTGAGTATATTTTTATATTTATATATTTTAATATATTTAACATCTTTGTTTTATATATTAAATATGCACAATACAGTAAATCTAAGTTTATAATCAGTATATACATTAATGTAAACTAGAAAACAAAATTTAATAGCATCTATTTTATATAATAAATATATTGCATTTTTAATTTCAGAAAATTACCTCCTGTTGTCCCGGGAGACAGTTTTCCCTCCAGCCCAGTGAGCGCAGAAGCCCCCGGGACTTTTCAGGGCGAGCGTGAAGGACGGTGACCTGGAGCGAGCTGGGGCTCTTCTTAATTTTCCCATACGAGAAATTAAATAATAGTAAACATCAGAGCCGTTTCCAATTGGACATCTTTTTTTCCCTTTTATTTATTATGATTTGTTGTTGTTGTTAGAAAGCAGCGTTTTAATTGCGTGGCTTATCAATCACTGAGCAAGACGTTTCCCCACAAACGCGGCTAAACGCGGCAGCCGCTGGCCGGCAGGTGGCGCCAAAGGCCCGCCGGGTCCAGCCTGGCGCTTCAGCCACGTGGGTGCTCCCTGAGCCGGGTCTCCGCGGGCTGGGCCAGGTGGGGGGTAAAGAGGGCAGGTCAAAGGCCAATTTCAATCCGGCCTGAAGGCGAGCGCGGTGGAGCAGACAACCAGGGGGAAGCAGCCAGAGGAGGTGATTTCCTGCTGAGGCTGGGAGGCCAGGCTGAAGCGCTGGAGGGGCGTCCCAGAAGCCGGGGTTCAGCACACCTGCGGGCACCTGGGAGTGGACAGAGCCGGTGTGGGAGGGAGGCTGTGCCGCGGTGGATGCTCGCGCTGCCCCAGGAATCCTTTCAGCGGGGCAGTGAAGGTAGAGTTTCACTGTGTGTGGGGGGTGAGCGTCACGTGCATTTATGGGGGTCATCTCCGCTGCCTGGGGAGGGAGGCTGAGAGTGTTATAGGACAGGGAGAGGGGCAGCCCAAACCCGCAAACCTGCCTATTCTACATGGGTTCTGCCATCCGCCGCATCAACACAAAACATAGGAGACTTTAATGGGAAGGAACTTTAATAAAACTAGGAAACAATACAGGTAAGGCAAAGAGTCTAGTTTCTAAATGAAGCACCCAAAGTTACCCGTCCCCTCGTGGGTAAAAGTCCATCCATATGGGATCGGCCCAGAACAAGGCCCCAAAGCCTGCTACAAGTCTAAAGCATCTTCCAGTGGGGACCCACAGCAAAGGGTCACAAACAACCGGACAAGCCAGGAAGGAAAAGAGCAAAATCAACATCAAGATAAAAGCTGCCATGGTCACTTCCCCACAGGTCTCACCCACATCTGTGTCACCCAGTCCACGACCAAAAGACAAGCGCAGTTTCTTTACGTGTCTCTAGGCTCCATGCGCCTCCTCCAGGTCTCCTGCCTCCATCCTGCCTCCTTCCTCAGTCTCTTCTGCAGCTTTTCCTCTTCCTGCTCAGCTCCACCCTCCCTTGGGTGGGGCAGGGAACCTCCCCCTTTCCTGGGGACCACCCTGTTGCAAGAGGATGGAGGAAGGGCTGGAGGGCTGGACTTGGAGTACACACACACACACACACACACACACACAGTTCTTTTTCCCTCCCTTATTGTTCTACATTCCCGGCTCAGGAGGCCCCAGCCAAGAGGGTGCCCCAGGGGTTGGGGGGGGGTGCGTGCCAAAGGCTGGCGCCCCCAGAGCCCTGGGCATGCAGAGGAGGGCAGGAAGACAGAGCAGGGCCGGCTGCGCAGCCACGAGCCGGCTGGGGAGCTGCTTCAGCGTGGGTCCCTGAGCAGGGGAGAAAGGAAATTCTAAAGGAAAAATCCAGCAGGCTTGGCAGCTGTTGGAACATGGGGGCTGAATGGGAGGGATGAGTCAAAGATGACTCAGAAGGTTTGAAGGTGAGTTCAAGGGAAAATGACAGTGCTTCAGGGGAGTTCAAGTTCACGCCCAGGACTGCTGCTTCTTTTAGCACTTAAGAACTGGGCAGGGGGCCTCCCTAGTGGCGCAGGTGGTTGAGCGCTGCACTGTGAAGCTGTCTGCAGCCTCTGCAGCGCAGGTTCGATCCCGGCCGGCCAGCAAGAGTCCCACATTGTTCAGCAGACCGCTCCTGTCTCGCCCACTGCTCCCCTCAGCAGTGTACTTCGTCAGTCTGCCTGCTCTGTTCCCCACTCTGTCTCTGGTGAATCCTTTCACACACACATCTCATGCCCCACCCCTGCACATCGGCCTTGTATAAATAAATAAATAAATATTTAAAATTCTTGTATAAATAAATATTTAAAAAAAAAACCAGGCAGGAACCTGTCCCATTCCTGTATCCCCAACACACATACAGCACATGTCAGCTGGGGTGGGGCTGCCTGTGGCATACCTGTCCACAGCCTGACCCACAGCAGGTGCCAGGAGACACAGCCTGGGGCTTTGGTGAGGGAGGATTGGGGGAGTCCCAACACCCCCCCACTCTGAATCCCTTTTGAAGGAGCAGCCTTCAGTCCCCAGGTTCCCTTCCTCCCCCCACATCCCTCTACCACACTGCCAGCCTCCTGTTGACTGGATGCCCATCCACCTGGGTGTGCCTGCCCTCCCCCCCCCAGTTGCCCACACCCGACTCTTAGGATCCTACAGGCTTCCTGTCCTCACCAAGCCCGTTACCTTGCTCACCTTGGTCTCCATAGCTCACCCTCTCTCCCCCCCAACCCCTCCCCCCCGCAGCTCTGTGGGTGTGGCCCCCTTCAGGGGTCACTGCCTCCACTGTCATCCACACCACGGTCAGAGTGCAAGGGCAGCTGGCTTCCAGGAGCCCCCAATGGCCGATACTTCTTGGCCACAGTCGAGTCTCCTGGCCTGGCGCACTGCTGTACCCCTACATGGTGCTCCAGCTCCACGGTCCCCTGCCTCCCTCCCCATTACAGGGCAGAGAGAGGGGCAGCCTAGACCCCACAAACCTGCCTGCTCTAATTAGTTCTGCCACCCGCTGCATCAACATAAAACATATGGTACTTGAATGAAAAGGAACTTTAATACAATTAGGAAACAATACTGGAAAGGCAAAGAATCTAGTTTCTAAATCAAGCGCCCAGTTACCCGTCCCCTCGTGGGTAAAAGTCCATCCAAATGGGATTGGCCCAGAGCAAGGCCCCAAAGCCTGCCACAAGTCTAAAGCATCTTCCAGTGGGGACCCACAGAAAAGGATCAGAAACAACCAGACAAGTCTGGAAGGAAAAGAGCAAAATTAAGATACAGACAAAAACCGCCATTGGCACCTCCCCACAGGTTTCTCACCCACATCTGTGTCACCCAGTCCACGACCAGAAGGCAAGTGTAGTTTCTTCACATGTCTCTCAGCTGAATAAAACTGAATAAAAATGAAAACTCAGCATGTCCAGACTTGTGAGCCAGGCCTGCGCACGGCTCCCCCCCTGCACTGCACTCAGGGTGCTCATCTGTTTAGGGGAAACCAAGCCGCCTGCTTCAGAGTTTGAAGAGAATTATCTGGGCTGCAGGATGCTCCAGGCTCCGGTGTGGCGGCCTCAGGGCCCAGACAGACTGCACACTGTGGACACGTGGTCACAGCAGGACTGTGTGTGGGCCCAGCAGGTGGCTCCCAGGAGCAGGATGGGCACCTGTAAGTGCAGGAAACCCATAGGAAGCCATCTTCATGCCCTTTCCAGATGCGTAAGGAGAGGCACAGAAAGGAGAAGCAACTTGCGGGGTACACAGCAGGCTTCAGCAGAGCTGGGCTGAGAGCAGGGCACCTGGATGCCGAGTCCAGCTGAAAGGAGGGGCGGAAAGCTCCGCCCACATAACTGGGCGGCCAGGCCAGAGGCGTGGACCCGGGGCAGGGAGAGCAGGCAGTAAGGGCGGTGGCTCCATCAAGTGGGGAGCATGCTGTGGTTTGGGGAAGAGGGAACAACACCCCACATTCTCAGAACCCATTTAAGCCAGGGGATTGTGTGGGGCCTGGCAAGAAAGCAAGGTGGGTGTCCCTAAAGAAACAAGCTCCTGCAGCAAAAGGGAAGGAAACAATCCCACCACTCGGCACAGCCCCTGGGGGGAGGTGAGTGGTGGATGAGGTAGGGGTGCCCCAGCAGGCTGGCTCTTCTCTGGGAGGAAGGGCTATCAGCCGGGGAGGGAGAGTGGGAGGAGGGAGTTGACAGGGTCAGATCCCTGGGGACAGAGAGGAGCCTCAAGCCCCCACACCCCGGCTGGGATGGGGGTGTGGAGAACGAGCACCTATTGAAAGGGCACTTAGGAGGCACTAACTCAGGCCAGATCTCCAGCCTCCAGCGGGGACGCTGGGGCTTCCAGAAAGTGGTGGATGGTCACAGGGCTCCTGAGCCCAGAAGGGGCCCGGAGCTCAGCATCCAGGTCTGGGGCTTGTCTGTGAGTTTCCTGCACACAGGTAGCTGCCAGGCCTCCCGGACAAGCGGGGAGAGGGAGTGTCTGCAGTGCTAAAGCCCACACCGGAGGGGTGCCCAGCATGAGCCCAAGGATGGGGGGAGGGAGGGCTAGGCCCTGGAGCTTGCTGGGAGGGGGGTCTGGCAGAACTTGGGGCAAGTTCTCCACAGGGAAGGAGAGGTAAAGATTGCAATTTTCACAGCCAGGCCCCTTCAGAGGCTCAAGAAACCAAATCCTTCCTGGAAACTGAACATCGAGGTCAGGTGGTCGTGGTGTCACGGCCCTGGAGACCATGTGCAGGGGTGACGGTGGGGACAGGGCCCAGTTGCGCTGATGCCGGCCCCAGCCTGGGTCGCAGAGCCTGCGACCCCCTCAACCGCTTGTCCCCACGCTCCTGTCCTTTCGGCAATTTCACACTCCTGGGGGTCGCAAGGCCCAGTTTGAAAACCAGTCCAGGAAAAGCTGGGTTTCCCTGGAGACTAGGGAGCGTTCACTCAAGTTTGTTTACACCTAAGGAGCTCCCAGATTGTTCCCGAGGGCAGAATGGGAGGAGGTGGAGAGACAGGGCTGGCGGCAGTGTGAAGACCCCTTCCTCAGGGCCTGCAGCGACCCCCAGGCGCGGGGATGCTCAGAACCCCTGTGCAGAAAGGAGCTGGGAATGTGCCACTCCAGCTGGAGGCCTCACTTCACCTGATACACAAGGTGGACTTTTCAAAATCACTCTTGGGTGCAGCGGGGTGAGCAAGACTCCTTCTCCCAATGAAGACCACGGCTTAAGGACGGGAGACACCCCAAGGCCTCACCTCGGGCTTGGAGAACTCAGCCTCCTTCCGGCGCTGCCCATGGCGAGTCGGGGCGCCACCGGCCCGGAAACCCCAGCAGAGGATGGTGCTTGGTCAGCCCCTCGCTCTCGGTGCTGGTCCCCCGGGCTCCCCTAGTCTAAACCTGACCCCCTCCCTCCGAGGACTCCTTCCCCTGCAAGCAGAACCCAGGGGCGGGCCTCGCCCCGCGCCCGGCGTGGTCACCCCTAACCCCCCTCCATCGAGGGGCGCCGCCGCACCCCGCCGACCGGGCCGGGAGCACTCGGCACCTGCTGCCCGGCTCCAGGGCCCCGAATTTGCAAGAACTGCCTGGGGAGCAGCCGTGACGCGCTCCCCCGCCTAGCGCTGGACCCCACATCGCCCCACGACTATTAAAGTCCCACGCGGCGCGGCGGCGCACCCCACGCGGGACGCGCTTCTGGGGCGGAGCCTGCCTCGGCGGCTCCAGGACCAGGTGCGGGGGAGCCCCCTCCCGCCCCCGCCCAGGACTACAGGCTGCGCAGGCGCGGGAAGACGCCGCGGGGCTTGGGGGAAGCGAGGCGGCAGGCGCGCGGGGCAGTGCGCAAGCGCAGGCGGCCGGCGGCGGGGCGCGCGAAGCAGGGCGCAGGCGCGGGAGCCTGGCGGCGGGGGCGCGCGCGGCAAGACGCAGGCGCAGGAGACCGGCGGCGGGGGCGCGCGGGGCAGGGCGCAGGCTCAGGAACTCGGTGGCGGGGCGCGTGGCGGCGGGGGCGCGCGCGGCAGGGCGCAGGCGCAGGCGCGCGGCCGCGGCGGCGGTTGGGGAGGGTTCTTCCGGAAGGTTCGGGAGGCTTCTGGAACGGGCGCCGCGCGCTGGGCGGGCCCGCCGCTATATAAGGGCGGCGCGGGGGCGGTGCGCCAGTTGCTTCTGCGTCCTGCTTCCCGTCGCCGCGGAGCCCGCGCGTCCCGGAGCCGAGGTGCGGGCGGTTGGGGCCGGGGTCGGGCTGGAGGCCCCCGTTGCGCGCGTTGGCGCGGCCGCGGCCCCTGCTTCCCCGGAGGCCTCGGGCCTGCCGCAGGGACGGGCCGGGGCCCGGCGAAGGCGCTGGAGAAGCGGGGGGCGGCGGCGGCCGGGCCGGGCGGGGGGCGGGCGGGCGGGGAGGGGGCCGCGGCCGCGCCGGATGAGGTCATCCCTTTGTCGGCCCGCCCGGTTCGGGCCCGGGGCTGACGGCCCGCGGCGTCCTTGCAGATGCCCGAGGAGACCCAGACCCGCGACCAGCCCATGGAGGAGGAGGAGGTGGAGACGTTCGCTTTCCAGGCGGAAATCGCCCAGTTGATGTCCTTGATCATCAACACTTTCTACTCGAACAAAGAGATCTTTTTGAGGGAGCTGATTTCCAATTCGTCAGATGTGAGTGCCCTGGGCACCCCGGCTTTGGGGTGGTTTCTGCGGGAGTTTCTGCACCTGAGGGCCGGCGCCTGACCAGCCGGGTGGGTTTTTTTCCTGTGATGTCTTTGAACAGGCGCTGGACAAAATCAGATACGAGAGCTTGACGGACCCCAGTAAGCTCGACTCCGGGAAGGAGCTGCACATCAACCTCATCCCCAACAAGCAGGACCGCAGCCTGACGATTGTGGACACCGGCATCGGGATGACCAAGGCCGACCTGATCAACAACCTGGGCACCATTGCCAAGTCTGGCACCAAAGCCTTCATGGAGGCGCTGCAGGCAGGCGCCGACATCTCCATGATCGGCCAGTTTGGCGTCGGCTTCTACTCGGCTTACCTGGTGGCCGAGAAGGTGACGGTCATCACCAAACACAATGACGACGAGCAGTACGCCTGGGAGTCCTCTGCAGGTGGCTCCTTCACCGTCAGGACTGACACAGGTGGGTACCCAGCGACCCAGCGGCAGACGGGCTGCGTGGGGTGGGGGGGGTCGCCTGCCTGCACCCCTGAGGGCTAGGGGAGGTTGGGGCGGGGGGCTAGTTTGTCCACCCTTCAGGTTCTGCTCTGTTGGCGTGACCTTGTGGATGTTTGTTTTGAGCAAGGCAGCTGCTCTGGGACTTTCTCTGTCTGCCTCGAAGGGCAGCTGTTGTGAAGGAAAGTCTTAGATAAGGCAGTGGGAGTAGAATAGGTGGGTGGTGGTTTCTTTTTAATCAGCATCGGCCACTGGTGGTGAGTGCACTCCCCCACTTCGCTTCCAGGGGAACCAATGGGCCGCGGAACAAAGGTGATCTTGCACCTGAAGGAAGACCAGACTGAGTACTTGGAGGAGAGGAGGATCAAGGAGATTGTGAAGAAACACTCGCAGTTTATTGGCTACCCCATTACTCTCTTTGTGAGTTTCCTGCGTTTTCTGTGTAGGTGACTAAACGGCTGGAGCTCGGGTTCTTAGTCCTTGAACATACTGGTAGGAAGGGACCTGCGCTTGCAGTGTTTCCTGCTCTGGTGTGAAGTGGCTGTGGGGGGTGCCCGGGGTGTTTAATTAGAGACATCAGACGTTGATGAGTTTCCTGGCAGCTCCTGCCGCTCACCTTGGCTGACAGGCTCCGTAATTGTGCCGTTTCATGCCCCTTAGCTTGCGTTCTGGGTCAAGAAGGCAGAGGTGTCGGGTTTGTGTCTTGCAGGTGGAGAAGGAACGTGACAAGGAAGTGAGTGATGATGAGGCGGAAGAAAAGGAAGACAAAGAGGAAGAGAAGGAAAGAGAAGAGAAGGAGTCGGACGACAAGCCTGAAATAGAAGATGTGGGCTCTGACGAAGAAGAGGAAGAAAAGAAAGATGGAGATAAGAAGAAGAAAAAGAAGATTAAGGAGAAGTACATCGATCAAGAAGAGCTGAACAAAACCAAGCCCATCTGGACCAGAAACCCCGACGACATCACTAACGAGGAGTATGGCGAGTTCTACAAGAGCCTGACCAATGACTGGGAGGACCACTTGGCGGTGAAGGTGGGTGCTGCGTGCTCGGGCTGGCTGGCTGGCCTCGCCCTCCTCCCCACAGGGCTGGGGGTCGCGCAACTGCAGGTGTATGCGGTGAGCGGTGCCAGCGAAAGCTGCTGTGTCTGTCACCATACAGCACTTCTCAGTGGAAGGACAGCTGGAGTTCCGCGCCCTTCTTTTTGTCCCAAGACGTGCTCCTTTTGACCTGTTTGAAAACAGAAAGAAAAAGAACAACATAAAGTTGTACGTTCGCCGTGTCTTCATCATGGACAACTGCGAGGAGCTGATCCCAGAGTACCTGAGTGAGTGCGCGGGGCGCCGGCCTCGTCCCAGCCCGGCTCACGCTGTCATCTCCGAAAGTTCCAAGCGTGGTGGAGAGGGAGGCTAGCATCTCAGGGTCTTTTGTTTTGGGTAGCGGCACATGGATTACAGGTAGGTGTTTGGCCGTGAGTGAGTTTTTGATAAACACTATTTGGCTTCTACGTTTTTCCAGATTTCATTAGAGGTGTGGTGGACTCCGAGGATCTGCCCCTGAACATTTCCCGTGAGATGTTGCAGCAGAGCAAAATCCTGAAAGTTATCAGAAAGAATTTGGTCAAAAAATGCTTAGAGCTCTTTACTGAACTGGCAGAAGATAAAGAGAACTACAAAAAGTTCTATGAGCAGTTTTCTAAAAATATTAAGGTTGGTATAGACCATCTATCCACTAGCAGTAATCCCAGCAACGTCTTGATTTTCAGATGGTTTTTTAGCACAGAAAGCCTTGATGCGTGTGTTGTCTTTCAGCTGGGAATACACGAGGACTCTCAGAACCGGAAGAAGCTCTCCGAGCTGCTGCGCTACTACACGTCTGCTTCCGGGGACGAGATGGTGTCTCTCAAGGACTACTGCACAAGAATGAAGGAGAACCAGAAGCACATCTATTACATCACAGGTGCTGGGCGCGAGGCGGTGATTATGTCTCTGTCCTGTGATTGCTGTGCGTGTTCTCCCATGGGCACTGTGTGTCAGGGGCCTCGGCAGGCCATGGGAGACACCTGTGCACTGAGGTCTGGCTAAGGGAGGGATAGTAGGCCCTGGCGGGCCACTCTGAGCAGCCCATTCCATGCTGCAGGTGAAACCAAGGACCAGGTGGCCAACTCGGCCTTCGTGGAGCGCCTGCGGAAGCATGGCCTGGAGGTGATCTACATGATCGAGCCCATCGACGAGTACTGCGTCCAGCAGCTGAAGGAGTTTGAGGGCAAGACTTTGGTGTCAGTCACCAAAGAGGGCTTGGAACTTCCAGAAGACGAAGAGGAGAAAAAGAAACAAGAAGAGAAGAAAACGAAATTTGAAAACCTCTGCAAAATCATGAAGGACATCTTGGAGAAAAAAGTAGAAAAGGTGTGTGCATGCTGTTTCCTAAATGTCTATACTTTTAGAAAACAGTGTTAGGGTGTTCGGTGGGGTTTTTTTTGAAAGATTTATTTTTATTGCATGCAAGAGCTGGAGTGCAGGCCAGAGGTGCAGTGGGTGAGAGGACTCACCAGAGACAGAGTGGGGAGCAGAATAGGCGGATCCATTGAAACCCACTGCTGAATGGGGAGCAGCGGGGAGACAGGAGAGGTCGGATATGCCCTATGGGTCAGCTCCCTGGTCGGGAATCGAACTCAGGCTGCAGGGGCTGGCGATAGGTGGATAGCGTGAGACTTAACCCCTGCGCCCCCAGGGAGGCCCTGTTGAGGGTTTTAGTCAGTCTGCTCGCATTCTCCCAGTTCCCGAGTAGGGTCCGGAGCCTCCCTTTGGGGCGGCACATTATGTTAAAGCCTCTCGGGCTCGAGGGCATCTGGGGGATGAGAGGGAGGTTGGGACCCGAGTTTGCCGGTAGTTCTGCCTCACCCACCTGGGGCACCTTAGATTTCACTCCACTGTGAGGCTGAGCAGGTGGGGTCATGGGATCACTCGCATGGTGGTTGCAGGTGGTCGTGTCCAACCGCTTGGTGACGTCCCCGTGCTGCATCGTCACGAGCACCTATGGCTGGACAGCCAACATGGAGAGGATCATGAAGGCGCAGGCCCTGCGCGACAACTCGACCATGGGCTACATGGCAGCCAAGAAGCACCTGGAGATCAACCCTGACCACTCCATCATCGAGACCCTGCGGCAGAAGGCAGAGGCCGACAAGAATGACAAGTCAGTGAAGGACCTGGTCATCCTGCTGTACGAGACCGCGCTTTTGTCTTCCGGCTTCAGCCTGGAGGACCCCCAGACACATGCCAACCGCATCTACAGGATGATCAAGCTGGGGCTTGGTACGCCTGGCAAGGGCCTTCAGGAGAGGCGGGAACTTGGGCTGGTGCGGGGGGGGGGGTGGAAGTGGTGACTCCCAGCTGCCTGAGCATACACGGCCAGTGTGGGGTGACCAGCCCCAAGCTCAGCGCTGGCCAGTTGAGGTGGAGGCCCCTGTCACTCTGCTTTGAGAGAGTGGGTGTCTTTTTTTTTTTTTTTTTTTTTTTTAAGATTTATGCATATAAGAGCTGGGGTACAGGCCAGAGGTGTGGGGATAGAGAATATTCAGCAGAGACAGAGTGGAGAACAGCAGGCAGGTTGACCGAAGTACACTGCTGAGGGGAGCAGCGGGGCAAGACAGGAGAGGTCTGCTGCGTCATGTGGGTTGCTCCTTGGCCGGCTGGGGATTGAACTGTGACTTGCTTCATAGTGCAGTGCTTAACCCCTTACGCCACCAGGGAGGCCTGAGAATGGGCATCTTGAAGAGAGCTAACCTGTGGGTTTGTTCCCGAAAGGTATTGATGAGGATGACCCCACGGCCGACGACAGCAGCGCCACGGTGACCGAGGAGATGCCGCCCCTCGAGGGGGATGACGACACGTCGCGCATGGAGGAAGTAGACTAGGCCCGGCCGGGGAGCCGCATCTGCGCGTACAGTGCTTCGTCCTCGTTCCCTCTGATATGTTTTCAAGGACTTACTTTATTTTTGTTAACATTTTTGGCATGACCATAACTGCTTGTGGGGAAGATAAGGTTTCTTTCTACCTGTGTGATACTGTGACTCTCAGGCAGAGCTAGCTGTTTCCCAGTTTTATGTTGCCTCGTTTTAACAGGTGTGCGTGACCTGGCATTCACTGTGGTCTGAAGTGTTTCGTTGTCAGCGGGTCCTTTAGTAGATGAGACTTTGTCACTGAAGTGTTCTGAAGCCAGCCCTGACGTCTAAGGGGAAATGTGTCAGAACGACTTCATCTTCTAGGTCTGCTTTCTGAACCTTCCTCCTCCGTAGTTACAGCTGCATGTACCAGGCCTCTAGAAAAGAGCACGTTGAGCTGAAGCAACTCCACAGGAGTAACTGTCCGTGGGGCTGATTTTCCAAAGAAAAGTAATGTTTAGTAGCAAAATTCTCCGCCCACCCAGGCAGGTTGTAAAGCTGTTCACAAGTAACTCAAGCAAGTTTTGTGTACGGGAATGTAATGCTCAAGTCACGTTCTGCTTTCAAATACAGTGAATTAAATAAGTGTGTGAAGACTCCTGTGGGGTAACAGATGGCAGTGGGGGGGCCTCTGGGTGGGCACATGTGGGGAGGTGGGATGGGCGGGGCACGCGGATGCTCCGGGACTTAGGATGGGCTCCCGGGTGCCGGCGTGCGGGGCGGCACGTGAGGTGTCAGAGATGAGGGCAGGGACTGTCCG
Source organism: Talpa europaea (assembly GCF_964194135.1). Lineage (NCBI taxonomy): Eukaryota > Metazoa > Chordata > Mammalia > Eulipotyphla > Talpidae > Talpa > Talpa europaea. The sequence continues at coordinate 113,340,765 of NC_140075.1, forward strand.
GCCACGTGTGTCCGCCTCTCACCACCGAGTGAACAGCTGCCCTCCTCTGGGGCTTCGTGTCCAACCTGCCTTTGATGGCCTCTATGAGCCCTGCTCTAAGTCTGACCCTCAGTACTGTGGCCTGGTGCCTCAGAGCTCTGCACCAAGTCTGCTTAATACCACCCAGCGCCCCCACCCCAATCTTTCCCTGTTCTCTGCTTCTTTATTCGGTCTCAGGCAAGAAGAAACTATGGGTGAGGCAAGGTGAGGATCCGGCTGAACAGATTTTCAGGTCCTGAAAGGCTTAGAAAACTGGGTGGCCACAGGTCTGGACAGGATTTGAATCCTGCGCCCTGAGACCACATGTGAGATGACAAAGTGGTCAGTAGCGGGGTGACAGGCCTGGGGTTCTCTGCTGTGAAAGGTCCCCCCAGTGCCCGGTAGGTGCAGGGCCCAATGGACGATCACAGCAACTGCCCTCAGACCCCCGAGGCGAGTGAGCGCGCCTGCCCCTGAGGGGCCGGCAGGTGGAGGCTGAGGTTTCCTTGGTAAGTCCAGGACTCCAATGGCAAAGGGCAAATTTCTTCTACTTTACCTTTTCTGAGATTAAACAGCCATTGAAATGAAAAGCAGGGCCTTCCTGGTGGCGTGTGGTTAAGCACAGCACTGTGAAGCTGTCTGCAGCCTCAGCCAGGGAGCCGACGCACAGGGCGCAGCAGACCTCTCCTGTCTTCCCTGCTGCTCCCCTCAGCAGTGGTTTCAGTCTGCCTGTTCTGTTCCCCACTCTGTTGATGGTGAGTCCTCTCACCACCCCGCACCTCTGGCCTATACCCCAGCTCTTGTATGCATAAGTCTTTAAAGAAAAAAAATCAAAAGCAGCAGGCATTTGAGGGAATCAACCTGAGCACCTCCATAAGACTCCCCACGAAACCCTCTTGAGCACCCGAGAGCTGGTGCTGGTGAATCTGGCCCTCTCAGCCAGAAAGTAACCCCCAAAATGGGACATCTAGGTGCCCCGTTGGACCAGGCATGTGAGCCCCACCCTGGGGTGCAATTAAGGCTCATCTGGGGAGCCCCTCGACTGTTGCTCCTGCCTTTCACCAGCTGCTTGTGACCTGTCCGGAGAGGGCGGTGCCGAGACACAAGCAGACATGGTGCCTGTCCAAGTGCACGGTTGTCTGTAGAAGCCAGAGAGGGAGGAACCTACAAAAACGGTGTGAGCACAGCTTGTGACGCCAGGCTGGGGTGGGGTGGGGCCCGGACCTGCACAGAAGGCACTTGACTGTTGGTAGCAATAGCTCATCTATTGAACTAACAATCGTTTACACTCATGCTAAGTAGAAATTCTGCAAAAGCTTTGCAAGGCCTGCACGAGACTAAGGAGCACTGGGAAGTCTGGAGGGCCGGGGCGCTGCAAGGCAGCGTCAGCAGCAGGCTCTCCTCAGTACCAAGAAGGCAGCCAATTGCGAAGGGACCACCACACAGTCCAACTGCATACAATTCTAAAAAGGAGGCCTCCCTGGTGGCACAAAGGGTTAAGACGCAACTATGAAACTCTGCAGCATGAGTTCAATTCCCGGCCAGGGAGCTACCCACATGGCACAGCAGCCCTCTCCTGACTCACCCACTGCTCCCCTCAGCAGTGTGTTTCAGTGGATCATCTGCCTGTTCTGCTCCCCACTCTGTCTCTGGTGAATCCTCTCACCGCCCCCCCACACCTCTGGCCTGTACCCCAGCTCTTGTATGCATAAATCTTTTTTTTTTTTTTTTTTTTTGGTGGGACCCTCGCCGGTGGCCGGGAATCGAACTGGCGCTGCAGAGGCTGCGGGCAGCCTCGCAACCCAGCACTCAACCGCTGCACCACTAGGGGAGGCCCTGAATAAATAAATCTTTAAAAAAAAATTCTAAAAGGCACCCCTATGTTTATAGCAGCACAATTTACAATAGCTAAGCTATGGAAACAACTCAAATGCCCAAAAATAGATGACTGGATCAAGAAGATGTGGTGCATATACACCATGGAATATTACTCAGCATTCAAAAAAGATAAACACATGCAATTTGCAGCAACATGGATGGCGCTGGAAGGGATCATGCTCAGCGAAATAAGCCAGAAAGAAAAAGAAAAATACCGGATGGTCTCACTCATAGCAGGAATCTAGAAAACTTAAATAAGGGACCAGGAAAAAGACTAATTAATACAAAGTAAAAATGAAAATCAATAAGTAACTATAAACCAGAGACACACTATGGGGGGGAAGGATGGGGAGAGGAAGGATTAGGGTCAAAATAAGGGGGGGTGCAATTGTATGGGGAATATAACCAAAATGAAAATGCATACGTTGTGCAAAAATGAAAAATGATGTAAGAATTATATAAGGGCCTCCCCGGTGGCGCAGTAGTTGAGCGTTGGGCTGGGAAGCTGCCCGCAGCCTCTGCAGCGCCAGTTCTATCCCCAGCTGCCGGGCAAGGGTCCCACATGGCGCACAGACCTCTCCTGCCGCCCGCTGCTCCCCTCAGCAGTGTACTTCGGTCCTTCTGCCTGCTCTGCTCCCCGCTCTGGCTCTGGTGGATTCTCTCGCCCTCCCGCGCTTCTGATTGTGCCCAGTGCTTGTGTAAATAAATAAATCTTTTTTAAAAATTATATAAAATGAAATATTAAAATAAAAATTATAAAAAGGGCAAAAAGAAGGGAAAGCAGAGCGGCGGGTGGCAGAGGGGGTGGGGGGGCAGGAGACCGAGTGGAGAAGGGGTGAAGGGGACCTTGGGCGCAGAGTGTCCAGAAGCTCGGCTGCCGTCCAGGTGTACCTAGAGTGTGCTAGACCTAGCGAGGGCGGAGGGCAGTCTGCGGGGCCTTTGGCAGTGGCCGAGAGCTGGCGGCTGGGCTCCTCTCCCAGCAGGGGCACTGGGTGGCGGCTGAGCAGGGCCTTCCTGGACTCATCTACTCTGGGGGCAGCTCCCCAGGCTCACCCCTACAGAGCCCCTGCCTGGGCCTCGTCCCCTCCCCGAGCTTCCCAGACCAGCCCTCACCCAGTCTCGGGCCTCTGTGTGCTCAGCAATCCCGGCCCCACCTGGACTCCAGTTCCCGCTGGGCTCTGGGAACTGGCCCTTGCAGCCGGGTCCCGTGCGACTTGGCATCGTGGGAGGTGGTGGCCAGCGAGGGAGGCCAGGCGCTGCGGTGAGGGTCACTGAGTGCTTGGCGGGAGGGCCCCGGGTGGGGGCAGGCCGGGGGCGGCTCTGGGCAGGAGCTGACCTGATTTCCACGGCGGGGGTGGGGGCGTCCCAGGACAAGACGCCGTCCGCCTTGGGAGGGGGTTCCCGGGTGTTCTGAGTGGCCAGAGAGAGAACCGAGGGCTCAGGGACCAACTGGGTGGGCTTTGAGCTTAGCCATTAGCCGCGGCCTTGGGGCCAGGCTGGAGGCAGCCACTTTCCTGGAGGTAACCCAGGCCCACGGGCCGCCTGCAAGGAGCCTCTTAAAGCAGAGAGACGTCCTCGACACCAGGCACACTGAGGCACTCGGGGAGTCAGCCACCGTCTTGTCCTCCTCCCGTCCAGCCCACCCATCGGACAGACAGGGGAAAACAAGCCCCCCCGGGTGGACGAGGCCATCTGGCCACACGGAGCCCGCCCACTTGCTCTCTGGGCTCCGCCCGCACCTCCGGGCCAGCCCGACCGGGACAGAGCGCGGCAGGGCGGCGGGGTCTGAGAGCAGGTGTCCATGTCCTGCTCCTCGTGAGACGCTCCAGCAGCCTCCGGCCCGGGGCCCTCATTTGTGAACAGATCAACCAGCCTGGCGCCCGCAGCTGACAAACACGGCACCTTGCAGCTTCTCGTCACTTCTTCCATCTTTTAACTTTTCACTTTGGAGATTTCCAAAATAGAGGGAGGCAGACGGCGACGGCTGCCGGAGCAGTGGATGCTCGTGGCCGGCGCTTCCCGGACAACCTCAGGGAGGGGGCCCAGTCGTTCCCACCCGCCCTTCCCAGCACCCGCTGCATGCTACCCAGAGCAGGGCACCTCAGCAGGGGCCACAGGCCAGACGTCCATGGACGCTGGACGGAGACAAGGCATGGCAGCCCCGCTGTGGGATGCAGTTTTGAATATTTTATTGCCGTAAAATTAAGGAAGGAAGCGCTGACTCGAGCCACATGTAAAAGAACCTTGTAAACATGGTAGGTGAAATGAGCCAGTCCTATGTCTTACAGGAATCCTCGCCCAGGAATGTCCACACTGCCCAGCCACTGAGTCATGCTGCCGAGGTCGGGGGGTCAGGGGGAGCGCAGGAGCCACTGCTGAGTGAGTACAGAATCTCTTCTGGGGCCTCCCCTGGGGCATAGGGACTAAGTCTCAACACTTTCACTGCTACAGCCTGAGTTCGATCCCTGGCCAGGGAGCTGCCCCCATGCAGGGGCTCAGAGACACCGCACCCCCATGTCCATAGCAAAATTGATGACATCAGACAAAACAGCCCCCATGTTCATTCACAAGTGCATGGGTTAGGCAGTGTGGCAGAGACCTTATATTATATTATTATCATGTAGTGGAATATTATTCAGCCTTCAAAAGGAACCTTCTGACACCTTCTACAGCTTGATGGCACCTTGAGGACATTATGCTGAGTGAAATAAGCCAGACACAGAAAGTCACTACCTGTGGTTCTACTTCTGTGAGTAGAACCCAGACAGAGCATCAGGGGCTGGGCTGGGAGGCAGAAGAGGGAGATGTTTCATGGGACAGAGATGCAGTGTGAGATGACGAAGCTCTGGGGCTGATTGCTGGGCATGGGCTCAGTGTGAATGCACTTATGGCCACTGAACCACATGGTTCACGCCAGGCAAACTGTCAATTTCACATTACTGGACCTCCCTGGTGATGCAGGGGTTAAGTCTCAGCACTATGACGCTATCAGCAGCCACTGTAGCACGAGTTCGAGCCCCTGCCAGGGAGCTACCCACAGGGCGCAGCAGACCTCTCCTGTCTCCCCGCTGCTTTCCTCAAGAGTGTTTTTCAGTCGGTCTGCCTGTTCTGCTCCCCACTCTGTCTCTGTGAATCCTCTCAACCCCGCACCTCTGGCCTACACCCCAGCTGTTGTATGCATAAATAAATAATAAAAATTTCCTGTCACCTAGAGTTGAACACAACACACCGCCACACACCTGCCCTCCAGCTGCAACAGTGATGGTCACGGGACCTCACCTGAGTTTGGAGTTTCATAAAGTATTGATATCGATCCCTCATGATAGATGAAGAATCCAGACTCAGAGCAGTCACCCAGCAAGGACAGGGCAGAGCCACGAAGCGCCCAACCCCTCCCATCCATCTTGGAGCCCTGGCTTTCCCCACAAGCGTCCCCATTTTAAGTATGTGATCGGGGCCTCCCTGGTGGTGCAGGGGTTAAGCACAGTGCTATGAAGCTATCTGCAGCGTCTGCAGCACAAATCTGATCCCCCAGCCAGGCAGCTACCCACAGGGCACAGCAGACCTCTCCTGTCTCCCCGCTGCTCCCCTCAGCAGTGGATTTCAGTGGCTCCACCTGCTCTGCTTTCCACTCTGTCTCTGGGGAGTCCTCTCATCCCCGAACGTCTGGCCTGTATCCCCGCTCTTGTATGCATAAATAAATAAATAAATCTTTTTAAAAATAAAATTGTGGTCAGCCCAGCCTGTCCCGAAGCTGTGTCCCAGCTGCAAGGGCAGCCCTTTTGCCCCCGTTGTCCTCTCCTCTAGCCTCTGGATGAGGGGTCACTGCAGGTCAGTGGCCCTGAGCTGATGGGCACCCCTGCCCAAGACCTTACACCCCGCAGCGGTGGATCTCGAGGACACGCAACTCACACCGCCAGGGCCCGCTCACGGCCAGACCCATGTCCCGTGGTCAAAGCCACCAGCTGCTTCCAACACCTCCCTCACACAGCAACTGTGCCCACTAAGCAGTGGCCTCTGGGCCCCTCTGCACCGGCCTAAATTCCCTTGGTGTCTGGCCTGACCACATGACGCCCTCCTGGCGCACCACGGCCCCCACTCTGCTTGCTGCGCCCCTCACCAAGCTGCAGGTTTCTCGCCTCCCCAGCAGAGGGTCTGAGATCTGCCTCCCTCTGTCTGCGCGCCCTGCTCCAGGCCAGCGGGGCCCTGCTACCTGCATGGACTGCACAGGAGGCATAAGCCAGGCTCCCTCCCCCTCCTGGGGAGGGGGGTGGCAATTTGCTTAAGTCCTTTTGTGTAATTTTGGAAGCTTCTGTTCCCTTTTCTAAGCCTTTCAGATTGGCTCAGACCTTTGAAAGCAGGATTGCAGATTCTTCTTCTATAGGAGGGAGCATCTCTTCACCTCCCGGGAAGAACATTCCAGGAAGCGGGGCTTCCAGTGAGTCACGGTGTATTAATAGCACCATCGAAATCTGAACAAAGATCCCACGAGCCAAGGAGTCAAGCAGATTGCAGGGAACACACCGCCTTCTGCTGGGCTGCTGCCAGCCTCCAGACTCACAGCAGTGGAAGGTTCTGGGGCTAACATGTGCTCCCAAGCAGCACTGTGTGTTTTTAAGTTTGTATTTTTAAAAATCAGAATTTAAAGGGCCTCCCCAGTGGCACAGCTGTTGAGTGCTGGGCTGAGAAGCTGCCCGCAGCCTCTGCAGTGCTGGTTTGATCCCCGGCCACTGGTGAGGGTCCCACATGGCGCGCAGACCTTTCCTGCAGCACCCGCTGCTCCCCTCAGCAGTGTACTTTGGTCCTTCTGCCTGTTCTGCTCCCCGCTCTGGCTCTGGTGAATTCTTCATCCTCCCGCGCTTCTGACTGTACCCAGTGCTTGTATAAATAAATAAATAAATCTTTTTTAAAAAATCAGAATTTAGGGCCTCCCCGGTGGCCCAGGGGGTTGAGCGCAGTGCTGTGAAGCTGTTGCAGCCTCTGCAACACAGGTTTGATTCCTGGCCGGCCGCAAGATACCCACATGGTGCGGCAGACCTCTCCTGTCTCACCCGCTGCTCCCCTCAGCAGTATATTTCAGTGGATCCACCTGCTCTGCTCCCCACTCTGTCTCTGGGGAGTCCTCTCACCCCCACACCTCTGGCCTGCACCCCAGCTCTTGTATGCATAAATAAATCTTTTTAAAAAATTAAACCTTTCAGGCTGCATTTTCCGTTTCTATAAATACTGACTGTTACCCCCGAAGTTGTGGCCCATGCCTGTTCCACCTGGCAGATGAGCAGCAGAGGCGGCTCAGCCACGGAGCAGGGGGACAGCATCAGGAGACTGCAGTAGGCAGGGGAGCGGCGTCCTTGGTGCAGAGGGGGCGCCGCCTCTGCAGGCCACTGTGTCCCTGGGCTGGGCACACTGCAGGGACAATACCTTACCTGGCCGTGTGATGAGAAAAGTCGAGGAGGACGGTGAAAACGCCTGGCTGCCGAGGGGGGCAGGGTTCTGGCCTCGGCCTCCGCCCCCCCAACCTCCTGGAGGCTCCTCCTGTGCTTGATGAGCTGGGCAAGGCCTTGGAGGGCTCAGACCCCTCCGCCCCCAGAGGCAGGTCTGGCACCTGTGAGGCCAAGCTGCGCCAGAGGTGAGGCCACTTTGGGGGAGCTGGGGGGACCCAGTTGGGTGGTCCCAGTGGAACCTTTGCCCCCAAACTGTGTCTGGGGCCTGGGAGCAATTCATGGGCAGGAAAAGAAGACAACACCCCAACAAGTACGCTCCTGGCAGGGAGTAAACCCCAGGACACGGCCTGTCCTGATAAAAACATCTCAATGTGGATAAAAAGAGTGGCAGAAGCCTATGTCCATCACCTCCAGTTTTGGGGGGTGTCTGGCAGAAGTAACTCTCCGCCTGCAGGGAGGCCTGCCTGGGACAGCCGCTCCAGGGCAGTGGGTGATCAGGGGTCCCTGGAGACCGTCCCTTGGCTGCACCAGGCAGAGCTTGGCTCCGGGCCGGCAGGCATAGGCTGGGCTCACAGTCCAGAGCCCTTGGTGGACCTCACTGGCCTCTAGTGCCCTCAGGGACCAGGTGCATGGGCACCCCTGGTGGGGGCAGGAGCAGGCAGGTAGCCAGCCCCCCACAATCTCTACATTCCTTCTCTAGGCTCTCTCCTGTCGTCGGGGTCTCCCTCACGCTGCTCGTGCTCGCTGCTCTGCAGCCTCCAGGCGCCACGTGCACCTACACTCCAGGCTCCAGGTGCCCACAGTCAGGCCCGCCCCCGTCCCCGCACCCTCTGCAGCAACACGTTCAAGGCAGCAGGTGGTGGCCACAGAGACCAGCGGCGTAAAGAGCCTGATTAATTCATCTACCCTACACTCGCCCACCTGCACAAGGAGAAAGGCTCAAGAATGTTCTTCGCGAGAACTTAGTGAGGAAGATTTGAAACTAGCAGGTGGTTCTAGTTCATGGGGAAGAGGGGCGGGGGCCAGAAGGACCCAAAGAGGATGCGACCAGACAAGCCGAGAAGCTCCTACAAGATGTTTGTTTTTTCCATAAATTAGTACCATTAAAAAACTGTTTTAGGGGCGTCCCTGGTGGCGCAGGGGTTAAGCACCGCACTGTGGAGCTATTGCAGCCTCTGCAGCACGAGTTCTATCCCCGGCCAGGGAGCAACCCACAGGGCGCAGCAGACCTCTCCTGTCTCCCCGCTGCTCCCCTCAGCAGTGCATTTCAGTGGATCTGACTGTTCTGCTCCCCACTCTGTCTCTGGCGAATCCTCTCACCCCTGTGCCTCTGGCCTCCACCCCAGCTCTTATATGCATAAATAAATAAATCTTAAAAAAAAATAAACTTAAGGAAAGAATGAAGGCTTGCACACTGAGAAGTTTAAAACATGGGACAAAGAAATGGAAGACCAAGACCTCAGAAATGGTCTTCCCTAGTTTGCCCCCACACTGCCCCCCATTCCCCACACTGCCCCCATTCTGGGCAGCTCCTGTCACAACCCCAGGGGTACCAGAAACTGACAAGCTGAGCCTAATGTCCACCCAGAAATGCAGGGGACCAGGGAGGCCTTGATCTAGGAGGGCAGGTTGGCGCAGCCACACGTCCTGACTTCAAAAATGATGGTGCCGTAAGTGGCCGAGCAGCTCACAGACTTCGCGGCGCAGTCACCAGCTCCTTTCATTGTTCAAAATATACTTTGGGGAGTTACAGTGCCCGGTACCATGGGGGTGAGGGGTGAAAATCCCTGGGCTCAGAGGATGACAGCCTGGGGCCGTGCATTGGTCAGGCAACCCCACAGCGGGTCTGGCCGCCTGTGAGAGCTCAGCCGGGCGCTGCTAACCAGGAGGGCTTCCTGGAAGAGGTGCCACACTAAGCGCGGGGGGGGGGTTGGGGTTAAACAAGCCAGAGGGGGCGTGGTGAGCACCCCTGGCTGAGCAGCGGGCGGTGGGGCGCAGGGGCCGCCTCCCGAGTCGGCCGGGGGCGGGAGTGGCGGGGGCTGGTCCTCGCGAGGGCCGCGGGACGCCGCGCTGGCGGGCCAGGTCGTCCCCCCGGGGCTCGGGGGCGCGCAGAGTGGGGCACAACGACGTCCTCCGACAGGCTGCGCGGCGCGGGCGGGGCCGGGGGAGGGGCCCGGCGAGCGGGCGGAGGCCCCGCACAGGGCGCGGGCACGAGGGGCGGGGCGCACCTGGGGCAGTGGGCGGGGCCTGTGCGCGGGGGTGGGGTGCAGTGGCGGTGAAGCGGGGGTCCCTATGACGTCACACAGGTCCACCCCAGGACCTTCCTTGCAGACCCCGCAATGCTCACTCCGGGAACGAAATGGACGTGCCGTTCAGGAGGTAGGACTGCCTTGTCCCGCGCCCCAGAGCGAGCGCCCCAGAGTTCCTACTGCTCCGCCGGAGCCTGGCCCCAGGCCCACCCCTTGGGTCAGAATCCCGGGACCCCCCCTTGAGGAGCTGCTCACTACTGGGCGGGCCAGACTGGAGACCTGACTCCCCAGGCCCTGGGACCCTGGGGGCGTCTTTTCTGGGAGCCCAGGCGGCCACCGCGCCAGGGTCTGATCTTGGGCAGGTGCATGGAAGTGGGGGGAGGTGAGGGCTGGTCAGATGCACCCCGAGGGGCTGCCTGCTGGAAGCCCCCCTGCAGGGCCGGGCAGGACATGGGTCTTGCTTTAGCTGGAGGATCCAGAGCTGCCAGGGCCCAGAACTGAGACCCGGCGAGTGAGCAGGCACCCTCAAGAGGGTGGGGGCCCTGCCCTACAGAAGGGATGATGCCCCACCCCAGGAGTGGCCTCACCCCTCTTCCGTGCCCCACTTACGGGGGACCCTCGCTCCCCAGGAGTCAGGCCTGCTTGGTGGGGAGCGGCTGCTGTGGGGGCCTGCGTTTCCCCCTGGTGTGAGGAGTGAGGGATTGAGAGGAAACCCCTGTCACCTTCCTAGGTGGGGTGGCCTGGGGGTGGGGGAGGGGCGGGGGTTCACACTGCTTTGTCCTCAGTAACTGCCTGTGCTTGGGGAATGGGGACCCCCTCCAGCTCCCCCCACCACCACAGGGGGCGTCTAGGACGCCTGCAGTTAACCTGGGCTAGTGAGGGTCTGCAGCCACGCCAGGCCGGACTTCTCCAAAGTAAGGCCGTGATTTCCGCTCAAGCACAGTGAAGTCAAATGAATGAGATGGGCCTCAGGGCCTGGGGTTCGCCTCCTGCCCCTGACGCTGCTGCGTTTTTCTGTCCTAGAGCTGGGTGAGCCCATGGGGTCTGGCGAGAGCCCGTGCTGCAGGGGGCCAACTCAGAATACGAGGTACGTGGGGCCGCGGGAGTGTGTCCTGCCCTCAAAAGTTTAGTCGCCATTGCCTGGAACTTGAGCCAAGAGTTTGGACCTTTTCTGAAGCGGCGTAAGGGGCGGGAGAGTCCCAGGAGGCAAGAACAAGCCAAGCCCTTGCGTTCCTGTGCTGCTATGGCCGAGCGAGTGGCCAAGTGTGGTGTGAAGGTGTCTGAAGAATTAACTGGCGGGAGGAGAGAACAGGCCCATCATTGGTCGCCCCAATCCAGACCCCACGTCCCACAGGAATGAGCGCCGCCCCCTCGGAACAAGCCCCACCAGACATGGCCCTTTGCTCTACATCCGTGGCGTAAAGCGACCGTCTGAGGGCTTGGGTTTGTTTCCACCCCTCAAGTCCGGCCTTCAGAAGCCCCAGCTGGTGTCTTCTGCCCCGCAGGGCCTTGACTTGGGGCCCGGCCTTCCAGGGGCTGCGCTTTCTCAGCTGTCTTCCTGCTCTGGAGCTGGAGCCACGCAGCTGGGCCAGTGCGTCCCAGTTCCTGCTGGAACCTGCTTTGTCGCGTTCTTCTGTCCTAGCTCAGTCTGGAGGGGGCGGGCTTGAAGCCTCCCGACTCCCCCCTTAACCTGTTTCAGGTAAACTGTTATCCCCTGAGCCTGCCCTGGCCCGGGGCAGGGATGCGGCCGATCGGGCATCCCTGTGAGGGCAGGTCGGGCAGGGGACCCGGGCCGGCATGGTCAGAATGTGAGCGGCCTCAGAGGTCTGAGCCTGAGCCAGTTCGGTCTTTTTTTTTTTTTTTTAAGATTGATTTATTTATGCACACAAGAGCTGGGGTACAGACCAGAGATGCGGGGGGTGAGAGGATTCACCAGAGACAGAGTGGGGAACAGAACAGGCAGACTGATGAAATACACTGCTGAGGGGAGCAGCAGGCGAGATGGGAGAGGTCTGCTGCGCTGCGAGACAGGAGAGGTCTGCTGCGCCATGTCAGTTGCTCCCTGGCCAGGGATCGAACTCGTGCTACAGAGGCTGTGGATTGCTTCATAGTGCAGTGCTGAACCCCTTGCGCCACCAGGGAGGCCCACCAGCTCAGCCTTGAGTTAGAGAAGGAAGCACTGGGCCCGTGCCTGTCTCCATGCCCGCGTGACTGGGGACGCGGAGCTGGAGAACCCTTCCAGAACCAAAGTTGCAACAAGGCAGGGTCCCTGCTCTTGAGCGAGACCCTGCTTAGGTGTGGAATTTGTTGAAAACTCTTGAAACGTGTTTTCCCCTCATAGCAGAGCAGCAAAGCTGACTTAACCTCCTGGTCTGACCTGGAGGCCGAAGCAGAGGGCCCTTGAAGGTAACCAGCGTCCCCCACCCGCACCCCAGTGCCTGTTCCCTGGGGCAGGACCGGCTGCCGCTTTTCCCCTGGGTGGCTGGAGGGCGGGGCGCTCATGGTACTTCTCTCCTGTTTTCCAGGTCTTGAGAGGAGACGCTAAGCTCATCTTTGTGGAAGACCACCTGGCCTCTGCTCCGAATCCCCACCTTTCTCCTGACTCCAGGTAGGCCCAGCCTGGGGCGGCTCTAGGGGCAGCCGCGCCTCTGGGGGGTGGATGTGGGCCCACCCCTTCTCCTGGAGCCACCTGCTCTGGACGCCCTCGCCGGGGAGGCTGCCGGGACATCTGCCAGGATGGTGAGTCCAGCTGACGTGAACCAGCCACCTGCAGCGCCTCCCGGCCAGGCCGAGCATAGAGCTGGAGGAAGAGCGGGGTCCCCTGAGGCGGGGGCCAGCGGCCTCTGGTGTTGGGGGCCACTCAGGGATTGAGTTTAACGGGCAGGACTGGCTTGGAGGTTGAGATGTGTGGCTCTCGGGAGAGGCGGTGCCGTCGTTACGAGAGCGAGCGGCTGGCAGGAGTCTGCGTCCGGGGCAGGGACGGAGGGCAGCCTCTGGGGAGGAAGTGGACCCTCTGGAGGGTGTGACTGAGAAGCCACAGCCCCTCGCAGCTCCTGTGCCGGGTCTGAGCCCCCCTCGGACATGCTGACCCCACGGCCCCTGGGGCGAGCACATCAAGCTCAGCCGCTGCGCCCGGTGAGGCCACGCCCTGGACCCGGGCCCTGCCCTGCCTCGGGCTCACCCTTGCTCTGCGGGGTGCAGGGCCGTGGTGACTTGGCGGATGGGCGCTGGCTTTCCAGTCACCCCGCGTACCGTCTGGGGTCTCAGATTGAGGACTTCCTTGCACGGGTCTGTGGCCCGGGGGCCTCCCAGGACAGGAAGAGGAGAGCGGGTGAAGACGCAGACCCCAAGCGAGGCGCAGACCTCGTGCAGGGCAGGAGACCAGCAGCAGATTCTGGCTTTTGCTGGGGACTTGAGATACGCGTGCGAGTGGCCAGCGCGGCCAGAGGTGTGCGGCGGAGGTGCGGGGTGTGGGGGGTCCGGGAGAGCAGCCCCGGCGACCCCAGCCTCCAGGCCCGAGAGCTGGCGGGGAAAGCGAGTTACTCCTGGAAAGTGGGGCCGGTGGCGACTGAAGCCCGCCCTGGGGGTCACCAGGGGCGCGAGAGGCCTGCGCTCGCCCGGTGGTCTCTGGGCGACGCTGCCTCTGCATCTTTGGGTGTGTGGGTTTTTCTTCATGTTTTTAGCAACTTTGTAGGAAAATCTGGGATTTTAGTGTCACTCTGGGGGCGTCAGGCCCCCGTGTGGGTTTGTCTTCATCTTTCACAAAACGAAACAAAGGGGGGCATTTGAGTTGCACGGACCCCTCCCCCCAACATTCTGGAACTTTCTGTATCAATGAACGTGTCATGTTTCCCAATGCGCTTCTGTGAGAAGACGAGAGGGAAGACTGGGTCTGGGGCGGGGGCTGCCCCCACGCTGCCCATCGGCTCTTTGCGACAGGAAGTCCTGCAGGCCCCAGGCTTTGCCTTCCCGAGCGGCTAATTTCTGCCAGCGCTCCTGTGGACCGACATGCCAGGCACCCACCTGGCTGCTGCCCCAGCTGCGCCCACCCCTGGCACCTCTGGCTTCTGGGGCCGCCCTCACGCCCTCCTCGCCCGACCCTGGTGTTTTCCAGGGAGGTGGACCCCAAGCCATGGCTGGGCCGAGGTGTGGCCGACCTACCTGCATCAGGGCTGCACTCAGCACCCCCAGCACCAGGACCAACTTCCGGAAGGGACAGAGGCGCCCGCTCCATCGCCTCAAGGTGCTCCAGGCCTGCCCTCCGGGAGACGGGCGGGAAGAGCAGGCCAGGCCCAGCCCTGTGAGGACTCACGGCCTCGCCCTCCCCAGGCCAGAGGCAGCCAAGGCCCCACCCTTTCTCTTGATGAGGAAAAAGCTAGAGTTGCTTTTCCAGAGTCTGGAGGGTGGGGCGGTCTCCTGAGGCACCCCAGGTTCTTTGAGACGCCTCTTTGGGGCCTCAGACCCGCAGCTGTAAGGGGAGGGCTTGGGGCGGATGACCTGGCGTCTTCCAGGCCCCCGGCCTCAGCCCAGGACAGGTGTCCAGGGTGCTGTGGGGACGGGTGTTTCCGCCCTCCCGCTGGCAGCGACTGGGAGCATTTCCATCTTCTCCATGTCCACCCCACCCGCCCAGCCACTATGACCGGCCTGACAGTGGCCGCTGGCATGGGGGGTAGGCGCCCTCGGGCTGGCTATGGGCACAGCTGCTGATGTTTAGTTCGTGGAAAGGCCAGTCAGCCTCCTTCTCCCCAGGCCGGTCTCAACAAGCACCACCTGGACTTCGCGGACAGCTCCTGGAGAGAGGTAGGCCTGGGAGGCCGGTCGGCTGGCCGGCGCCCCCGAGTTGGGTTCACACTGTCACTTTATTTGCTCTGTGACGCGACTTCTGCCGCCCCCTCCCCAGCGCCCTGCCTGGGTTGGGGGCTTGCGGGGATGAAGGCTCTGGTGGGGTCACGAGAAGGAAGTGGCTTCTGGAGTCAGCGGGCCTGCTCGGCTTCTGAATCTGAGATTTAAAGGGGGGGGGGTGTATTGTATTGTCAGGATAGGAAGGACACAGTGCAGGTTTTCTGATCCAGCAGACCAGGTAAAGAAGGCGTCCTAGAGAGTCCTTGGTGGGTTTTGCAGGCTTTTTATTTAGATTTACCAGGCATATGGCAGGCAGGGGTGCTGGGGGGCCGGGAGGCTGGCAGACCTCCCAGCCCCCAGCCAATCCTCACTCTGTCTGGGCTCTCTGGCCTTCCCTCTGCTTCTCTTCTTCTCTCGGCTTCTCTGCTTCTACTGGCGTCCCTGTGACGCCATCCTTAAAAGCCCACTCTCAGCCCAGGTGAATCCCATCTACGTATGCCCACACCCTACTCCAGGTGCCGCCATCAGGCATGCATTCAGGACCGCAGGGTTCCCGGAGGGCAGAAAAGCCTGATACTTTTTACTTTACCCTGGGGGGTGGGGGTGGGGTGGGGTGTGTGTGTGTGTGTGTGTCCCCACAGTTAGACCCCCCAGTGAGATGACCACATAGGGGCCTGCAGGGCTGTGGTGTGTGTGCTGTTGTTACAGGGCAGGGAGAGGGGCACCCAGAACCCCCAAACCCGCCTACTCGAAATAGGCTCTGCCATCCGCCGCATATAGACAAGCACACAGAGCTTTAATGGAAAGGAACTTTAGTAGTTAGTGTGCAGTACAGAGAAGGCAAAGAACACAGTTTCCAAGTCGAGCACCTGAAGTTACCCGTCCCTCGTGGGTAAAAGTCCAGCCAAACGGGATTGGCCCAGAGCAAGGCCCAAAAGCTGCCAAAGCACCTTCCAGCGGGGACCCACAGAAAAGGGTCAGAAACAGGCAGACAACTCTGGGAGGGAAAAAGTGAAATCAAAATCAGAATCAAGGCTGCCATCGTTAACCTCCCCACGCGTCTCTCACCCGCGTCTGTCTCTCCCAAGTGTCCCTCCCCGTCCCCCAGGCCCCTGTCCAGTCCGGGCGAGAGGCCAGCGCGCCTTCTTCACACGACTGCTGCTCCACGCGCCTCCTCAGGCTCCTCCTGCTCCCATCCTGCTCCTCCCTCCCGTCTCCTGCAGCTCCTCTTCCGCTGTGCTCACCCTCCCTGGGCGGGGCAGGGGCCTGGGCCCTCCCCGTCCCCTGGGGACCGTTAGAGTGTGTGATGTGTACGTGGCGGGTGTGCGGGTGCGTGATGTGTGTGGGGTGCGTGGCGTGTGCGTGTGGCGGGAGCCTGGGTGTGTGAGCGGATGACAAGGGGGGCGTGTGCTTCCTGGGCCTGACCCGCCTGGTGCTCACCGGCCATCACGTCCTGTCAGCATGTCTGGAAGGATGAGCCGCCGCAGCTGGACTGGACAGAGCTCCTGCCTGCTGTCGGCTCGGAGGTGACAGCGATTAGTCTCAGGAGACGACTCTGGAGGCTTTGACTGTCCAGTCAGGAAAAGGGGGCAGGAGGTAGATGGGACAGAAGACTAGAGCTTGGGGTAGAAAGGTTGGGAGGGAGCTCCTAGACTTCCAGAACACTCCACCAGGCCCCTCTGCCCCTGGCCACGCAGCTAAGAGGCGTTTGGGCCACCCGGCTTCTTGGGGTGACGCGCCGCCCTGGGGGACAGGTCCCTTCGGGACTGGGGATGCCTGGCTTGGTCCTCCCCGCAGCTCTGGACGAGGCCTGGCGTGGGGTGGCATGGGAGGCGGCTGGGCCTGCTCGGGCAGAGGGACCCAGAGGTGGGGGTGGCAGACCTGGCAGTGGGGGGACCCAGGCCCTGGGGCGCCCCCTATGGGGGCAGGACAGCTCCTGGCCTGCTCAGCGTCTGCCTCCCTGGATATTGCCGGTGCAGGCTCCTCTGTCTCAGCTTCTAGATCCCTCTGACGGGGAGCTGGACGCTGCCCCCTGGCAATGGGCCTGCCGCGGCCCTGGCTGCGCTGCAGGTGGCACTGGGCCTCCCCACGCACCCAAGCCCAGGAGCCCGGAAGAAGGCTGCTTAGAAGGGCCACCGTGGAAACTTCCAGATGCTGGCTGGGCCTCTGCCTCCCTGGGGGCCACAGACGTGGACATGCAGCCGGTGGAGGCCAGTGGCCCTGAGGTGCCCATGGGGCCGGCCGGGTTTCCTGGGGCTCCAGTGGACTTGAGGAGGCTGGGGGGAGAGTGGGGTCCCAGGGCAGCGGAGCACCCCGACCCCGCCAGACACACGCGGGGCCGAGCCAGGGCGGCCCGGGCCCCCAGACTCGGGAGTGAGCGGGACAGGATGCCCAAGCTGTCCCTCTCCAAGAGGAAGCTAGAGCTGCTACTTGCGGAGCCTGAGAAACATAAGAGGCGGAAGCAGCATGTGAGCTAGAGCAGGTGAGCGGCCTGCGGAGGCGCCTGCGCATGGGAGGCTGTGCTGGGCGCCAGGTCCCCTCCCCGGCTGCACAGCGGGTCCCCCTGGGGAGGGGCTGCGGGGCCCTCGCTGAGTCAAGGAAGTTCTCGCTCCGGGAACGTGTGCCCTGAGGACCAGCCCTTTCGTCCGAGCTGGGCCCCGGGATCCTCTTCTCCCAACTTGCCACCTCTTCGCTGGGGTTTCCATGGCTGCCCTTACCCCTCGTCCCCAGCAAGCGTCCCGCGCTGGCCCGACAAGACCCTTCTCCAAGAACATTCAAACACATGGACCAAACCACGGGCCAAGGTGGCGGGCGAGGCCGTGAGGGTCACTCGGGCTGAGGGCAGGGTCAGGCTACCGGCTGCACAGGCGCCTCGGCCGCCCTGGTGACCACCAGACCCACTGGGTCCCCGTCCCGGCCAGGGCAGTGTCCGGGGACAGGGCAGGCTCAGCCTGCCAGCTGCGTCGCGGTCCGGCCTGTGGCCTGCCTGCCGGGCCCTTTATCCTTCCCCGTGTGTCTCCTCACAGGCACAGACCGAGCGGAGTGTGGGGCCAGTGCCGGGGCCAGCCCCTCTGCTGGGGCCACGTCGCAGGCCTGGGACTCGCTGTCCAAACACCAATAAAAGCAGATCACCCAGGCGCGCTCGCCCTGCCTCGGGGAGGGACACCCGCAACAGGGCCGACCCCAACCCCGCCTGCTCTACCTGGAGGGACAGGGCTGTGCCACCGTCCAGCCTGTCCCCCTGCTGCAGGGCCAGTGGGTGGTCCCAGAGGTGGGAGTGGGGTGTCAGGTGGGGGTGGCAAGTGGGAGCCTCAGGCCCTCCGTGGGGGCTTCACTCTTAACCTGCCCCGCCCTTCAGGCGGAAGACGAGGGACATGGCCACCGAGTGGGGCCCTTGATTTGTGGGTCCCAGTGACGCCCATTCAGCAGTGTCTGCTCTGCTGGACAATGGCGTCTCTTGCTTTTTCCTCGCAGCTGGGCCTCAGGGTACAGCTCTTTGCTCTCTTGGGGCCCCAGAACCCTCACCTGGGACTCTGCTGGCCTGTGCTTGGAACTCATGTGAATGACCCAGGGCTCCTGTGGATGCACCCCACATTGCTAGAGTGCGCCCAGCTTCCATTCTAGAAATGCTTGTTACTGGTTCCAGAGGGCCCCAGGGCCTCCCTGGTGGCACAGGGGTCAGTTTCAGCACTACCAAGCGGTCACGACCCCTGTGGCCTGAGCTCCATCCCCCACCAGGGCCCTGACCCACAGGGTGCAGCAGACCTCTCCTGCCTCCCCGCTGCTCCCCTCAGCAGTGTATCTCAGTGGATCCGTCTGTTCTGCTCACTGCTCTGTCTCTGGTGAATCCTCTCACCCCCCCACCCCAGCATCTCTGGCCTACACCCCAGTCTTGTATGCAGAAATAAAAATAAATCTCAACAGGTGAATTAAAAAAAAAAAAAGAGCGGGCCCCAGTCTTCAGGTGTGGGCTGCAGCCCGGCCACCTGGGGACCCCGATGGACACTCCAGAATCAGGTGGGAAGGAGCTCCCAGAGCGAGCGGTGGCTGCAGTAAACCAGCATCATCCCAGGCAGGTGCCCTGCTCCCCAAGTCTGGCCCTCATGTGTGCCTGTCCCAGCCAGGGGCAGTGCCTCTGGGCAGGGGTAGGCTGGCTGGGGACGCGCTGTTCACGTCTGAGTGGACAGCGGTCACTCCACCAGCTGCCCCAGAACTGGGTGTGAATGTGCCAGGGACACGGCGGGACGGGTGGTGGCGGTGGATGTGGGGGCTAGGGTGAGCCCGCCATCCCCCAGCATGACAGGAAAGCTCCCCAGCCTCCACCCTGGATCCCGGCCAGGCCTCGGGGGTCATGGGATGGATCCAAGTTCCAAATGGTGTGGAGCGCGCAGCCGCTCTGCGGGTACAGGGCTTCCGGCGCGACCTCTGGGACAGAAGAGCAGAGCCGGCTCGTGCGTAGTGTTTTATTCCCGTGTCAGCTGGGCCGCGCTGCCCACCCTCGGGCTTCCCTCGTTCCCTCCCGCCTCAGACCGGCCATGCCATCTGGTGCACTGTGACCACGCGTCAGACACGGCCGGGCCAGCTCACTCGGTGCAGAGGACGGCCACGCCACGTTCGTAGAAGCTGCGTGGGTCTTCCTTGGTGGCGATTTCGAAGTCGACCGTGAAGATGAGGTCGGCCCGGGTGAAGTTCAGGTACACAGGCAGGGTCACCTGGGGAAGGGCGAGAGCTGGCTGGTGATCTGGAGGGAAGGCTGGTGGGGAGTGTGTGTGGGGGGCTTGCCTCACAGGGGGCCCTGAGAGGGAAGGGGAGGGGTGAGAGCCGGGAGGGGGCAGCCACTCACCACGTTCGCCTTTTTCTCAGCGTTAGTCTGCTTGACCCAGCGCAGCTGCGTCAGCGGGAGGACGGTGGAGATGGCGTTGGAGAGCGACAGCTTGTTGTTGGTGCACGTGGCCCCCTGCAGCTTCAGACCTGGGGGAGAAGCCCAGCGCTGGACGCAGACGGCCCACCAAGCACTGGCTCGGTGCCCCCCCCCAGCTCTGTGGGCACCCCCTGGCCCCCGAGGGCAGGCCCCGGGGGCAGGCCAGAGGCCAGGGCAGCCCTGCTGTGACCCTCCTCACCTGTGACTCCGAAGCTGCAGGCGTCGAGGGTGGTGTTCTGGGAGGTGGTAACATTGACCTCCAGGCAGAGCTCCTCCAGGGACCAGCTGTTGGCCTGGGCCACGTACTGCCTCGTGGCTGTGATGTAGGCCTCAGGCACAAACAGGCCCCCCAGGCACACGTGGATGTTCTGAGGGAGGAAGCGGCCTGCATGAGGGAGCCCACCTGCCTCCGCCGACCCTGGGCTGGGCTTGTCCCCCACCCTGGCCCCCAAGCCCCGGACAGCTCCCCTGCCCCTGGCCTCGCACCTTCAGCTCCTTGGCGCCACCTGACGCTGCCGCCTGTGAGATGTTCTGTAGCTGCTTGATCCTCTCACTGAAGTCGGCCACCCACTGGATGACGGTCATGCCAGCGGGCACCGTGTAGTGGGACCAGCTTCGAGGCAAGATGCCTGCGAGCAGGGAAGACCCGGTCTCAATCATGGCCAGTCCCCACCAGGACGGGGGACAGGCCTCCGCTGGCCCGGCCCCACATGCTATGCCCAGGCGGGTGTGGGTGATGCTGAGGATGCAGCCACCAACTGTGGCACAGCAGGCTGATGGCGGACACAGGTTCCCCAGCCCTTCCTACCTGCCCCCCTGCCCTACCCGAACTACAGGAACAGCACCTCCAGGCCTGCCCACATCCTGCTCTGTGCAGGAGGACGTGGCCGCCCCACCCGCCAAGCGCCACACCTTTCACCAGCTCGTTGATGAGCGTGCGCAGGTAGTTGGTCTGTTTCTTCTTCCCCTCACACACTTGCACGACGTCCGCGAGGTCCTGGCGCACATCCTGCAGGAGCTTAGCACCCATCTTCACTTCCCTCTCGAAGAATCTGAATAGAGGGTCCTGCGGTTGTTGAGAGAAGGGAGAAGGCCCCCGGTCAGAAGAAGGCACTTGGCCTTCAGGGCTGCCCCTCACAGCCCGCCTGGCCCAGCCCGAGGGCAGCTCTGGGCAGTCTCTGCGGGCAGGGGCTTTCATCAGTCTGGCTCACATGGGCCGGCCCCAGGCACGACCCTCTGACTGCTGCAGGTGCACTGTGTTCTGCCTGGCTCCCCCCCACTCCCCCACCGTACCTTGATGTTCTCCACCGTCCGCTTGAGGTGGCTGAGCGTCTGGGGGATGAGGTGCAGCCAGTTGGAGGCGGTGGTGTGCAGCGTCCTCATCCAGGTGGGGCGGCCGTCGGATGTGGAGTCCGTCCGGGCCTTCTTCTCTGTCTCGGCGTAGGCCAGGTCGTCCTCGTCCTCCAGCATCTGCATCTTCAGCATCTTACTGATCATGTCCACGCCTGGGTGCCACAGGGGGTGGGGACCAGAAAACTTGAATGTAAAGGCCACGCGACATGCTGACAGGTTAAAGGTGTCCCGAGGGACATGGGACACGCTCAGAAGCACAGGAAACAGTTTAGTCAGAAGTGTGGGGAGGCGCCCAGAGGAGCTGCCGGCCGGAGAAGCCACTTCCTCCTCACTTGGAGGCCACTGTGAAGCCCAAGAGCGAGGCGGAAGAGCCGGTGGGCAGGAGCTGCCCTGAGAGCTGCTGGCTCTGCCCACCCCTCAGTGCCCACCAGGCCTCAGTCTCACATCCCCACACCCCCACAGCCGGCGCCAGAGGCTGCAAGTCACTTAAAAATATGAAGCCTTTGGCCAAAAACTTAGCTTCTGGCACAGAAAAGACACCCCCAGGCTAAATATGTTCTCTGCCCGCCCCCCCCACCATGGTGTCCAGGGAGGGGAGGTGCCCAGGGGCCAGGCGCGCACCCACCCTGGGTGGTGAGGAGGACTCGCTCGGCATTGTTGGGCAGGCCCAGCCAGGAGGGCGTCTGGGTGTCAGGGAGCAGCTCCACCCACTGCACGAACTCTTCTCGCCTGGAAAACCAGCACCAGGAAATGCGTCACGGGTATCGCCCCATGGCCCAGCGTCCCGAACCAGGTTGTCACGGGCAGCAGGCCCCACCTGATGCCATCCGGCATCTGGATGTCTTTGTGCCCGTCCACCTTGCAGGCCAGCTTGAACTCGCTGTCGAAGCTCTTGGTGGTGAAGAGGCGCTCCAGGAAGGTGCTGAGCAGGCGCTGGTCGAACTCGTTGTCCACACGGCCACCGTAGATAGACTGGGCCATCAGCGTCTTTAGGGCTGACCAGGGGATCTTGTCTGGAGAGATGTTCTGCCTTCCCTGGGGGGAAGAGCAGTCAGGGGCGGGAGGGGCAGCTCTTAGAGGGCAGGACCCCACCACCTGCTGGGCAGGTGGAGCCAGCACCCACCCTCCTGGGTGCAGCTGCACGCACCTTCGCTGTGTCGTCCAGCCAGGTGTCCACTGTGTCGCAGGCCGACCGCAGGTCAGACTCCCCAAACTCGTACTTCTTGGACCACCCCAGGGGTGCGTAACGCAGACGCTCCTGGATGATGGCGTGGAACCAGGCCAGCAGGAAGTACAAGCGGGCGCGTTCGTTGGGAGACTGCACGGGATCAGAGGGCAGAGTCACCAGGGCAGCAAGCATCACGTTGGGGGCGAGGGAGGTGTGGACCCCGCATTGAAATTGAAGTTCTGAGCGGAGCCAATCACGTACCGAGCCTGGCCTGCCTGACCAGGGAGCAGCCGGGCAGGCGCCAAGGTGGGTATTGCTGCTATTCAGTTCACAGAAAACTACACTAAAAACGAAATTTCTAAGAACATCAGAAAAGATGGCTCATGGCAGAAATGGGAGTGCCCGCCACGCCCTTCCACCCCTGCTGCCAGCCTCAGCCTCTGCTCAGTGCCCGGGGCACACAGTGTGGCCTCCGGTTCCCAGGCGTCTGGGAGGATGACCGAGGTTCCAGCGAGAGTGGGGCGTCTGCTCCTGTGGGAGCCTGACCATCACCCACTGTAGCCAAACCCCATGCCGCCATCCCTCTCAGGAATAGGGCCCGCCACAGGGCTTGTGCAAGTGGGGTCAGAGGCTAGAGCAGACACTGGCCTCTGGGGAGGTCGTGGCCCCCTCTATGGTGGCCCCAGACCCCAGGAGGAGGCCTTCCTTACCTTGCAGATGCGTGAGACGGGGATGCTGCTGAAGGTCCTCAGCATGTTGGCCTTCACCCCAGGGGGCGGCTCGAACACGAAAATGCGGCCTGCGCGGAGCAAGTTCACGGGCACCTGTGGGGGACAGGGTCCCGTCACTCTGCTTCAGCACGCCCCCCTCCAACAGCTGCCACACCAGCCCTAACATCAACATCTCGTGCCCGCTGCCCACCTTGGGGTTAATCTCCATTGTGAGGAAGAGTCTGAAGCAGGCGTGCGGCTGCAGGGAGTGCAGCTTCTTTTCCAGCTGCATCAGCCACCCCGGGGCCAGGTGCACGTTCTTCAGCATCACCCACCTGCATAGGCAAAGCCACAGCGACGCTGCAGGCCTCTGGCCTGAGTCCGCAGGGACTGGGCTTTCTAAGACACACAGGCCTACCTGCCGGACTTCACAGCGGTATTGATGGCCTTATCTGCTTGGTTGAAGCCTTCTGCCGAGCCTGGTGCCAGAAAGCTCAGTGTCAGCATGGTGGTCTCAGGGGGTCTGTGCCCACGAGTCCTGTGGGGCTTCAGCCCACCGGACAGACCAGCCACTTACCGATGGCAATCGAGGTGATCTGAGTGTTCTGCTCCGCTGCCAGGTCTTCCACGTGCCCGCTGGCGTCATAACCAGGCACAGAACACATCAACACAGGTGTGTTTGGCTTCACCTGAGGTGGGAGGAGACAGGGCTCAGTTCCGTGCCTCACATGGCACGCCCCAGGGGGAAGGCCTGCAGCGGTGTGCTGGCAGTTGGCAAGGGCCGAGTCTACAGCAGGCACTTGGCCTTTGGAGCTTGCGGCTGGGCGTCTGCGGGGTCCAGCGCAGTACCTCTGTGTCCACGATGTGGGTCAGGTCCAGCGGCTGCTCCATGATGGACATGAAGGACTCCCCGAGGTTCGTTGAAACAAACATGTGGGCCATGGCTAGCAGGCGGTCGGGCCGGAAGGCCTGAATCAGGAGCAGGCGGTGAATGGCTTGTCCGATGGGTGCTGCAAGGGGGCCGAGAAGGGTTGGTGGCCGGTGAAGCAGACCCTGAGATGCCCCCACTGGACTGTTCATGCCACAACCTGGCTTTGCAAAGTCTCCAGAGTCCAAGTCCTCAGAAACCACACCGCAGCTCTGTTGCTCTCTGCCCAGGTCACCCAGGAGAACGGTGACCACCTCCTGTGTCTTCTGCGAGCCCTCCTATGACATCACATGCCTCCCAGGCCTCTCTATGGGAGCTGGGAGCACGCCTCCCCCACTGCCTGGGCCTCAGTGATGCACGCAGAAACAGCCAGTTTGCCCTGGTGTTGGGCAAGGGACAACCCCACCCTCTCTGGTCTTGGATTACAACTTTGCTGCTCTCCCGCTTCCAAGCCAACGCCTGGCATTGCAACACTGAACTTATCTGTAGGCTGGCAGCTTGTGATCTGGGGGACATGTACATTTTCTCAGGCAGCAGAGCCCACCCTCACCCGGGGGCACAGGATGCCAGGGGCGCTGGTGGGCTTACTGGCAGGGGTGTCCTCGCTCCAGAGGTAGGGCACCGTCTGCTCTGGGGAGCTGCTGTCCAGCCAGATGCCAAATTGCTGAGGAGACAAGAGGGACAGCATCACCATGGTGCAGGGGGCAGAGAGGGTGGATGTGACTTGAGAGTGACAAACACGACACACAACTTCTACTCCTTGTTGCCAATTTCCTGAGGAAGGCCAACTTTATACCAGGAGTGTTTGGATACTTACGTCATCTGCCTGAACCTTTGCGATCAGATCCTTAAACGCAGGGAGACAGCTCAGCCTCACCACTGCTTCAGCCTGCTCAACGGTCAGGCCCTGGACCTTGGGGGTCGAGCCAGCAGTCAAGACGATTTCCTTCCCCCTCAAGAAGTGCTGGAATTCAGCATCGTAGGTGGGCTCGCTAGGAAGGAGGCCACGGGTTAGAGAAGGTCTCTTTGGTCATCCCTCACCGTCACCAGAGCTCTAATGAAAGCTCATGGTCCCACAGTGCTCATGGCAGTGGGTTTGGAGGGGAGGGGAGCGCAATGGCGCTCAGTGGAAGGAGGGGGTGGCTGGCCTTACCCGACCGTGCCCTTGAGCTTGATCCTGGCGAGCAGCATGGCAAAGGTGATGTGGTCCTGGTGTAGCATGCCTCGCGCCACCCGGTTGAACGCCACCTGGGGACAAAGACAGGAGACGCCGCTGACCCCCAGGAACTCGCCGGGGCTGCTCCCTCCGGGCATGGGCGCAGGCCCCACTGTACCTGGAAGAGGTCCTTCGTGATGATGCAGAGTCGCTGTGTGTGGTCGGTGACGCCCTTCAGGTTTGGGTTCTCGTATAGGACATTGTGGTAGATGTCCAGGAAGAACTGGAGGGAGTACTGGTACAGGAAGTGGATCTGAAGAGGCAGAGGGGGTGTGAGGTGGGCACAGGCCCCGGCTGGGCTCTGGGCCCCAGGGAGGGGGAGGGCCCACCTGCTTCAGAGACTCCATGGTGAAGTAGATGCTACTGCAGGCGGTGGAGAGTGGCAGGTACTGCTGGGATACGGTTTCCACCTCCTGCATCACGATGTCGGTCTCCTCCACCTTGCGCGTCACCTCGGCCGCCTCTCTCTTGAGGTTCTCCAGCGTAGTGATGATGGTGTCGTCATCTAGGATGCGCCCCTTCACCTCGTTCAGGGCTTGCAGCAGAGATTTTTCCAGCTGGCGCAGCCGGAGCTGGAACTCCCCTTGAAGGACAAAGGCCCAGGGTCACTGGGGCGCCTGCACAACCTGGCCGGCTGCACCCTCAAAGGCCCCGCCTCCCGGCCCGTGAGCCTACAGAAGTTGCCTGCCTGGAACTTACCTTGGAGCTTGAGAAGATCAGAGCGTTTCTCGTCCACATCGGGCCTTTCTGCTTTGAGCACCTCATTCAGGCACTGGCTCTGTAAGCTGCTACGGGTGACCGTGAAGTTGACAAAAGTGACCCGGGAACAGAGGTCCGGTGGGAACTCAACCTGCCAAGGGCCTTGGGAAGTCAGCCTGTCCCCTCTGTGCCTCCGTGGCTGTACCACGCATCCACGCAGCAGGCCCCGCACTTACCGTTGGGTCCCGGGTGGACAGGAAGATGACAAACGACGGTGACAAGTCTATGTCCTGGTCCCCGAGGGTGATAAGCACCCGGCCCCCTGTGCGCCGGACCTCGCGGTTCAGCACCGGATTCAAGACCGGGTCGTAGCTCTCCACATCCTGCACACATGCGGAGCCCGAGATTCAGCCTTGCAGTGTTTGGCCTCAGCAACACTGTGCTGATGGTGACACTGCACTCCCGACAAACCTAGACACCCCGACCCACACCGTCAGGCAGCAGCCATGGGCTACACGTGGTGCTGACTGCAGCTCAGGCCCCGGCACAGCCACCTGCGAGAGTGGCCCTGGACATGAGGTGAACTGGTGCTTACGCTGTGCTCATTGGGTTCACTTTTTATAGAACTACCTCAAAGCCTTTTCCTTGCTCTAAAATCGGGATGGCCAGTTTCTGTGGTACGCCTAGCCTTATTCCACATCAGCCGTGTGTGAACAATCCCAAGCAGCCCTTGCAAGTGCACTGGGGGCCACATGCGCACCTGGACCAGGAGGGGGTTCCCGAAGCGCAGGGCGCTCTCCAGGTTCTTCCGGAAGGCATCGTCCAGAAAGCTGGTGCGTGTGATCTTGCGGTCCTTGTACTCATTCATGATGAACTCGGTGGCCTGCCCGGAGGGGTCGATGATAAGCGGGTACCTGCAGGGAAGGCGGAGGAGCGGGCTGAGGCACCCGGGCCCAGCCCTGGAGCCTGGGAGAGCAGGAAGCTGCCCCCCACGCAGGCACGGTTCCCAGTCTCCAAGTGCCAAGAGCCTCCCAGGAGCGCATCTGTGGTGAGGCAGCCCTGTCACAGGCCGCTCTAGGAATGGACTCTGGGGCCAGCAGTGCTTAGCTTCCTGTGCGCTTCCTCCCAGCACTAAGCGTGTGCTGCCAAGGCAACTGCCATGCGCGTATGTGCGTCCATCTAGAGCGCCACCCCTGGACGGGGGGTTTCACCACCTGCCCTGCAGCAGCACCGGAGAGAAAGTAACTCAATGTCACTTCTTCCTCTCAACAGCCCAGTGGGAGGCACTGCTATAGATCCCTTCCACAAATGAGGAACCAGAGGTATGGAAATATAACCAGCTGTTGTCCAGAGCTACCGTTAAAAAAATTTAAAACTTAAGACTGGGTGAAACTGGACACAGATCAAAAAAGAAGCCCCTCCCCCATAATGCTCTGGTCACTAGAGTAGCCCCAGGTGGGTGCTGTCTCCATTTCTGGGCACATGTGAAACATACACGTGGCCTGGGGGGCACACCCCACATTTGCCGGCATCTGCTTTCCTCTGGCTGTCGCAGCGCCCTCTGCAGGGCTCCAAAGGGCCCCTGGCTCTCAGGTGGTGACCCAAGGCCATTTGTTAACCGGCCCAGCTGAGGGGTTCCCAGCCGTCAGCGGGCACACACTCTACCTTCATGTGTGGTTGGACACGTCACCTATGTGCCAGGCAGCTGCTGAGTAATACCTGCAGCAAGCACAGCTCCCACTGGACAAGCCCAACTCTGCACAGGGAGCAGCACCACCTGGACACATGCTCTGGGACCCCAGGGCTTGGGCGTCAAGGATGACACCTAGTGGAGCCTCCCACACTGTCCCTGGGACATGGGTGCCACGATGATTCAAAGGTTCAAAGTAAAAAGGTTCTGCACAGCAAAAGAGGGTGTCACTCAAATACCCACTTGCTGAGTGGGGTGTTTGCAGACACACACACCTGACAGATGGCGGACAGCCCAGAGTGCACTATAGCTCAGCGCAACGCCCAGTCAAAAATGGGCAGAAGCACAGGACAGACAGATGCCAACAGGCACGTGAAGTGTATACAGTGTTGTTAAAGTAACATTAAAAAAAAAAAAAAAGAAATTCACGGTGTTTATGGGGACCAAAACAAATCTAGGGATAGGGTTTTTGAATGAAGACAGGAAACACCTTTGGATTTCAGAGCTGCTCCTGAGGAGAGTCAAGCCCTAAGGGGGCAACCTTGGTCACAGGTCAGCACCACTCCCGCCACCTGCAGCCACCTTACTGTCCGTGCCACATCCTGCTGCCCTGGCTCCTTAGAAAAGCCGGCAGCAATTTCCCCTCAACTCTGCTTTCAGGTCTGAAAAACGTCTGTCTTACTCCGGCCTTGAGTCTGTCAATGGGGACGCATGGTCCCCGTGTGCCCTGACCAGTGGCGAGTCCCAGGCGGGCAGCATTGTGTGCCCTTTCCCAGTCTTGGTCAGGTCGCAGATCAAAGTGTTTTGAACAAAGTGGGGCCGCTGGCTTGGAGCACCCGGACACTGGCCCCTTGCCCCGTGCAGGACGCACCTGTTGAACCGCTTCAGCATGATGGCGTTCTCCGTGCACAGGTCGTCTGCGGGCAGGGAGCTGGCTTGCCACCGCAGGCGCTCGTCGGCATTGGACAAGTACTCCGTCCTGGCAATGTCTGTGCGGAACTGAAAGGCCAGGGCGTTACCCTCCCTCTGCAGAGCCATAGGCAGCACAAGGGAGGGCTGCTGGGCGCCGGCAACTCCGGCCCACATGTCCACGCGCGGTTTGGAGCCTTGGAGGGTACCTGGATGTTGGCCTGCTGCAGGTGATGGGACCAGGTGGTGAACAAGTTCTGGCGCATCTGCTGGTCAAAGTAGCCCGCGTAAGCGATGAACGCGGCCGACAAGAGGCAGTCCCCGGCGATGGTGGACATCTGGTTTTTGAAAGTCTCACTTGTTTTCTCCCACCGCTCCCGTTCCGCAGACAGGCTCTTCAGAAGGGCGGTGCTCCTGTTCACCTATGAGGAAGGCCAGACGGCGCTCAGAGGCTGGGCAGCGCTTCCAGGACAGACACTGGAAGCACGAGCTGGGGCAGGGTCTGGCTGGGCTAGAAACAGAAGCGCCCCAGTTGTTTACGATCATGGGCAGGACCCGGAACACAGGTGACGGAGGACAAGTAAACCTTAGAACAGTCAGGCTGAAGGAAGCGCAGACTCGACTGTGTGTGAACAGGGGGCAGTAAGGAGAAGCTGCAGGGAAGAGGAACAGTGGGGTGAAGGATGCGACAGGAGGCAGCACCAGTGGCGGGAGACTGAGGCTGATCCAAGAGGCGTGCGTGTGACCGAGGGGGCGGCAGTGGTAGGGGCCTGAACAGGAGCTTAAGGTGGGACAAGCTGGCTACAGGGGTCAGTGGCTTTGGAGGCCCAGCTTGGGTGTGTCCTAATTCACACCCTGGCATGCAGGCAGTGGGGGCCCCCAGAGCTGCTCGCAAGGAGGCACGGAGCACACGCAGCACAGGTCAGGTGCGCGCCCCTCGGCTCTGCCCGCCAAGGCCAAAGAGCGACTATCAAACCACTCAGCGGTGGTGTCTCAGAGGAGCAGGCAGTGTGCACCCGGGAGGACAATCTTACTTTTGCTTCAACAGCAGCCAGGTCCGCTTTGATGGCCTGGGCCTCGGAGATCAGCACTGCGTACTCCTCTTTGTAGCGGGCGATGCTGGCCTCCAGGTCGCGGATCATCTGCTCCACCTCGTTGGCCTTCTGCTGGTTGTCCTTGGCGTCATCCTCCAGCTTCTGCAGCTCGTTGCGCAGGGGCTCCACCCGCTTCAGCATGTCCGCGTAGTTGAGCTGAGGGGGCAAGTTGGCACCACTGTCCAGGAGTGACCCAACAGGCGGGCCCCACGTGCAGGAATGCCAGGCCGCGCAGTTACCTGTGCGATTGCCCATTTAACCATAGGGCCGCAGGCCAGGGAAGCCCGATTGACAATTTCGTAGTTATAACTGGGGTTGGACATGTAGTTTTTCTTCATCTTCTCCCGGATGGCATCACTGCAAGAGAGGGATTGTTTAGAAGTGCGTGCAGCGCAAAGTAAAGCAGAGTTCTTAGGAATTTAAAATGTAAAGGTCAGTCCCCAACTGGCACGCTGATGGCCACGGGGATAAGCCTGACCCCAGGGGACAGTGGGCCCTGGTGTGAGGACTCTGCGGTCACTGGTCCGCCCAGCAGATGCCAGCAGAGGCCCTTGGCCACAGTCCCCACACCCCCCACTGACCTGATCTCCTCAGCAGAGAAGTTCACGATGGTGGGGATGAAGTTCTCCCGCATGATGATGGAGCGGATCTGCTTCCAGTCCGCCGTGCTCTCCCCCAGCAGCAGGCAGATGGACTCGAGCGCCAGCTTCACGGCGGCAGGGGGGTTGGCCATGGAGCGCACCTCCACCAGGTGCTGCTTCTTAATGGACTTGACAGCTGCGGAGGAGCAAGGGCAGCGGGGAGGGGCCGCCAGAAGGGAGGCCCAAATGGACTGTCTTTAAATAGCACATCTTTTACTTTTTCCTTATTTATTTTTTAATATAATAGCCGATCTTTTAAATATGAAAGTTCTGTGGCTAACAAGTTGGGTAAACAGCAAGATATTTAGCCACCCAATTTCTCCTTAACCTTATCCTTACCTCCATGAATATGGAAAAAAATTTAATAATACATTTCTAAAATTTTTCAACAAAGACATTGTGCTTGGCCTGGTAAAGACATGGAATTAGCAGTTGCAAAAAAATGGCCAATGCCTGCCACACATGGAAATGTGGAGTTTTCCAGCCTGAAGCTTGATTCAAGCACCTGTTCAGTAATTACTCAGCAGGTGAGAAATCAGATTCCTGTCTGAATTCGGCTGTGAACAGCACTCTGCAGTTTGCATGGTGCATCTGGATTCAGCTTGTGCTGTTAACGGGAAAGCTACTGGTAACGCGGTCACCTGGAACAGTGACACACGGTGGGCAGGAAGGCGCATGGGCAGAGGCACCGAGGACCGTGTGACGCAAGGGCCGCTGCTCTTCTACAGCGCGTGAGGACCCAGAAGTGGCTGATGTCAGCACTGGAACTGGCCCTACACAGCATGGCCAGGACGTGCTGCAACGTCCCAGCATGTGTTGGTGAAAATCATGTTGGGCTTGTAATGCTGACGTCATCACCACCAGACCAGATTCTTAAAAACTGTACTGATGTAAAAGCTGCTTTTGCCAGCTTTCCCTCGTGAGGGTTTAACTAGGATGAGCAGACTAGCTTTCAGAAAGGAGCTTGGCTTTGGCAACACAGTGACCCTAAGCACTTAGGAAAGCCTCATTTACTGACATGGGTGCTGGACCCCGACACTGCAGCCTCACTGCTCCTCCAGGGAGCACTCACATACCATTCTGGGCCTCGATGACGGCTGGCTCCACCTTGTCGAGGTCCTCTTTCACACTCATCTGCTTGTCTGCAATGACTTCCTGCTGCTTATGCAGCTGCTCCTGAATTTCTTGGCTCATGACCTAGAAGACAGGGGTGACTCAGCTCTGGGGGCACTGGTTAACCAGCGGTGTGAGGCCTGAACAGCAGCCCTCACACCATGCTGCACCCCTTCCCCCACAGCCCCCTGCAGTCCCTGGAACAAAAAAGCACCTTTTTTTTCTCAGCCTCTTGCTGGTCTTTCACCATCTTCTTCAGCTTGTCATTGGCGGCCGCATTTTTGACCTCTAGCTCTTGGCTCTTTATCCTCAGGTCACGACGCAGCTCTTCCACCTGAAGGACAAAAGCCACATCAGAGAGCAGATTACCTTGCAAGGGTCATCTCCACCCCAGGCCCCAGCAAGCGAGGCCAGTGCCAGCAGTGCACCTGGTCGACGGTCTCCTTGATCTTCCTGAGTCCCACGTTCAGGTGCATCTGCTGCTCTTCCAGCTCACTGCGCTTCTCGTGAAACAGGTTGGCATAGTGGTTTATGAAGTCCAGGTAGTGGCGGGGCGTGATGGCCATGGTTCTGCCACCTCGCTTGGCCAGCCGGGCATTCGCCTTTCAAAGAAGAAAGCCCGATCTCTTCACTTTTCAGAGCATTCTTGCAATTCACCCTCAGAAGCCCCTAACCACTGCCCTGCCTGTGGCATCGCAATGCACATGGGGGCTCGGACCCAGCCCCGGGGTCACCATGTGACATTGCAGGAAGCCCCTGAAACCTACTTTTTCTCTGACCCCTCCAAGGTGAGGAAGGCGAGTGTGGCCTCCGCAGAGGTGCCCCTCAAAAAAGATGGGACTCTGGTCCCCTCTGGCCAGTGGGGGGATGAGATTAGCAAGGCCAAGGCTGAACTAGATTCCGGAAGCTACAGGGGTGCCTGCACGTGCAGTGGGGGGAGAGAAAGAGGACAGAGGCCCACAAAACCACCCCAATCTCAAAGTGGTTATTATAAAGCCTTTGGGGAACAGACAATGGACTCTTCTATCAGAGTCTCAAGCCTGGCAGTAGGTGGAGGCCTGCCCCTGCACGCCCTCACACGCCTTGCCAGCAGAGATTCTGCAGGGCACTGGCATGTCAGTCTTCTGCGTGCAGGCTGAGGCAACGCCAGCGTACCAGGCAGGGCAGAGCGGTGGCCTGGACCTGTGAGGAAAGTGTTTCTAGACCCCAAGTCCAGTGAGAACAAGGGCCTGGATGCACAGTGGGCCGAGAAGGGAACAGCAGAGGCTCTTTACAGAGGCCAGCAGTGGGGGATGGAAGGGCTGGGCAAAATGACATTAATGGAGGTAATGAGGCAGGTGAGGCGCAGAGAGCTGCCTGTAGGAGCGGTGAAGTGTGGGGTCGGGAGAGCGAGGGTCTGCCAACAGCAGTGTTACTGAGATGGTGGGTTTCGCCTTTTCCGCGCTGTCACGAGGGACCTACCTGGTGAAGCGTCTGGTGCACAAACACGCAGCTGTTCACGATGGCCTCCCGGTGTGTGGGCGGCTGTGGCAGCTTGTCGTACACGACCGGCATGTAGTCGGGTACGATGTAGTTGGGCTTCTCCAGGTCCATTTTACTTGTGAATTCTTTGCCGACTTGGTACAGCGCCTCAGTGGACCAATCCCCAAACCAATTCAACACACACCTGAAAGAGAGGCCTGTGTCTTGCAACAGCTACTGGGGGTAGGGCAGCACTTGGGAGGAGCCGTGTGAGGGGGGTACCTATTGAACAGCGCTGGGGACGTGGCGGCGCGGTCCTTGAGCCCCTCCGAGGAGGGGTTCATGGTGAAGACGACGTGCAGGTTGCGGATGACCTGGCTGGTGAACCACTTGTACAGCTCCTCGTGCGAGTCCAGCATCAGGCCCTCCTTCTGGGCTCCCTCCTTGCACTGGGTCATCAGGGTGGCATACTCGTCTCCCTCAAAGAGACCGGGCACCTAGGAAGCCAAATGGCACTGTCACTCGCAGGTGCCCACAGCCCACGACTGCGGGGTGCAGTGCGCAGGGGGAGGGTGCCCAGTCGTACCTCTCCGTTGGCCAGGAGGGTGTTCATCCGCTCCAGGAAGCCAGAGTCCAGCACGTTGGATTCGTCCATGATGAAGGCTATCTTCTCATTCTTACACCCAGAACGCCTCAACACCGTCCGGAGGTCCTCGTCGAAGTCTTCCCCGGTGTACTTCCTGTGGACCTAGAGGAGCAGCCGAACATCAGGCTTGGCCCACACAGGGAGCAACGTGCCAGAGTCCACATGGGGGCTGGGAGCGTGAGGCCAAAACTCACCTTGATCTGGTACACACTCAAGCCATTCATCCAGGCCACGAAGCGCGAGAGGGTGGTTTTTCCTGCTCCACTGACACCAATCAGAAGCAGGTGGCCTTGAGGCTGACGGAATATTCTACAACATTGTCAGAAAGGAAACCTTTGAAGGTGTTTAGGCTCTACCCCCTTAGACAGTCATGTCCTAAGCTACTTAAGTATTTTGTCTACAACATTTCGAATATGCTTTAACTTGCTACATTAAACAGCTCTTGAATAATTGTTATCTGGAGTCCAGTGGAGACACAAAGATCATAAGACATGACCTTGCCTCCAGCTACTGAGATGACACGAGATAGTCCCAGGACCCGCTGAGGCTAAAAGGACTGTGATCACGCGGTCAGAAGGTGTGAGGAGGAGCAGAGGAATTCTGCGCAGCAGGGTAAGTCTAGGGCAGTTAAGCCAGACTTGGTGGAAGAGGGCAGTCACTTGGCAGGGCTGGAGGCGGGGGTCAGTCAGGAGCGTGGCACAGGGCCTGGCATGAACATGCTTCCCAACCACACTCAGAGCACACGGCGAGGCCGTAACAACAGAACCTACCGGTCAATCCTGAGCACATGGTCTAACACCTCATTGAACAGGACCAGAGGGACATCGAGTTCCTCCTCGTAAAAGACTTTCAGCCGAGCTTTGACATAATCCCTCAGCTCTTCTTGATCTACTGGAATGTAATCCTATAGGGAGAAAGGTAGGACCCTAGTTACTAAGATGAAACCATCTTAGTTATTACACCAAAGTCTATTACATTTCTACATATGCTTATTAAGTGGTTTTTAAATGCTACCGGATGTCATTTACAACATACCAACAAAGTGTAATTTAACTTGACCTAAAAAACATGCAAAATTTCGATACAAACTGAACTTCACTGGAAGACATCGCAGAAGACCTAACTAAACAAAGAGCTGTTCCGTGACTGTGGTTAGGAATGTTTGTTCTTCAAGAAGCCATACACAGTGTCAAGGCAAGCCATGGGCAGGTGCCGCCTGTGAGTGAAAGAGTATATAGAGTCTAGCAACAGAAAATTCTAGCACCTCCTAAAAAAACCTACCTCATGATGTCCTGCCTCTGACGGGCCCTTGCTGACAATGAAAGGCCTGTGATACCCTTAAGACCTGGCACCAGTAGGGCCTGTGTGTGAAATGCATGGAGAGTGAGATCTGCTCAAACGTCCTTCTTTCTCTCTTTTTTTTTTTAAAGATTTATTTATTTATTTATTTATCTATTTATTTATTTATACAAGCACTGGGTACAGTCAGAAGCGCGGGAGGGTGAGAGAATTCACCAGAGCCAGAGCGGGGAGCAGAGCAGGCAGAAGGACCGAAGTACACTGCTGAGGGGAGCAGCGGGCGGCAGGAGAGGTCTGCGCGCCATGTGGGACCCTCCTCCGGTGGCCTGGGAGCAGCCGGGTATGGAACTGGCGCTGCAGAGGCTGCGGGCAGCTACACAACCCAGCGCTCAACCACTTCGCCACCGGGGAAGCCCCGTCCTTCTCTCTTTTTCAGAGAAAAGGACAATTCACAGCCACTCTGGAAATGTCACCTCTGTTAGTATGTTTGTGCATGAGCCATTTTCACATAAATCAGTCACAACTGCCCTGTTTTCAGTGAGAATTGAAAGCAAAGCTGAAACTGGCTTCAGGCGGTGGTGACTCCTGTGCTTACAAACTCATCACCTCTGCAGTGCCCTCTTGTGGGCGAGCAGCACACAGCTGGCAGCCAGCCAGCCACACTCTGGGGTCCCACCCCAACCATCCACTGCCACACACAACTCCTACGTAACCCCAGCTTCACTGGCAGTGCCCTTCAAGACAGGACTGCTGACTGGACAAGCTCTAATGAAAAGGACTGCCGTAGTGGCAGGGAGCACTAACCTTTGACAGCCAGTTGCTGTACAAGATGGGCCGGCTTGCCGCCTTCTCTTTGTCTATGTTTGGGAAGTGCTTCAGGGCAACCATGTCAATGTTCTCGTCAGTCCAGCGCCTCTCCTCGTCTTCCACAAGCCTGGGGGAGGAAGAAAGTGTTCATGTCCAGATAAAGGCTGTGGTGAGAAACCCCCAGTTCTGCGGGTGTTGTGGACTGAACTAGCCTAAGGCTGAATTAGTCTTCCTCACAAATATTCATTTTCTACAAAGGAAAGATTCCAGGAATCTATAGCCATCTGAAATCCTCCTCTAAAAATGGTTCATTACAATTGACTTAAAAAGTGAAGTTTGATTCTAGTTCCTAAGCTTGTTTAGTAGAAACGTCTCAGGTGGCGTTATGGGAACAGAAGCTGGAGGGACAGTTGTGTGGCTATAGAGGCATGGTGCTTTCAAGACTCCTGCCAAGCCATGAGGTGAGACCACCCCTGTCCTGGCGGGCAGGGGCCCCTGGGACACAGCGCATGGCCACACCAGGTGCGGAGAAAGCAGGTGAAGCATGTCCTGTTGCTGAAGCCAGTCAGATTCAGAAGCACGTGTGCTACACTGACTCTAGCAAAACATCTCT
This sequence comes from Talpa europaea, assembly GCF_964194135.1. Taxonomy (NCBI): domain Eukaryota; kingdom Metazoa; phylum Chordata; class Mammalia; order Eulipotyphla; family Talpidae; genus Talpa; species Talpa europaea. The sequence goes on from NC_140075.1 coordinate 113,376,464, forward strand.
GCTATTCTGGGAAATCTGAAAATGACATGGCAACTTAGTTTCTCTTCTGATTAAAAAAGGGAGAGTGACTGTAGCTTACACAGTGGCAGAACCTCAATTCAAGAGAAACCAGGGCTGCCAGGGCCATGCATTCTCTGCCCAGCTCTCCACAGGGGCTCCGTGGACACTGAACTCCATGGAGCTGGCGTGAGTCACTTGCAGCGACATGCTATTCTAGCACCCAGGAAAGTGTGAACCAGAAAAGCTGCCTGGAGATCGAGGCGCAGCTGCCAACGCAAGTATTTCTCTGCCCTGGGTCCGCCCAAGAGAACGCCGATGGACTTACTGCTGCCAACCACCTGCACCTCAGATGACGCGAGGCCACTGCGGGGTCACTTGGGAGACTCATGCTCACTCTATAGCGAGGGGCCTGCCCTGCCTGTGACTCTGGCCTCTGCTCTATATAACCTTGTTCAGGGGTGGAGCATGTATTTGCCCAGATGATCTGCAGTGGGGGTGGCGGTGTGGCATATATCAGATGAAATTATTATTTACTTGATGTTCAGCGTTAAACCAACAAAAATTTAACTTTTTCTCACCTGAAATGAGCCTGAAAGGCTAAGCAGGACTTCAGTGGTAAACTACACAAAGTAAACACCTATGTGTTTACAGGGCAGAGCTAGGAAAGTGAGGCTCCACCACAGACAAAGACTGCACAGAACCTAAGAATGTGAGGAGAAGGTCCTGATTTTAAAAGGTTGACTTCAGGGAGGGATCGTTTTATAGTTCATTACCCAAATGGTCAATCACTTTCAAGATTCCTTGTGGAAAAAAATTTTGGGTTTTTCTAATAAGTGGCCAGCACTTAATGGGAAGGAATTACTACGCGCTGTCGTGACCAGCACTGACCGTCAAAGGCACTGTGCTTTGAGTCACGGCAGCCGGTACTAATTCTAAAAGCTTTGAGGCAAGCTCACAAGTGCACGTGGCCCACAGGCAGAGACTCAGTGCAGGCCTTGGGTGAGAATGAGGACCCAGCAAGAGAGGCATACTGGCTGTGGAAACCGTCCACACGCACTGTGAGCTGACATAGGCCATCGCAGGGACCCCGTGCTCTGGACAGGTCAGGAAGTGAAAGGGCTTGCTTGCTAAGTCCCAAGGTGACCAGTGGTGGACAATGAGCAGGCTCAACCGGCTACACTGGACGAGATCAATTTCCAGACACGAGGCTGCCCCACGTCCTCTGCTCCTGCACATAGCCAGCACAGCTGGTGCAGCGTGGCCTGACATAGGTCCTGACTCGGAGCACCCCAAGAAATCAAAGCAAGGGAGCACGGGGCTTGCTGGCTCTTTAGCACTACCTGTCTTGGAAGAGACGGAGGGCTTCGTGTGCCCAAATCCGGATGAGGCCTTCGACGGGCAAAGTCTCCAGAGGCCTCAGAGCCTCAAAGATGCCCCTCACCCAACGAGTCATTTCTCGGGGTGAGTAGATATAGTGGGGCTGAGTGTCCTGAGTGAAGCGCTCCTGTGGGGGAGATGCAAATCACATGCAAACATCTTAAGACATGAGAGATCGAATGTCGAATAACATTTTTGCACTACAGGTCAAAGCCTGGGATATTCAAGGATAAATCCATAAACAACATCGGACCAGCTGGACAACGGTCCAGAACATTGTCATCCAAGTTACAGGTTTAGATGTCTAAATAAACGAGACAGCAGGCACAACTACTCAGGCCACCGCAGAGCCTGAGCCTCACAGCATGGGGCACAGCAGGGACGTGGCCAGGGAGCAGGCAGATTGCTCTGGGTCTGCTCATAGCTAACGGGGGAACCACAGACACTGTGGAGGAGACTGCCCACATGCGCCATGTGTGCTGTTAAAGCTGAGGTGTGGAGGCACTGTTGGCCCCTGGAAGTGGAGTCAAGCTCACACAGGAGACGACACACATGATGTACACAGCCTGAGGACGGCAAGAATGAGCAATGAGCAAGAAAGCGCTGTCACGGTGCTAGGAAACAGGATGACCCTAATGCAGATCATAGAACTGAGAACCAACTGCAGCTCGCCCCCCAAATGCTCTTGAGCCCTGGGGGGCAGCGCCGCGTACCTGAGACATGGTGTAGAACTCCACCATGGCCGCAGTGAGTGGCTCCGCGTACGTGCGCAGGGACGGGATGAGCCTCAGCATGGCCCGGTTGAAGGTGCCGTAGATCTGCGTCAGGGAGGCGGGGCCGGGGTAGTCCACATACACGACTGGCACGTGCCGCAAGAACCTGTGCAGGGACAGTCAGCTTAGCCACTGTGGCGCGGTGCAGGCCACCAGCAGGCCCAGGTGCTTCCCAACAGCCAACTGGCCCCATCACCGGAAATGGAGGACAACACAACAGCGGATGCAAAAAAAAAAAGCAAGCAAAGGTGGGCAAAGAGCTCGGCCCTGCAGATGGGGCACGGCGGGGACATGCCCCCCCAACCCCGGTCAAGCACTTTCAGTTCTGGGTTCCTGGCTCTGCAGCAGGGCCGAGGAAGCCGGAGTGGTATTTCAAACAAGGCTGTAGCCATGCTGCATCCAGAGCTCTCCTGGCACTGGTGCCTGAGCACATGGGAAGTCTGAGATGTGTTACCTGTGTGAGAGGGGCTTTCTTCCGGGATCAGTGGGGGGGTTACACGCCCCGACAAACTGGATTCTCTCCAGCTTCACCCAGGTTTGGTCTGAGGTTCGGTAAAAGCCTCCATGTTCCACCATCTGTGGGGAGCAGAAGGAACGTGTTAGGAGCAGCTATGAACAGGCATCGCAGTGGGGGTCGTGGGGGGTCGGGACAAAAGCCAACCTGTCTGATGAAGGATATGACCCTCTGTGTCCCATATTTGTCCATGTCTGGCAAGTTGATTTCATCACAGAACAAGACCAGCCATTTTCCAAGTTGAACAGGCGCCAGAACCACCCCGTTGGGTGTGCGTCTGTACTCGCAATAGTGATCGAAAGTCTTCAGCAGGAGCTCTGGGGTGGTGGCACTTGAGAAGTTAAGGCCCACGACCTTTTCAAGGGAGAAAACAAGCGAGGTCCTACGAGGCCTGGTTCCCAGGGGACATCCAAGGCTCCCTTGCCCAGGCAAGCTGCTTTACCTCCATGTCGGGCAGGGCCCGCAGAGCGCTGAAGAGCGTCATGGTCTTCCCGGACCCTGGGGGCCCACAAAGAACCAGTGGCTTGTGCTCGGCCAGCCAGGTGTACAAGAGGGCTTCGTGGCGGACCGTGTCCAAGGTGGGCACGACGACATCGGGGGCAGCCACCTTGTGCGTCTCCACCTCAATCTGTGGCACCTTGGCCTGCCATGGCGACCACTCCCCGCTGATGGACACCTGCATGCAGGACAGCCGGGTCAGCCCGAGACCTAGAGCCTCTCACTAAAGACTCGCTCACTTTGACACACACCAGAACCTTCCAACCAGTCCACACAAACTCGGAGGACAGGGTCGGAGTGTGAATGGAAGAGTAAGTCAAAGCCAAGGTGGGGGGACGAGCGGGCGGGAGGCTGACTTCGGGCACTTACTTCGTAATCGATGATGGGAATGTTGGGGGCAGCAGGCAGTGGCACCGTGGTGATTCTCCTGATGTATTCACCCAGCTCCGCTCTCATTTTCAGTCGACTATCTCCAGACAAGGACCAGAGTATGGCATAAACCAGATACCGCTATTGAAAGAGGAGAAAAATCCCATTGTCCCCCAGAATTCCAACGAGACTCCGGCAGCACAGTGACCCTTTAAGAGAGGGGCTCCCGGCGTTGTTGGGCACCGTCCCCACCCCTCGTGAGGGCCTGCCCTCCCCAGGCAGCGCACACCCCGGTGGGCAGAGAGTGGGGCGGTGCGGGCCCAGGTGCCCTGACCTGGATGTAGCGCTCCAGCTGCTCGATCTGCATGGGGAAGTCAGGGTGGTTGGCATTGTACTGGGCCACATTGCGGCAGGCCTGGTGCAGCATAGAGAAGAGCGAGCCCAGGCAGCGCAGCCGCGTCAGGTCCATGATGTGCTCCAGCTTGAAGGCGTGCTCCAGGGCCTTGGTGACCAGGCCGTTAGATGTGAAGTACGGCTGCATGATGGTAGCCGCGTCCCTCTGGATCTGCAGGAGGGGGCATAGAACGTTTAACTCCCATGCCCAACATCTGGGAGAGCTTCAATTACTCTAACCGAGGCCTGGGGGAGAGTCATGTGGCCTCTGAAAACAAATTTGGATTGACAAAATCGAGGGACGGACGAAGCATCGACACATCCTCACACCTTCACCCTGGCAGCTCTCAAAAATCATGCTTCTGGGGAACAAACCGGAAAAGGGCAGGCCTTCACCAATTTGCAGGGAAAATACGTAAGCGGAGTAGCCTGGGCTTTTCTGTACTGTCCTGGCCTCTGCAGCACCCTTAGAAGCTGGACTGACCGCATACCCCGGGAGAGCCCAGCGCCAGATGGGCAGTGACTACCCTGAAAAGCACCTGGAATTCAGATACCTGGGTGGGACAGCCACCCTCAGCGTGGGGGCAGGGCCAGCACCCTGACCTATGGCCTCGGCCTCACCTGCAGCATCGGGGAAGCTGCCTCCTCTCCCTCGTCTTCCTTGCCCTTGCGCCGACGCTGCGCCTCCTCCTCCCCTTCGTCCAGGGGGATGCTGCGCAGCCTAGCTAGGAAGTTGTTGAAGATCATGTCTGTGCTCAGCACGTCCTCGCTGAACCAGACCATGCCGCAGCGCGACACGGTGGCCAGGGTGGCGTACTTCAGGTCCTGCACTTCAAACATTATCCGCACCTGCAGGCAATAGCACGTGGATTTAGTGACCTAGGGTTGGTAAATATCTGGGCATTAAGATTCTTTGTCCTGGGCCTCCCCTGGTGGCGCAGTGGTTGAGCGCTGGGCTGCAGAGCTGCCCGCAGCCTCTGCAGCGCTGGTTCGGTCCCTGGCCGCCGGCGAGGGTCCCACATGGTGCGACAGACCTCTCCTGCCACACCCGCTGCTCCCCTCAGCGGTGTATTTCGTCAGTCTGCCTGTTCTGTTCCCCTCTCTGGCTCTGGTGAATTCCTTCACCCTCCCATGCCTCTGACTATACCCAGTGCTTGTATAAATAAATAAATAAATAAATCTTTAAAAAAAAAAAAAAAAGATTCTTTGTCCTATAGACGCAGCCAACAGGAAACTACAATTCCTCTACTTTAAAAGTAAAAGCATCTGCTGTCTATGCCGCTCCAATACCCACCATCCTGTCTCAACAACAATCAGGCAGGGCAGGGAGCAGTGCAGGGGGGTCCACCAGGGGCGCCTCACTCCCACAGGAGGGTCAGCAGGGGTGCCTGCACGCTCATTTGCTGGGTGCTGCCGCCCCTGCCCCCCCAGGGGGCCTCCACTTGGTAGGCGGGCTCTGTGAGGAGGCAGCAGGCTCAGCTCACTCCACAGGGCTGACGCCTGAGACTTGCTTCAGAGCTAGCACCATGCAAGGCAATCGCTTTCTGGCACTGTCAGAACCTGCTGGAAAGGAGCCCAAAGGAAAGAAGCTGCCACGTCCAGTCAAGAGACGGGCCTCGGTGAGGGAACATGAGCCTGGCACCCAAGTCCCTGGCGTCGCTTCTGAATGTGGAGCCACCAGTGCCGAGCCCTCGGGACAGAGGCTTGCACTCAACAGCTGCTCTGGCCGAAAGCCAGGACCAGGCTGGCACCGCCCGTCTCACAGTCTAGCCTGTCGGGGTCCTGCAGCAGCACCCACAGCCCAGCACTTCTCAGCACTTCGCTGCTCCACATTGTCTACATCAGCTCCGGGGTTGTGCCCAGGCACCAGGCACCCCATGCTGCCTTCAACTGCCCTCCGGACAGCCAGAGGGGTCTCTGCCAACAGCTCACGCCCCTCATTTCACATTTCTGCAAACGCCTCCCTGGCCCTGATTTGGACTCACCCTAGACTCCTGACTCCCCTGTAGGCAAGCTCCAGTCCTCCCAGGGATGCGAGCCTGGCCTGGTCTCGCACCAAATTTCTTCCTCTACTTTCCCGTGCCCACCCACTGTGCCCCATTCCCTTCCGCACTCTTGACACACTCAGACATCTCTTTCTGCTCTTCGCTGCTTTGCCTGGATTTCCGGGGGGCCCAGAGGACTTGCTCTCTCACTCCTCAACTTCTACCCAAACCCACCTCCCAAGAAGCCACCGCCTCTCACCAGCACCCACCCGCCTCCCTCCATGTTTTTCCTCAGCACCTTCTACCTGTCTATTTGCCTCCCACTGCAGAAGGCAGTCCCAGGAGAGTAGGGTGGGCCCAGGGCCGACTGCTGCTCTTCCAGCGCATGGAACAGAGCTTGTATCTAGTGCATGGAACAGAGCTTGCAGATGACAGCACCCCAACACTCGAGTCTCTATGAATGCAAATCCGTGCTTGGTGTGCCCACATGACCCAACGTAGCGGGACCATGTTCAGGACCTGCACCAGATGCTCGTTTCCAGAGGAGTAGCCTTAAAGTCCCTGTGTCTACCCCTGCATCTTGCCACCTCTCTGAGGTGTAACGATGTCAGAAACCCCAACCACAATATGCATCATGGAGTCACGAGGCTGAGCATTATGGTGTGTGCATGGTATCAGTCAGCAGCGGGACATGGTAGGGAAAGGAATTGGCTTCCCACTGCTGGCCTCTATGGCTGCTGCCTAAAGCCTCGATCTACCCCAGGTTTCGTGGCCCACGCATGGTGACGTGTTGTGATGAGAAGCGCCTGGGAGGACAAGCATGGACACCTGGGCCGAGAGCGGGAGGCCGAGAGAAGCCGGGGAAAGCCAGAGGGAGCAGGAACATGGATATCGTGGGGGCTGAGGTTTAGGTGCTGTCTGGCGGCCAGCCCTGATTTCACAGTCAAGGCACATGAGGCGCCAGCCTGAGCTTGCCGGGGCGGGGCGGCAGTGTAACTGACTGACTCTGAGACCATTTACCGCTAAGCCCTGGTGCAGAGGCCGCACCGTGGGGAGCTGCTGGCACAAGAGGCCCCTCGGCAGGACCCTGGCCTGGCCTCCAGAGCCACCCAGAGTATGGGAGTGCAGCTTACATTGGGGGGCAGGCTGAGGCGCTCCCCGTTGGGCAGGGTGAGGAGCTTGTTGTCGTCCAGCACGGAGTTGAGGTTCTCCACCCACTCGGGGTCCACGTCGCCGTCGAAGACGATCCACTGGCGCTTCTGTAGCTCGCCCCGCACATTGTCGATGATCCTGGCAGGGGTGGTTAAGACTGAATGTGTGCGCCCCGGAACAGCTTTCAACTTGCCTGATCCGGCAGGGAACAAGGCTGACCATCATCCAAGGCCCGAGCTCCAGGCCCTGCACCAATCGAGGGGGACTTACTTCCTCAGAACGTGTGTGAAGAGCCCGTCTGTCCACTCCCTGGTGTTGGGGTCCAGGGTACCATAGAGGTGGTCTTTGCTGATGGCCTTGGGGTCAATGATATGGGCCACACCCTCGACGCCCTCCAGTCGCTCCAAGGCCTTCAGAAGGACGCGCCAGGCCATGCTCTTCCCGCTGCCCGAGGGCCCCACCATCATCAGGCCGTGGTTGATCTGGGTGATCTGGTAGAGCTGCAGCACCTGCGGGCCCACCCCCAGTATCAGCACCGCTCGGAGACGGGGCCTCAGTTAAGTCTCAGAGCCACCCGCGCCAAGCTGGGCAGCCGCCCCTGCAGCAAGCACCAGGGCTTGACAGCCAGAGCAGCAGTGCCTGGTCACATCTAAGCAAGCATTTCAAGAAGCAAGTTGTGGGGCATCCCCTGGTAAGCTGGGAAGGTCAGAGTCAGGGGAACACGAGATGCTCACCCAGCTGACTCAAAAAGACGCAGAAGGGTCGACCCCTCCAGGGAGAGGCGACCAAAGGGGAAGCGTGTTTAAGCAGGAGCGTGGGAGCGTGCACGTGGCTCGGCACACACAGCTCAAGGAAAACATGCATTTTTTCTTAAAAGAATCTCAGAGGAAGAAAAGCGAAGGAAGCGCGTACTGAAGTGCAGATGCCTGCAGTGAAGCCACCGTGCTGGCCGGCTCATAGGGCCCTGCTTACCTTCTCAACCCACATGCCGCCAACTTCTTCCCCATCGCCGTAGGTCAGGTACATTTCCTGACACACCTTCCGCAGCTCTTCTCGCAGCGCGGTCATCTCCCCACGGTGGTACTGCACCCCAGGGAACACATCCGACAGGAGACTGAAGAGCAACGGGATGTCCTCGGCCACCAGCTTTGGCACCATCGTCTCACAGACGCTCTGTATGAGGATCTACGGAGGGACAAGGACTGAGTCAGGGGCTAGGCGCATGCAGCCTGCTCCACCACCCCAGTACACGCGAGGTGCACTGAGGACTCTCTTCAGTCATGACTTAAAAGGTGAAGAGGTAAACGTAAATCGTGTTTGAGGTTGGAGTGAGTAAAAGCACACACCTCTTGCTCAGGTAGATTTTCTGCAATTTCTCCTTCATCAACTGCTTCGCCTCGTTCTTCTTTCTCCCTCTTTATCTTCTGAATTCTCTCCCTCTTCACGTTACCTGCACTTACCAGCACACTCTTCAAAGCTCGCAGCCCAAAGTCATAGTGGCTTTGAGAGGAGAGCTGCTCATCGCATAGTCTAGAAGTGAGAAAGGTTTTCTTTCAGAACAATACACTTTCGGGGCCTCCCTGGTGGTACTGGGGTTAAAGACAATGCTGTCAAGCTACTGTCAGCCACTGCAGCACAAGTTCGGTCCATGGGCGGCCAGGGTGCTGACCCACATGGCACAGCAGACCTCTCCTGCCTTGCCTGCTGCTCCCCTCAGCAGTATATTTCAGTAGATCTGCCTGTTCTGCTCCCCACTCTGTCTCTGGTGAATCCTCTCACCCCTGGCACCTCTGGCTTACACCCCAGTTCTTGTACGCATACATAAATAAATCTTAAAAAAAAAAAACAACAAAAAAAGAACAATACACTTTAACATGAGTGCCCAGTGTGCCCAGTGTCTAGAAATCAATGGAAACTTTGAAAGATGTGCCATGATGCTCAGGTCAACTCGACACTGACAAACCTAGCCCCGCTACCCATGGCTACTCACTTAAAGAAGGGGACGATTTTGTTGGCAAGGATCTCGGCCGTGCGGAAGCCCTGAGAGTACAGCATGACCTGGGCGATGAGCTGCCGGTCTGGCTTGGTCATGGCCAGGCTCCGGAACAGCTTTTTCAAGTTGTCCGGGAGATTCGACCTGCCCGCGTAGCCAGGATTCATGGTGATGAAGATGGCCATGTCTGGGCTCACCTTGACTTGCTTGTTTAGCAGCTCACAGGTAATGGGGGCAGAGGCTGAAAATCAGATGATGGCATTAAGAATCACGATGTTCAAAACTTCTCTAAAACTACAAAGTTCCACCTCCCTGCTGGCCACTAAAGCCCAAAGTCCAGGACTCCAGGGGAGCCATGCCATGGTCTTTTTGCAGGCACCACCACCTGCCCAGGGAGACCCACTCTTCACCTCTTCTGTCCATGTGTAGCAAGCAGACAACTCATGAGAGGCAGCAAGCCCTAGCCTGTGCAACAGGACTTGGCACAACATCAGCTCAAGAGTAGAAACTCAGTCCAACAATAGCTGCAGAAGTGAAACTGAACGCAGACTGCAACATAGTGACTGGCTGAGATCTTCAGAATTCCCCTTTCCTACATCACCCAAAATACCCCAAGCCCCACAGCTCTGAACGCTAAATGGGAGAGGTCCATTTAGGCCGCAATAGACTATCCGGTACTGCTTTCCTTAACACGCTATTTGTTTGATTTCATAGGTCTGGCAAATTCTGTGGCAACACAAGTGACCACTGTGGTGGGCTCAAAGGCAATGCTGAAAGGTACATGGGCACAGCGATGTGTCGCCTCCCCTAGACCCTACTCCGCCCCAATCTGTACACTTTGTGTTGAACAAAGTTCCAGAGCTGCTCAGAACACGCACACCTGTCCTGTGGTTGCCTCCGCACAGCCCCAAACGAGAACACTCCAGCCCAAAAGTGGCTAGGAATGTGGGCTCTTTGGAGCTGCAGGAAGAGGGCCATAGACGCACTGGGAGGAGCTCCAGAAGGAGACCTGTGCAGGGACAAGGCGTCCCAAATGTTGCTGCCGCTCACCATGGGACCCCTCTCCCACAGCTCCCTCCCCTACCCACAGCGGGGAGTCCCAGCTAAGAGGGGGCTACTTGGCCCACCACGGACTTTCCCACTGCGTTCCTAATGACAGTGCGAGAACAGACGGGCCTCACCCTTGTCGTAGTTGGGGTTGGAGTGCTCGCGCAGTGCCTCCTGGATGCACTGCACCTGCTGGGACACGGCCGACAGCATCCGCTCCTCCAGGCGGTTGAACTCGTCAAAGCAGCCCCACGCACCCACCTGGCACAGCCCCACAAAGATCCTTCCCATGGCCTAGAACAGAAAGCAAGCCGCTGTCAGGGTCCAACTTGGGTTCGGGCTGACCCTGGCCAATCACATCTCGGTTTGCCTGTCTCTGAAGCAGGCGTCATACCACTCCGTCGGGCTGCGCAGGTGCAACCAGAGCCACACGTGAGACCAAGGGCCCAGAAGCACACACAGCAAGTCCTGTATGAGCTGCAGCAATCACTAGTACAGATGGGTGCTCCATGCCCTCCTGTGCTCATTTCTGTTCTACTACTCTTTGTTGCTTACCACCCTTTTCACAATATTCATTTCCAGAAACAGGCACGAACCATTTTTTAAGAAACCCCCCCTTTTAGAAAAATGGTATGTTCCAATTATTGATGAAATTCATATGGAATCACAAAAAAACCCGAATAGCCAAAGCTCTCCTGAAAAATAAAAGAAGGGAATGGAGGCATCACACTCCCAGACTTCAAACTATACTACAAAGCCATAATCATCAAAACTGCATGGTATTGGAACAAGAACAGACATACAGACCAATGGAATCGAATAGAAAATCCAGAAATAAACCCACAGATTTATGGTCAACTAATCTTTGACAAAGGAGCAAAGAATATGCATTGGAGCAAAGAAAGTTTGTTCAATAAATGGTGCTGGGAAAACTGGGTCGCTACATGCAAAAGAATGAAGCTTGACCACTACCTCACACCATACACAAAAATCAACTCAAAATGGATTAAAGAACTAGACATAAGACCTGAAACCATAAAATATATAGAAGGAAATATAGGCGAAACACTACGTGATTTGCACATCAAAGACATCTTTACAGACACATCACCCAAAGCAGTGATAGTGAAGGCAAAGATAAACAGCTGGGACTACATCAAATTAAAGAGCTTTTGCACAGCAAAAGAGACAATAACAAAAACAAAGAGAAACCCCACCAACTGGGAGAACATTTTTGCACCCAACACTAATGATAAAGGACTGATCACAAAAATCTGCAAAGAGCTGATGAGACTCAACAACAACAAAGAAAATAATCCAGTCAAAAAATGGGCAGAAGAGCTAAAAAGAAACTTCTCTGAAGAGGAAATGCAAATGGCCAACAGGCATATGAAAAAATGTTCAACATCACTTGTCATCAGGGAAATGCAAATCAAAACTACCATGAGATACCATCTTACACCAGTGAGAATGGCACATATTAAAAAAACTAGCAACAACAAATGTTGGCGAGGGTGTGGAGAAAAAGGAACTCTTCTGCACTGTTGGTGGGAGTGCAAACTGGTCCAACCACTGTGGAGAGCTGTGTGGAGATTTCTGGACCTACTAAACATAGAGCTTCCATATGATCCAGCAATTCCACTCCTAGGTATTTACCCAAAGGACACAGAAACATCAATTCCAAAGAGCACCTGCACCCCTATGTTTATAGCAGCACTGTTTACAATAGCTAAGCTTTGGAAACAACCCAAATGCCCAAAAATAGATGACTGGATCAAGAAGATGTGGTACATATATACCATGGAATATTACTCAGCATTCAAAAAAGATAAACACATGCAATTTGCAGCAACATGGATGGCGCTGGAAGGGATCATGCTCAGTGAAATAAGCCAAAAAGAAAAAGAAAAATACCGGATGGTCTCACTCATAGCAGGAATCTAGAAAACTTAAATAAGGGACCAGGAAAATGAATATAAGAAAGTGAAAATCAAAATCAACAAAAAACTATGAACCAGAGACACTTTTAGGGGGGCGGGGGCGGGAGGGGAGGGATTGGGGTCAGAATGGGGGGGCTGCAATTGTATGGGGAATATAACAATAAAATTTATAAAAAAAAAAAAAAGAAAAGAAAAGAAAAATGGTATGTTCCACCAAAGACTTCTGTATAATCTCAAAATTATACTTTGAAATTGTATAATTTTCAAGAAGAAAAATGGAGGCACTGGGTTACCCAAATTTAAATTATAAATCAAAAGTAATTAAAACAGCATGTCCAACAATAGTCGCAGAAATAAACTGTATTGCTATGGGAAAACAGACACATGCATCAATGAAACAGTCAGGCCTCCCTGGGGGCGCAGGGGTCAGTCTCAGCACCATGAAGCTATCCTCACTGACCACGGCAACACACGTTCCATCCCTGGTAAGGAGCTGACCCACAGGGCTCAGCTGACCTCTCCTGTCTCCCCACTGCTGCTCATAGCAGTGGATTTCAGTGGATCCACCTGTTCTGCTCCCCACTCTGTCTCTGGTAAGTCCTCTCACCCCCACATCTCTGGGGGTGAGAAATAGCCCAGAAATAAACCCACACACACATCAAAGCCAAATCTATGACAGGAGTCATGATCACACAATGCAGAAAGGAAAATCTCTTCAACAATGGTGCTGGGAAGACTGTACAGACACACACAAAAGAATGAAACTGGGCCACTCTCTCTGATTCCACACACAGAAATAAACTCAAAACAGATTTAAAGTTTAATACGTAAGATCTGAAACCACAAAATACAGCTGAAAGTCTTCTTCCTGCACATGGAAAAAAGTATCAGCCAAGCTGGCGGCAGAATCTGCCCGCCATATACTTGATACAGGGAGTTGCAGAACCAACCCACAGCTACCCAACGAAAAATGGGCAGATTTGAAGACACTTCTAACAACAATGTAAGGTGTTCCCATCAGGAAAACACGTGGGAAGGTCACTGGCGACAGTGCCGGCGAGGGGTGGAGAGCACACTAGTGCACTGCTGGTGGGAGTGGAAGCTGGTACAACTGTTCTAGAAAGTGAGTTACCATGTGGCCGAGCTACCGGGTATCTACCCAAGGAGCAGCAAGCCACAGGCTTGAAGAACCACATGCACCATGACGTTTACTGCAGGGCTCCTGACAATAGCTGAGACATGGAAGTAACCTTAGCGTCCATTGACAGAGGACCAGATGAAGCACTCGTGACACATGAAACACTACACAGTTGTAATGAAAGATGAGATCTTGCCATTTGCTACCTAATGGGAGGAACCCAAGGCAATTATGTGAAAGGAAATTAGTCAGAAAGAGAAAGACAAATACGGAATGATTTCACTGACATGTGCAACGCAAGGAGATAAAACAATGAACAAAGCAGAACAAAAAACGTGGACACCAATAACTGAACTGAGGTGACAAGAGGTGGAAAGGGTGGGATGGTGGGGGTGCAATGGGTGATGGTGGGCACATTTTTGGTTTTTCTCAAAAACCTTACTTTTGAGAACATGAAGCTTAAGACAACATCAAAGCACATATGGTAGGTAACACGACCAGTTCAAAATGACCAAGAGGCAGACAAAAAACACTGAAATAGCCGGTGACAAACTTTGAGAGAGGTGTGAGCTCAAGACCCCCTGGCCCTCCCCAAGCCACTAGATCTTAGGTGACCCCAGAAGACTTCTCACCTGGAAATCAAAGGTCTCATCGCAGTTGAAAACTAAAACAAACCGGCCCAGCTGATGGCCAAGAGCTTTAACGGACTCTGTTTTCCCCGTCCCGGCAGGCCCTGTTACAAGACAAAAGCAATTGAGTCTATTGTTCAATTAAGAATATACCTTTAGCTTTACAATTTAAAAATCAGAGTAAATGCAAAAAACTCAAATTGAAGACTTTGTAACATGCTAGCCAGGTGACCGAGAAATACATCTGAGTCATTCTCTCAACCTGAGAAGTCCCCACTCACCACCTGACAGCATGGCCCAGGTTCATGGAGTAACTCACCGAATGGGGACCCTCCGAGCCTGGCCTCCAAGGCTTGTGTCATGGTCAAGTAGCAGCGGTCGGTGAGGGGAGTCTGGACCAGCTTGTCCTGAACACCCAGGTACTCAAAGCCATAGTTAAATTTGGCATTGGCCATCTGAATCGACAATTGCTGTAACACGTCAGTCTGCTTAGGGTCAAAGTAGAACCGCATCTGGCTGAGCCATTCAAAAGACTTGGCATTGTCGATCTTGCTTTTGATCAAGGACCTTGTGACATCTCTCTGGTGAACTAGCTCTGTAATCTGAAGAAGAGGCACGCTGAGAGCTTGTTGTGAACGAAGGGTGTGCAGTGCACGTTCTCTGGCTGTGCTAGACTTCAATTATGGGGCCAGTTACAGTGGCTTTAGGCACAAGTTCTAGACTGCAAATTCACTTTCAAAAAACAACAGACCTGTTATCCACACAATGGAATGATAGAATCAAGAACTGTGGCAAGACCCAGGAAACAGTTAACAAAAACACCTCACACTCTGGACAGACTTTAAGCAGCAAAAAGCGAGAAAACAGCTGCTCTGCCTGCGGGTCTGTCTCCTGCACGGAGTCCAGGCTCAGCTGGCTGGGTGTGCCCTGCTCTGAGAGTGTCTCTCTGGGAAGGAGATAGATGGAGAGAAAGCAAGCGAGACCCTGACCAAGGTTGATCGCTTCCTTTTTACCAGGAAGTTGGGTAACCCCCAGGTCACACCAAGATTACCTCTCAACAGGAATGTGGCCAAATCCCCACCCCGGAGGAGAGCAAGGGCCACCTGCTTTCCTCCTGGCCCCAGTGACATGGTTTTTAAGCTTGATTTCTTTAGCTGCTAGAGCTGAAGGGGCGAGACAGACGGTGAGGACGAGCAGGCAGGGACTGACCAGGTGCTCCAGCTTGCGTCTGCGGAGTGGGGGCTGCTCCATGAGGACCGAGTCAGCCAGCACATTGAGGGTGACCTCCACGTTGCTCAGCACAGAGTGCAAGGGTGCCGCATCGCCACTGCCCCCAATGCTGCCCAGAGCCGTCTCCACATTTTCAGACCAGGCTATCTGGGCTGACAAGACCACAAGCTGGGCCTGAAAGACACACCATCTACAGGGTCACTTTGGGGTCCCAGGCGTTCGTCTTCAAACCACCCGCCTCTGCTATCCACTACCTGGTATTTATCGATCCAAGTGATGTAGGTGTTCGGGTCAATGGAAGTCGCTTTACCAAAAATCTCCACTTCTGTGACAGACTCGGCAAGCAGTTTGGCCAAGGTGACTCTCATCTCCTTTTCCACCAGCGTGAGCCACTCGTTGATTTTGGGGTGTTCGGTAATGGACACAGGAGTTTTAAACATGACCTGAAAGAAATAAAATGCAAGAGTTATGATGGGCAAAACCAGTAGAGACATTTTCTAGGCTACAGTCACGCATTTAACTACCTCCTCTCCTTCGCGGGAGGAAATGCCCAGGACAACAGAGTTATCCTCATTCAGGATGATGCTTGACACGCCAGCAAACATTTTCTTGAAATGTTTCTGTAACTTCGCCACATTTTTGCTGTTTCCAATAATTTCAAGCAAATCTTCATCACCCACAAAATAGAACCTAAAATCAAAATAATGTACAAGTTGCTAAGATGTCACAGGTGCACACACATGGGGCGAGTCACGTCACACTCACAGTTCTCCCAACACTCCAGCAAGACGCTTGTTTATCTAATGAGACATTGAAGAGGAATTCAGGGATTTCATGTCATTCTCCTTACTTTATGAGTTCCTTTTTTAAAAAACCTACTCCATCTACACTAAGCAAACTGTACAGAGAGAAAGAGAAGCCACTCCGGAAACAGCTGCACTGCATGCAGTCTTCCCTGGGTGGGTGGTGATGATATAAATGAAGCTTCATAAACAAATCCAAGCAGCGCGCGAGAAAGAAACGGCATTCGTTAGGTGGACTGCTGGTAACAAGACCCTGGTGGGCCAAGTGACCACCCCGAGGGCCCGGACGGGAGAGGAGGCTGGAGGCATGCCTATGGCTGACGTCATTCAGCACAGTCCCGTGGCTCGCTTACCTGGGGAAAGACGAGCGCTCTCTTTCCAGATACTCCCCCAAAGCCTTCTGGATCTTCCCAAGCAAGTCTGCCAATCTCTCCAGAGACCTTTGCACCCCCTGGATGTTCAGAACATCCATAACAAGGGGAGACTTGGAGACTTTTTTCATGAGAGCCAAAAACTCCATGCTGATACTGCCAACCAAATTAAAACCAGAGTTAGCCTTTGTGCCACGGTGACCAATCAGTTGAAATCGGTGCTCTGCTCAGGCTAGAAGCTGTACCTCTGGAAGCGCTGGGTTTCCACTGGCAGGAGGTGCTTGATATCCGCACTGCCCGTAAAGATGCCTTCCAGGTAGACCCAGCGCCGCTGCACGTCAATCCACACGTCAAACAGAGCCATGATCCGGTTCAGTTTGTCTTCCCAGCTCAGGGCATCCTCTTCGAAAACCTAGTGGGTGGACAGGAGAGCCAGCGGCTAAGCTTTTCACTCGCAGATATAACAAAACTCATTAAAAAAACAACACAGATTAAGATCAAGCTCTACACATGTTTAAAAAAGCAAGGGGCAGGAGACACTCCAGACAAAGCACCTTATAGTATGGAGAGAGCTTCATGGCGGAGACACTGTTGATGTGCTCCTTGACCTTGTTGAAGAGGTCGTCCCAGCCGCGGATGAGGCGACACTTGTTCTGATAGTTGACCAAGTCCAGTTCATAAGTGTTCCACACTTCTCGTATCTGAAACCAGAAAGGCGTGCTGTCAATGTGCGGCGCTAGCAGCTCAGCCACGGGCCATGCAGGCATCGGGAGGCTGGAGGGTCTTCACATCGGTCAGATGGTGGCCGTTGGTCCTGTGACTTACCTGCTTCAAAAACTCTTCCAAGGCCATTTCCCCTTGGGCCACGAGCAGCACATCCTTAACGACAGCCTCGTTTTTCTGCAAGTCAACATCCCAGATCTGGCCAAGGGTCAGCTCAGAAACAACCCAGTTCACATGTAGCCTCTTCATCAGCTGCTTCCAGTGGCGGTCCTTGAGCGCCTCGGACTTCAGCTCGATCACCAGCATGTTGATCTGCGGGGAGAGTGCATGGTTACCTGTGGAGCTGGGCTCCCATGGCCACCTGGAGCTGGCAGGGGCCAGTCACCTACCTTCAGGTAGCCCTTCAGGAGCCGCTGGACAAACTCGTAGGAGGCGTACTGCCGCAGTCGTGCCGGGAAGTTTTTCAGCTGGTTCAAGAGGCCATCCAGACTTTGCCGAAGCTGTCAGGAGAGACACAGGTGAGGTTCCACTCACTAAAGTTTCTTTACATGGTGAGACAAAAAGCCCCAGTCTGGACGGAGAACGCAGACTCATGCGGGACACTGAGTGCCATTCATTAGCGGGCCCCACGGCGCCTGACTTGCAGAGCATCCGCATCTGACTCCTGATATGGCAAGGTGCGCACAGACACCCACTCGAAGTATGTGTACCTTTCGAGGCTGTACTGAAACCCAGGGTTGCTCCTTCATCTGGTCAATCTGCTCCCAGACCTTAGAAAGTTCTGACCAAACACCTTTGAGGTCCTGTAATTCTTCCAAGGCCACCTGTGAGCAAGAACAGCGAAGCAAATACACTTAGGAGAGGGAAAGTGTCTCCAAGTCTAGCAGGGTGGGAGAGGCTTTGTCACTGCAGTCAGGGGACCCATGTGCACACAGCAGCTGTACCTGGACGCGCTCTTCACTACCGCTGAGGAGCCCAGTGTCGGTCAACTCCAGGGCCTCCTTGGCCTTCGCACACTTCTCCCGGTCGTCCTTCAGCCTGCCGAACTTGCCCTCGTAAATGGTGAGGGCCTGCAGCGCCTCCTCTGGGCGGAGATTGCCCTGAAAGCAGTCAAAGTGCAGAGAACTATGGTTAGAGGCCTCTGCCCTGAAATGGGGAGGGAGCCTGTGGCTCTGTCCACACACACAGTCAGGTGACGCACGCGGCACCCTGTGCTGAGGTGGCGCCCCCCTCTCCTCGCTGCACATCTTCCTAAGGGCTCAGGAGGTGGAAAGAAGCATGAGGGCAGACACTTTTTTTGAGGGGACCAGGCTCTTGGGGCCTGCCAGCCTTGGCCCTCAATGAGCAGATAGGTCACCGAGAAAGGGCTCTCTGGAAATGGCCTCTACTGCAGCTCTGCCACTACAACTTACACGCTTCCTTTTCCAATAGCTTTTGATGACAACTATTTGTCAGTTTTCTACCAAAGACAATCAATTAAAATTCTAACACATTACTAGCAAGGCTAGGCAAGAGATACTCAAATCCTGATAGGGTTGTGCCTGCTGACCACCACTCACGCCCGCCAAGGCCAGCGTCCTGATAGCCGGCAATGAGGGGCTAACACTACCTGTATGGGTACTACTGGGACCTGTTATAAAACAAGGATCTAGGAACAAAATTAAGTACAACATAGAACCTCTGGGCTGATCAGCACGGACAGGCTGAGGGCAGGAAGGGCCCTAAGCAGTCTCTCAGTGCAGGCCAAATCTGCCACCAGACCTGGTGTGAAATACCTTCCCCTACCTCTCCCCGATGTCGACAGGTGCCCGTCAGTGAAGTCCGCACTCCACCAGGGAAGCCGAGGAGGCCCCCTCTGCCCCTGCGCCACAGAGACTGTCAGCTTCCTCCCAGGCTCCGCCCAACCCAACTCACTTGGGTTCTTGATCCCTTCTCAGAGGAGAGGCTCAACAAGGGCAAGGACCCTTCTTTTCGCCCACTGCTACTAAGGACACAGCTTGACACTTAGCAGCAGCAACCTGAGGACTGGCTGGTGCTGAGAGAAAGCAAAGTCTGATTTCTGCGTTTTCCCGACAAAGTTTCTGAGGAGAAACTTTAACCTTTAAAACCACCTCCTCACTTCAGTGGCCATTAGGAGTTCTGGGTGAAAGAGGCTAGCAAGCTAGCTTTCTTATTTTCAGAAATAAGAAAGTAATGCCTTGTCTAAGGACTTGTGCCTGCAAGTAATGCTTGTCTAAGGACAGAGTCTTTGTTGGAGGAAAGCTAGGCCATCGCAAAGCCTCTGATGCTTGAAGGCAGCAGACGCATTGGGTGAGGAGCTCTCCAGCCACCACGGGGACTCACCGTGACGGGTTTGGTCCTCTCCCAATCCGTCAGCAGGTCCGTGGTGCGGCTCTCCACAGCCCGGTCCTCCTGCACGATCTTCATTTGCAGGTTGGCTACCTGCTGCTGAATGGCAGAGTCCTTCCTCCGCATGATGTCGTTGAAGGCCCCCCACTCTCCCTCGATGTTGTCGATGTAGAGCCAAGATGGAGGAAACTGGAACCTCTGCTTTTCCAGCAAACGCTGACCATTGCGGTAGAGCTTTGAGAGTTAGAAGCAAACACAGCATTTTTCTCCTGTAAGGTTACTAGAACAATGGCCAGGTCCCCACAGAAGACGACAGGCTGTGGCTACAGAACATGTAGGAGGAAAACACTTGCTGTTCTCCAGAAACTTTCACACTGACAGTCCTAGGGGGAAGCCCCCTGCAAGTTCGCCAAGGCTCCCAAGCCTTGATGTGGTTAGGAATCACCCGCAGAGCATTCCAAAGCACAGATTTCTGGATGCCAGGCCCTATACCCCACGAGCACCCAGGGAGGTGCCTGAGGGGAGGCGGTAGGCGGACACCCTCTCAGGATATGAAACCTGAGAAGAACAAGGGGCACTGGAGGGCCACCGCAGAGGGCCGCCACATTTGCTGCGCTTACCTCCACTTGTTTCTCGAACTGCTTGATCTTTCGCTTCAGAGACTGCACGTAGGTGATGAAGGTCACGGCGTCAGAGGTGCTGGCCGTGTCCACGGAGTGCTGCTCCAGCTCCTGGCGGGACTGTCGGGGTGGAGGCAGGGATGTAGTTCAGAAACGCGCTCGCGGGAAGCAGTGTCCCCAGGGCGCTGCCGCCTCACCTTTGAGATCTGGGAGTGGAATTCTGTCATGTTTGATCCAAGCATCTGCCCAAACTTGCTGAGAACCTCCTTGTGCCAGGAGTCGTACTTGAGGTTCACCTTGGACTGGACCTGCGCGGCACGAACACACAAGGCCACCAGCCCTCAGCCGAGCGCTCTCGCTGCAGCAATTGCTGCCCCCGCTGCTGTTGGAGGGCCCCTGCACCTGCTGCCGCCAGAGGCCCCGCACCAACCCACAAGCGCGTGCGCACCTTGCCATAATCTATGACGACAGGCCCAAACTCTTTCTTGGTTTCCGCGTTGTCAAATGTGCCTCTGGCCTTCCTTATCTGAACCAGGAGTGCCTGCCACTTGTTGAGGTCCTCCCCAAGCCTGTTGTAGATGTTCTCAGCTTGCATGTCCCACAGACACTGGTACTGCAGCCAGACCTGAGGAAGCAGAGAGCAGCCGTCAGGCACCCCTTGTGAGGTCAGTGTCTATGCCACACAGGGAAGTTCCCACTTCAAAAGCGCAGAATTTCCCTATCAAAAAATAAAATTTACTGTTCTCCAAAATAACAGTATCCCAGAAGATCTGTCCTATTGATTTTTTTAAATAAACATCCAGTGAATCAAACTGATAGTCAAAACCCTTTCACACCCACATCATTCTCCCATATGCAAAAGCACTGAGTAGGGCGAGGTGCCTCACCTTGACATACTGCTCCACCTCGGTCACAATGCCCATGACCGCGGAGTAGGACTCCTCCAGGGCCACAGGGCCGTCAGGCATGCGTGTCAGAGCATTCCGGTAGAACTTCTCCTCCTCGGTCAATTCGTAATGCACACCCACCTGCCAACAGAGGCCGAAATGAACGCAGGAAGTGTGCACCTGTGTCCACTTGATTAGAACAGCTCACAATAAGTGACAGCTCACGGCCTAAGGAGCAGGGCCCAGACCTGAACTCTCAAATGAGAGTGCAGACGGAGCGAGACGGACCTGATGAAGTGGTCATTTGTTTGTTTTACCCCCTGTAGGCCTGTGATGTGATAGGCGCTACGAATACAAACCCTGCTCACAGAGTCAATTCCTTTCTGTGGTGGAGATAGTACAACAGCAAAACATGCAGGATGCAAACGCTAAGAAGTACAACAGAGAAAAACCAAGAAAATAGAGAACAGGAGTGCGGGGGCAGCTGTGTTTGAAATAGGGAGGTCGGGAAGAGCTCAGTGAGGGCAACATCTGAGCGGAGGCTGGAGGAGAGAGGGGCGGAGCCCTGTGATTCTTCTTCAGTGGGATTGCCAAGCGGAGAGACAGCGAGAGCAGAGGCCCAGGGCCAAGATTCTGCCTGTGGGTGAGCACAAGTCTGGTGTGGCTGGAGAAGCCACGAGGGGAGGAGCAGGAGCGGAACAAGCAGTTTTTCACATATGGCCCAGCAAGCTACCTCATGCCGGGAAGCCAGTAACAGCTCAGAAAAGAACCGACTCAAGGTCATGGCACAATTGAAGGCTGACTAGCTGCTGTGCTGAGCACAGACCTTAGGGGCAAAGGCGGAGGCAGAGTCAGCAAGGGGGGAGAGCTGGTGACCAGAGTGAGGTGTGACTGGATTGAGACTGAGCTGCTGGCGATGGACGTGGAAAGAAAGATCAGGTTTGGTTTTGAAGGTGGAGACAAGAAAGGCACGAGTCACAAGCACAGAGTCAGCATTTAATCTGACTCCTGTATAGACAGGATGAGACAGAGAGCGTGGAGAGTGACTGCTCAGAGGAAGCTGAGGAGACTGGCCAGCAAGGTGGGAGGCACAGCAGGAGAGCACACCCCTGCCCAGTCCCGAACTAAGCAGCCACAAGGTGGTGCCCCGGGAAGGGCAGACAGTGCTGGCAGAGACGCCCCACGGGTGCCTGAGCAGAGGGCGCCTGTGCCACCAAGACGCACAGGGAAGCAGACGGCTAGGCACAGGAGTCAAGACTGGCTGCCGACAGGAACTCAGGAGAAAGGGGAGGACTGGGGGTCAGTGGACAGAGGTGTCGGCTGGTACTTGGGGTACATGGGGGAACACTGCGGACAGAGTTCTCTGGTGAAGCAGGAGATGTGTGACAGATGCACTCGTCCTTGCTGCACTCGGGTCCCCAGGCAGCGGCCAGGCCTCAGCCTGGTTTGGATGGGTTGGAGGGGCCAGGTTTTGGTCAAGCACTGCCACAGTGGCCAACCTCTGGGTGGTTGTTACCTCAGAAAGTTCTAGAAAGTACTGAGTCTGTGTTCATAGATAAACTTTCTAACAAGATTCCTATCTTCGTGGAAGCCTGTTAATACAGAGGTCATGCAATAGGTTTATTTGAAAAACACTGGTTCTGTTTAGAAGTAACATTACCTAGAGCCCAGGGACCAAAGCGTCTTTTGAGTTTTCCCTGTGCTCTAGAAGTTACTAATAGAAGCATGTTTTACCTGGGGTTTCCTTCAAAATAGCCCAGCGGTGAGAGGTGGGGAAGAGAATATGAAAAAGCAAAACTGACCAAAGGCTTACAAAGATGGGCTGCGCAAGCCAGCCCCTCTATTTTCACATTTGTTTGCAAAGTTCCATCATAAATAGTGGGGAGTAGGGAGCAGCTGGAAGTAAAAATTCCCACAGCAGTTCATGGAGGGAATCCCTGAGAGACCACTGTGAGCACAGCTGCAGCCTCGGAAAGTGTCGGAAAGGGCCAGGCCACACGAGGTTGACCTTCCCTTTCCCTTAGGACTCTGAGCCTGAAGTCTGGAGTGTGGAAGGCCACTGGAGGAGCTGTGTGTGGAAAGAAGCAGTTCGGAGACACAGTGTCATAAAGCAATGTGACCTGAGTAACTAAAGTTATGTGGAAAGAAGCAACAAGCGGGGTGCAGGTGTCCCTGAGTCAGGGAGGCTCACCTGGTACCTCTGACTCTGGATCCTGGGAAGAGACAGTACGATCATCTTCCAGGCAAACATTTCTTGGTACAGCTTGTACCTGCACTCCTCAATGGGCGGATTCAAATAGATGACCTGGTTGGTTATTCTTAGCTCATGAACAACGTTCTGTGAATGAAAGATTTCATTTCAGCCATCTGTCCTGATAAACCGTCTTGTTATGGGCCTCCCTGGTGGCGCAGGGGTTAGTCTCAGTGCCGCCAAGCTATGAGCAGCCACTGCGGCCTGAGTATGATCCCCGGCCAGGGAGCTGACCCACAGGGCGCAGCAGACCTCTCCTGTTCCCCGCTGCTCCCCTCAGCAGAGTTTCAGTGGCTCTGCCGGTCTTACTCCCCACTGTCTCTGGCCTGCACCCCAGTTTTTATATGCATAAATAAACCTTTAATAAAAAAACGCAATGTCTCGGTACACAGCACTTCCTATGAACTTCTGAGCTTCTGGCATTAGACATGCCCTTTCACAATTTCCTGTGTTGTCGTCCCCCCATCACGTCAGAGGGCAGACACCAAACACACAACAGGCACTGGGGAGACAGCGGGAGTAGGTGTGCGATGGCCTCTCTGCATGTGACTCTAAGCCCGAGGCACTGATGGTAGGAGGCTGGCACAAGCCCTCACTGACAGACGGCCAGCAGCCAGGGCTCGAAGCCAAGCAGGAACCCTGACACTCTCCACTGGGTGGTTTCATGAGCTTAGACATGCTCACTTGCTGCTCTGCATCTCAGAGTTTTAAAAAGCAAGCTCTGGGGAGGCATATCCACGAATCCAAAGTGTGTTTTCCAAACATGAGGGGAAAGTGAAAAGCCAGGTCTGGCAGGGAAGCAAGCTCTCTGTTCTCAGCTCAGAGCTGACACATGCACCGTTCTCACGGGCTTCCACCATGCGGGACCTTGTAAGTGCAAGGAACACAAACACTGTAACTATTTACAACACACATGTAGCTCAACGAACCACTGCAGAGTGGACCTTTATAGGCAAAACCTACTTGCACAGCTTGAATTAACAGGATTTTCTAGAAACCGTGCTAGGCTCCCACTGACATTCCTTCACAGACACGCGACAGGCGCTTGGCAGTACTGGAGTGTCCCCGCCGAGAGGTCTGCCCTGCTCCTGCGCTCCCCCAAGACTCTAGTTCGGAGTTTTGTGAAATCAGTGACTGGCATCACAGCATGAACTTTTACTTGTAGATGACATTCAGGTCTTAAAATATAACCTTGCACGTGTCTGGCAAGCAAAGGTTTTCTTTTCCCACTACAGATTTTTCCCTAAGACATATTTTTCATTAAAAAAATTTTTGTTTTTGAAATTATTCTAGATTTATAGAACTGCCACGAAAGTATGACAGCCTTCCCTACACCTTCACCAGCTCCATCCAGCCTTACCCTCTAATGTGACACAGTCACCAAAACAGCTTGAACAGGACAACACTCCTGACACCGGCTTCCTCCAGGCTCTCGGGCGAACCCAGGACGCAAGGCAGTCGTCCCATCTCCTTCGTCTTCTGACACATGACATTTTCTCGATTCCCCCCCCCCCCATGACCCTGAACGCCCGGGCAGAATAGGGCTCCGATGTTGTGTGGCATGAACCTCATAAGGGCTTCTTTCTCGTGATCAGAATGAGGCCGAGAGACATGGGGAGAAGACCTCCCAGGGCAGTGCCCATAAGCGTGGTACAGGAAGGCTGGGGTCAGCGGTGCCCACATAGCAGCCCCCATGATGAGACCCGGGTCTTGGGTAAGCAGCCTTTCGTCCATTATGAAGTGACTGTTCGTTCAAGGGGAGGGCTCTGTTGTACTTACTACCCAACCAGGCCATGGCATACTCACTTTGATCTTGGGCTCTCCGCCAGGCTTGTGGCTAACTTGTGGTGCGTCTGTGTCCATGTCGACTTCTGCTTTATCTTCAGCTTGTCCAAGAAGCACCTGGGTCCACGCTCTAAGGCCAGCTTGTAGGCGAACACCCAATATCCTTTCAATCTAGAAAGAACAGTTAAGAAACTGCTGAACAAAGTTTGTTTCAGGTTAAGGATACAGTCGCCTGCCACAGCAGTCATGTGGTCACATCCTCAACTGCTGGGCTGGCTGTGTTCCTGGTCTGTGGGTGAAGCACCACGCCCCGACGGTCTTGAATGTGTATAGCAGAAATCAGAAAATTTACCAGAGTGTTTCCCTGGCAACCTCAGAGATAAAACTAAAAAACTGTAGAATTTGGAGATTAAACCATCTTCTTTTGACAGAGAAAGAAGAGAGCCTTCTCTGATCCAGAATGAGGTGTGTACATTTCTGTGACATCTGGTCACTCCTCAGGGTCTGTCTCAGGCTGCACAATCGCCAGGGGAAGCAACCAGGGGGTGGGAAGAAAACCCCAGCCCTCGTGGAACTGGCAGGGAGAGCTTGTTGACTCTCGCTGTCAAGCCCTGGTAAGGCTAACTGAGCTCTTGCCAGCTATCCTGCAGTCCCACTTGCACACGCCACATGGGGGGCCAAGTGCACTTCAGGCCAGGCACGTGCTCCCCCGTACTCCCACAGAGCCAGGTTCCTCCACACCAGGAAGAACAGGGATGTTACTGTAGGCTCTTCCTTTTTAAAGGTGGGGGGTCTGTGGGTAGAGAGAGCAGGCTTATCAGAGAGGGTCCATTCCTGGAGGGGAGGCCCAAGAGAGACAGCCTAAATCACTGGAGAACAGGCCAGGGCAAGTAGGAGGTAGTCAAATGCCCAGAAATGAGGTGCTCATTCCCCCTCCACACTATCTGCCGCCAGCCTGGAGCATAAGTGAGGCCCAAGTCACTCTCCTGCTGGTTAAGTGGGATTTCAGGAGGGGAAACTGGTCATCACTGGTGGTTTCTATAGAAAATGCATTTCAGAGACAGACAAACTTATGCAACAGGGAGCGCCCTCCACTGCCAGGAGAAGGAAGCGCACTACTCGCACACCGCCCCCTCACCTCCATATCCAGCTTGTTGACCCAGATGGGCAGGTTGGAGTAGGAGTGCAGGTTTAAGTCGTCCACCGCTTTCTGGACTCGGTTCAGTATCTCTGAGAAGGTCTTATGGTCATACATGCACGTTTCCAGGGAACGGACCTCCAGATCTATTTTCTCCTCAATGATCAGCAGGTCATCCACCTAAACAAAGATATGCTTAACAGTTAAGATGCCCACTCCCTATTTTTATACGGAAGCACACCTCGGAGGCATTACCGGTTCGAGAACACTGCAACAAAACAAGTCCCGTGACTTCCAGATGTCCCTGAGCTCACACTACACCGTGGTTTTGAGCAACAAGGCTCTCCTCCCACCTCTGGGTATGGCAGGTACACCGGCCGCCTCTTCCTAGGTTTCTGCCTCGGTGACAGTGCACGATCTCCCAGAAGCCCCAATGCCACCAAAGAGCCCAGAGTGTGAAGCACTCAGCCGACGGGCCTTTGGCAGCATCAGCTACTTGGGACTCCAACCGGAGGACGAAGGCATCGCTGAGCCCACCACCATCTATTCAACTCACTGCCGCTGCGCGCCAGGATGCAACTCACCTTCTCCTGGAAGTTGAAAACAGTCTCTGCTAAGCGCTGCACATAGGGGTCGAGTTTGTAGGACTCCCACACCAAGGCAATGCCCTCGGCGATCAGTGCCTGCACTTCCTTCTTCAAGCCAGCCACCAGAAGGGAAATGGTGTTTCGCTCCTCCACCTTCTCGCAGGTCCGCTCATAAGTGCGCACACTTTCGATCAGTGAGATGGCGAACGGGTACAGCTGGTTGGCCTGGTGCGCCTTGTTCACAATCGCCAGCGGGACGCGGAAACCAAGCCACTTGAGGTTCCGTACTTCTTTGGAAAGTGTGATGATCTCGGGCAGGAAGTTCACTTTCAGCTTCAGGACATTTCCCGTGCGGCCCCGAACCCGCGTGCTCTCGATGGTGAAGATGCGCCCCGAGACGCCAAGGTTGCGCTGCTGCACCTTCCTGGCCCAGTCGTCGAATATCTCCTGAGTGTTGAGCTTCATGCGGAAACTGTCTCCGTCCTGCTTCAGCTTCTGCCCTTCCACATGGTTCTCCCAGCCCTTGCCCAAAACGTCCTCCACACGCTTCATGTAGGCAGTCAGCTGCCTGTCAATCTGCTTTGCCCAGATGATGGACCCCGACACAGGCGGCAGGTCCCGCACATGGCTCATCTTACACGCCTGGCTTTGTGGGTACTGGACCTTGAACTTGTCGTGAAGAGACTCGATGTCGTCTTTCACACGCTGGATGAGCTGGGTCTGGTATTCACGGATGGCCCCACGGATGTGAGGCCTGACAAATAGGGCATTGAACCTGGAGAAGATCCTGAACATCTCGTTGGCATTCTTGGCTGTGCCCAGCTGGTCTCGAAGGCGGGCGGTGATGCGGGTCTCCACCCTGTCAATCCTCTCGTCGTACCTCTTCATCGCAGCCTCCCACGCTTCTGTGCCTTCTTTGGAAACGTCGAGCCCATCCACCTCCTTGACGTTCTCGTAAGCAAGGTTCACTTCCTCGATAGCATTAGCGTCAGCAGCATCAAAGAGAACCTCAGCTACTTTCATGTCCTGGGGCTCAGGTACCTCCCCCTGGTTCTGCTGTGCAACAGCCGTGACCTAGAAGAGAAGGATTTGTAAAAAAGGCGAACCAAGCAGGTATTTTTATTTTGCTGCACACCAGCAGCACGTGCCACACAAATTAGGACTCAGCTAATTAGGTCTGTAACTTTTAGTTATAAACCACAACTCAGTAAAACCAAGTGAAATACTATGGTGTCTATTTTCACTGCGCACCGTAAAGATCTGACAATCCGGCTTCATTGCTTAAGAAGTTAGAATAGGGCCTCCCCTGGCGGTGCAGCAGTTGAGTGCTGGGCTACGGGGCTGCCCGCAGCCTCTGTAGCACTGGTGCGATCCCCGGCCGCCAGTGAGGGTCCCACATGGAGCGACAGACCTCTCCTGCCGTGCCCGCTGCTCCCCTCAGCAGTGTATTTCATCGGTTTGCCTGTTCTGTTCCCCACTCTGGCTCTGGTGAATTCTCTCACCCTCCTGTGCTTCTGATTGTACCCAGTGCTTGTATAAATAAATAAATAAATCTTAAAAAAAAAAAAAGTTAAAATTATGTGTTAAAACCTGGGTTCTCAGGTATTTCTCAGAGGTGCTAGCTGTAACTTAGTAGCCAGCAGAGTGATCTTCCCTTTTGATTTTTTAAAACTTTAGGTTGTAACCATGGAAGCGCCACACCAGAGGGACAAGAGCTACAACAAAGAAGAAATATAAAGAAGAAACAACCGTTCAGTTCTCTACACGCTACCGGGGAAGAATGGAGCAGACGTGGGACCTGTGTCCCAGGAAGAGTTATAGTCCACGGCACCTCGGGCCCACACCCCAGTTACAAAGCTAGGCAGGGTGACGTGGGGTACACAGGTGCCTTGGGTGAAATTCCAACAGTGGGTGGATTTGTTTGGAGGAAATAATCATTTTCACTAACCCCTAACTGAAACTTAGCATTTCTTGCAATTATGAGCACGCAGAACAGTCAGTTTTCTGCAATTCCATGACTCTGCCCCAGCACACACCCCTACTTTGCAGCTGTGAGATGCCTATCTCGAGAGCATGTTTATACATATCGCTGCTTCAGAATGCTGGCATCAGGCCCAGTGTGTGATCTTGCTATTTTATGTGTTTCTGGAGAACACATAGATTATATCATAACATCAAAATTGCTAACAACTTTCTCTGCAAGCCTGTGCATTTTATTCATTAAAAACATTCTGAAGACAAAAACTAGATAAAATGATTAACGAACAGCACATGCAACCGGGGAAAGCGTGCTGGTTACAACTTAACAAATTTCACCACAATGGAAAACAAAACCAGCCGGGACTTGAGACATCTTTACTTCCCACAAAGTACTACTGTCCAGTGAGGATGGCCAACTGATGGCCCTTCTGGCCTCGAGGTGCCCCCACCTCCAACTCACACCTGCAAAAACCTGCAGTGTTGCTGTGGGAGCAGAACATTTCCAAGGGGAGTATCTGGAAATGAGAGAGAAACTGAGAAACTAGACACACACAGAAGACCCCAAGGAGCCCTGCAAAAATGAAGTCTGGGGAGACTTACAACTTGCTATCAACCAAGAATTCTCTATTTATTGAAACTCTCCCTCAAATAGGAAAGCAAAACATATTTTCTGATTAAAAAATGAAGTAATACGTTGCCAGCCAACCTATGGGACAAGAAATACTAAAAAAAAATCCCCTTAAAGGGAGAAGACACCAGACAGTAACTCAGATCCATAGGAAAGAATGGGAAGAACTAGAAAATTTACAAAAATATATTTTTGTGTTTTATATAGAACTTACAGGCACAGATGCTATCTCCAATCTCACCCTTTGCTCCTGTGCAGATTTTCAATAAATCTGCCTTTCCTGCACTCCACTCTCTGATGAATTCTTTCATCCCTGCTCCTCTGGCCTACAGCCTGATTTTTCCCCATAACAAAGCTCTCCTGGGCTAGCCAGGATGTATGGTGGTCCCAATTAGTGAGAACAAGAGCCTATGGTTATGGGAGAAATCAAAATTAAAAAAATACACAACAGAACTTACAACATGGCATTAGATTTATAACACACACATACGTGTGTGGACAGCTAACCAGCATGTTTTCCCTGGCTGCATGTGCAAGCAGGGGGACACAGAGCGATGCTGCTATGAGGGCCTCCCATTTTATCAGAAGTCAGCAGACACAGCCACTAGCCTAGAGAGGAATCAGAATAACACTAAAACTGACACGGAAGAAGGCAGCAGAGGCACAGAGGAAAGTGAGGTCAGCAGGACACAAACAGCAAGTGGCAGCCCTGTGTCCAGCTGCGGCAGCAATTCCGTGAAGGCGGAGTGGCCCCCACGCAGACAGAGCACCGTGAGGACACACAAGTCCAGTGCAGATGTTACTGCTACCATGAAAGAATTCAGAAGGAAAAAGAAAAACATCGGGTGGTTTCATTTATAGGAGGAATACAGGGAAACTGAACAAAGGGTAAAGAAGGGACAAACTTTGCAGGCAAATAAAGATCGGGGGCACCCAGAGGGGGAATGCAGGGGTGGGGGGGTCAAAGCAGGAGGGAAGCACACAAGGGACTGTGGTGATGGCTCACAGGTGCTGTGGCCAGGGGCGATTTATGCGACTACTCCTGTGCGGAGACACCAACTATCGTACAAAAATGAACAACAGTGTTAGAAAATAAAAGTTTAATTTAAAAAAATGTACTAATATAAAAGCTGCATGCCACATGATTTACAAACAAAGGAAAACACACAATGATCTTTTAAAAAATGCTATCAAAGCAGGAAGAGTTAAGGAAAGCTAGAGGAATCAGCACTAGTCCCAAATGCCTCACGTGTGATAGGGCAGGCCAACATTTAGGGCACGCGAACGCACACACCCCTGATTAATAAAGTACACGCCAAGTCCAAAGACTCCCTCGAGTCACTACAACTGACCCCAATGGCAGGCACCCAGGGAGGGAAACCACCAGAGAGCAGGTTCCTACCCTGCCTTATCCCCCGGATCTAACACACTTTGATAGAAAATTCCAAACTACAGAAGTTTGGAAGATCATAGACTGAACACCCACACACCCCACCGTGAGCCCATGAATAATATTCAGCCAATGCTAGTATCAATACCTGCCATATATTGGCTTTATTATCTATTTATCCATTTATCAATTCCTCTACCTGCGTACATCAATCCACCTTTTATTCCTGGACTGGGTTTTTTAAGGGAAGAAAAGCACCAATAAGAAAGAGAAAGGTGAACTAAGGAAAAAAAGGAGTCGTTTAATTCTTTCAGTAAATCTCAGGCATATGCAATAGATTATGGAATGTGTGTATGTCACATAACTAGTTAAATGGTAGAATTAGGATTCAAAACCCAGGGAGTCTGGCTCTAGGGATCATGAAATTGGGGGGCAGGGAAGAATGGGTGTAAAACAAGATTTGGAGTGACATAATAGAACAGAGCTGTCCGATCTTAAAGATGACAGCAACAGGAAGAAGATGGAGCACTGTAATAGTACAAAATGAAAGGTTAATTCCAACTCTAAAAAGGGGGGAGGGGTACAGGCACAGAAACCCTGCATCTGGGGGCCTCCCCAGTGGCGCAGCAGTTGAGCACTGGGCTGCGAAGCTGCCCACGGCCTCTGCAGTGCTGGTTCAATCCCTGGCCGCCGGTGAGGGCCCCACATGGTACACAGACCTCTCCTGCCGCGCCACTGATCCCCTCAGCAGTGTACTTCGGTCCTTCTGCCTGTTCTGTTCCCCGCTCTGGCTCTGGTGAATTCTCTCACCCTCCCGCCCTTCTGACTGTACCCAGTGCTTGTATGTATGTATGTATGTTTAAATAAATAAATAAATAAATAAATCTTTAAAAAGAAAGGAAAAAAAAAAAAAAAAGAAACCCCGCATCTGGGCCTCTCCTGCCCAGAGTCACACCTGAGGCCTCAGGACCCTGACAATGACAGCTCTCAGCTGCTCGTGCTGGCGTCTGAATTTCCTCATCTGGTCGAGGCGAGCCTGCAGCTTCCTGTGGGCAGGGTTGATCCGCCACACCATCTTCAGGTTTTCTTCCCTTTTTCTTTTGACAATGTCTCTCAGTAACACCTGAAGTTTCTCATATTCGTCATCCCAAGTCTGAAAAACTTCAAAGCATGCTACCATAACCTAGGATACAATTTAAGAAAGAAAGCTTATTATTAAAGCATATTCTCACCCCAAGGACCCAAGGTTGGTTTTCTGATATATTGAAACTTACTTTTTCAAATTCTTCATAAGCAACATGCATCAACTTTCTAGTGCCCAACACTTTGAGTAACTGAGAACTCAAGTCTCTGGAAATTGCCTCCACCAAACGTAATGCTCTCTGAATGGGATATTTTGTGTTTCGGATCTTTCTCAAATGGGTGAAAATCGCAACCAGTGCCTGCCTTATCTTGTCCAGCTCAGTGGCAGACAGCAGGTCGTTGAGAGGAAAATCCTTCATCAGAGGGTTGTAGTCATTCACCGTTTCCAAGGCCTGTTTGAGCCCTAGACCAAGAGAAACAGATTTCACAGCAGGTGCACAACCGAAGGGGATCTTACAGGCCAGTAATGTATAAGCAAAGGAAATACACCCTCACAATGGGACATTTCGATGTTGCAAAAGATTCAGCAACAGAAAAATGTTTATGACATTTGAAAAAACAAACATATTAACAGGAAGGCTCTAGTGGGGTCTCATTTTTGCTGTTCTAAGGACATGAGTCACCCTACACAGTCCAATGGATGTGGATGGCGGGCCCAGAGTCCATATTTTGCTTTGCCTATTATCTAAAGTGGCCAGTGGTTAACAGTGAAGCTTAGAAAAACAGAAATTCTATTGTCTTTTAGAAAATTCAATTTTTATTCCCAGGGATCAAGTTAGCAGAGAATGTTATGGACATGGAATCACGCACACACCTGAGAGCTATTTTTCTTTTTTACTTTCTCTGGCATTATTTAAAAAAAAAAAAAAAGAAGTAGGGGCCTCCTTGGTGGTGCAGCGGTTGAGTGCTGGGTTGCGAAGCTGCCCGCAGCCTCTGCAGCGCCGGTTCGATCCCTGGCTGCCGGGTGAGGGTCCCACATGGCTCACAGACCTCTCCTGCTGCCTGCTGCTCCCCTCAGCAGTGTATTTTGTCACTCTGCCTGTTCTGCTTCCCGCTCTGGCTCTGGATAATTCTCTCACCCCCCTGCACTTCTGACTGTACCCAGTGGTTGTATAAATAAATAAAATCTTAAAAAAAAAAAAAAAGTACTAGGAAAGATTTCAAAGTTATTAAAAAGAAAAACAAACCAAGGTATACACATCGGCATTAGTGAATGCAAAGCAACCTGGAGTCTCCTCCGATGTCCACACTGTGGCACATCTTTTTTGGACGGGGAAGGAGAGAACACAATCCCCCACTGCAGCCTGAAGGACTCACGCTTCCTGTGGGGACCGATGTGCAACCACAATGGCTCAGTCAAGCACACGTGTGCCTAGTATGTTTAAAGGTGACACCATTCACACTTGCCCATTCAGAAAACGGCATTTATTTTGACCACTTTCCAAAACAGGCAGGCTGGCCAAGAATGGGGGGCAACAGCAGGTATAAAGGGAAGAGAGAGTATCTACCAGCTTCCACCCCCAGTCTTATGGGCAAACAACTTCTGCTTTACTCAATACCATATTCCTGCCTGGATTCTCAAACAAACACTTGACTTTGAGTAAAAGAGCACAACCTGCTGAAGGAACTAAGCCACTGAGAGCCGGGAGGAACTCCAGGCCTCTCTACCAGGCCTAGAAACTGACTTATGGTCTTAAAGCCCTTGAAGGGAAAGGCAGGTTTATGGGAAAATCATTTCATTACCTAAAACAGAGGGAAAGAGGAGACAAGGTGCACGGGAGGAGAGAGGAAAGACTGCATCTGGTAATTTGCATCTAAATTATCAGTAAGACCACACAAAAGCAAGGTCAGATCACCGACAGACTATTAGTCCGAGTAGTCACCTGTGTCCGTGTCGAAGCTGACGGTGGCGTGGAAACGCTTGCCGTGCTTCAAGATATCCAGAGTGAGGAGAACTTCTGGGCTCTCTCGTTTCTCCTGGATGCGGTATAATGCACGTTCCAAGTTTAGCCAAAAGCTAATTTCCTGTAAGGCAGTTCCTGATGCAGGATCGCGATCAAGTTTGGTCACCTTGAAAGATAAAATAACATTTAAGGGGGCCTCCCAGGTGGCGCAAGGGGTTAAGCACCACACCATGAAGCAATCGCAGCCTCTGCAGCACGAGTTCAGTCCCCAGCAGCCAGGGAGCAACCCACATGGCACAGCAGACCTCTCCTGTCATGCCCGCTGCTCCCCTTAGCAGTGTACTTCAGTCAATCTGCCTGTTCTGTTCCCCACTCTGTCTCGGGTGAATCCTCTCACCCCCCACATCTCTGGCCTGTACCCCAGCTCTTATATACATAAATAATCTTAAAAAAAAAAAAGATAAAATAACATTTAAGAGTGTTCGCTATCTAAACCAAGACAGAGTATCATGAACCACAACACATGCATTACAGTGTAATGCCCATGTTCCAGTAGATTTCCTTCCCTGTAAGTTCTGAGTGATTTAATCTGAAACCAAAGTATAAAACAGCTGATATGAACACTCCCCCCGGGGCTAACACTAAGCAACCCCCTGACACCCTGACTTCCCACCTAGGCTCACACTGGAGTTCTCTGTTGACATCCCACGCCCACAGGGAGGGGCTGTAGCTGCCACCACTCATCCTCCCCACCCACACCTCTCAGGCAGCCTCCTCGCGGAGTCTGGGGCAAGGTGTTCCCCACCAGGATGCCAAGGCCGCCCTCTTACTTTCTGAATTTCCCGGATCCAGCGGTTAACTCCAGACTGTAACTGATTGAGAAAAGTTGGGTCTTCAACCTTATCTCCAAAGTCTGTGACTTTTGGCTTTTCTCCACGCTCGTAACACTGCTTTGCCACGTTTGTAATAATTGGATGGATGGGCAGGCTGATCTCTGGGATTTCAATATTCTGCTGCAAGTGAAGGAGCCCCATTTCAAGTTCTGCGATCTTTTTCTCAACTGAAGGAGCCATTTTATCACCATCCCTAAAGAGATAAGGAAAACCTCAAATATTAGCGTACAAGTGGCCCCCAAAGAGGATCCATTATTTCAGGTTTATCAAATATTGTTAATATACATCTGATTAACACAAAAGATTTAAAGACTTGGTTTCTCAGCTTTACCCTTCTGAATCCTGAATTTTACATCATCTTCCGTCTTCCTCCTTGTGAACATTAAATGAAATATAACATTCAGATCAATGCAGGGAAAAATGGATTTTACCTGTCTGCCTTGCCAGACTCTCTGATATAGGACTTGAAAAAAGGAGCCACCGCATTGCTAATGAAAGAATGCAGGGTTTCATAAGGCGAGTCTTCACTGAGAGTGAGAACTCGGAGCTGAGAAGATACTGGTTTGTCTGCATCAATTACTGGAGTCCGCTTAATGAATGCCAAGCTAAAAGAAAGCAAAAGAAGAAATTAGAGGGCCTCCCTGGTGGCGCAGGGGTTAAAGACACAGTGCTATCAAGGTATTGGCAGTCAGTGCAACAGGCCACAGCAGACCTCCCGTCTCCCTGCTGCTCCCCT
The DNA here is from genome assembly GCF_964194135.1 of Talpa europaea. Lineage (NCBI taxonomy): Eukaryota > Metazoa > Chordata > Mammalia > Eulipotyphla > Talpidae > Talpa > Talpa europaea. The sequence goes on from NC_140075.1 coordinate 113,411,690, forward strand.
CAGCAGTGGATTTCAATGGCTCCACCTGCTGTGCTCCCCACTCTGTCTCTGGTGAATCCTCTCACCCCCGCATCTCTGGTCTATACCCCAGTTCTTGTATGCATAATAAATAAATCTTTAAAAAAAGAAGAAATTAGCGTCTCATTCCTAATCAATCTTAGTAACTGTAGCTTTTTCTGTGTTGCACATGAATATATAATGTTTGAATGTTTTAATTTAAAGATCATATTACTGAAGAGTTGCTTTCTATTAGTGAAATATATTTTGTACCTTTCTTTTACTCACTCGTGAGAGTTATGGGGCCCAGGTTACAGCCACAGCACGTGGCCCATGCAACAGGCTAGCTCATTTATCTCATACGCAGATTGAGCTCATAATTCTGGCCTCACGAAAGCTAACCTCCTCAGCAACCGTGAGTTACAGCTGTGAGGCACTCCAACCCTATACTCATCTGCGCAGCACTTATGGCACTCAGTCACAACCAGCTTGAATAAACACAAGTCACCTACAGGTTAAAGTGACAAGAGGGTACACCAGGCTCCCCACAGCCTGGCCTAACCAACTCCTCCAGTTTCATCACCCACCCTATACCCTCTCCCCACACGCAATCAGTAAGATGCATGCCCCTTTCTCTAAAGGTGCCATGAGCTTTTGTGTCTCTGCTTGAGAAGTTCCAGTGACCCTCAAGCCCAGCACCAGCACACTTCTTGCACAGGCACTTCCCTGATCTCAAGCAATCCTCCCAAGCTCCATGTTTCATAGTAGGTCACACCTTTAGAATTTTGCCAAGTATTATACTTAGTTGCCTATCTGCTGGTCTTCCTTCCCCCAAGGCCACAAGCTTCTTTGCCTGGTTTTACTTCTCTGCATACCTACTGCCATTTCTCACACAGAACAGGTGCAGAAAACTAGTGTTTGGATTTTCTAATTCCCAGGCGAGTACTTTATACACAATACTTCATATTTTCTAGAGAGTGATGGAGCTTACTGATGAACTACGCTGAGAAGGAACAGTCCCAACAGCAGTGCTGCCCAGAATGCACAGCTGAATCTAATCAAGGAAAAATACCAGACAAACCCAATCGAAGGATGTTGCCTAAGATTACTGGTCTGAACTTATCGAGCAACGCCATGACAGACACAGAAAGGCTGAAGTAGAGACAGGAAACCAGCAGTGACCGCTGGGTGCCGGTCACGTGTGATGACTATCAGTGACACTACTGAAATAATCAAGCACATCTACGCCTATAGCAACATACCCCACTGCTTCCTGCATCTGAAAATTATTCTGAGGCCATCAACAGGAATGTTCTTGTTCTAAAGAAAGATACTGAAGTATTTTGGGCAAAGGGGTGTGCTGTCATAACCAACACTCAAATGATTCAGGAAAAATATTATGTGAATGTAGCAAATGCTAATTGATACCTGGGAGTTCTATTTGCTATTCAGGCAACTCTTGTAAACGCAAACCTACTTATTATAAAGTGTAAGAAAGCCAATGCAGATTCAATGATAACATTTACAAGTATTTAAATTCAGATATGTCACAGGAGTGTAAACTGGCACAACTTTTCTGGAAGGTGGGGAAGTGGTAATATACATTAAAAGCTTTAATGCTGCACTGTCTCTGAACCAGTACCACTACCTTCCGGGATTTATCCTGAAAAGAATGCTAAGAAGGCTTCCCGTTATGAGAGTAGTAGAAATCCAGACCAACCTGCCAGCACCATCAGCCATGTCAAGTACACGGACTCAAATCCAACAAGGTTGCTGTGGTGTGGCAATAAACATACTTTACATTTTACATCGACTCAGAATCCTTTTAATTTGAACACATGAAATCAAAGATAACATACTGAATTTAAAGAGCAGACATCTTTTGAGTGTTTTCTTAATGTTTGGGCTGAAGGGCCGCGACTGCCAGTGGATCCCCACAGGGGAGTGGTGGGACTACGCACTTGCACACTCACCTGTTGGACTTCACTCCATAGTGAATGTCGATGTTGATGTTATAGGAAATGAATTCCTTCTCCTCTTCTCCTTCATCACCAACGTCCTCTACAAATCATAATAAATACTTGATCAAATTCACAGCGGTGCTGGGCCTCCCTGGTGGTGGCGTAGGCGGTTGAGCACCACACTGTGAAGCTGTCCACAGCCTCTGCAGTGCCAGTTCGATTCCTGTCAACCTCGGAGCTACCCACATGGTGAGCAGAACTCTCCTGTCTCACCCGCTGCTCCCCTCAGCAGTGTATTTCATCAGTCTGCCTGTTCTGCTTCCTGCTCTAACTGTGGTGAATCCTCTCATCCGCCCACACATCTGGCCTGTACCCCGGTTCTTGTATAAATAATTAAAAAAAAACAAATTCATGGCATTTTTAATAAACCAAGTGTAAGAGACTGGCCTCAGCCCACTCCAATCTGACACTGAAACTCCTGCCACGTGGCCCATCTAGTTTGTCCTCCGACCATTTCCCCTGACCTGTGATGAGGCACTTGTCTGCCACGTGGTCCTGGGCAAAGTCCTTAGCGTCTGTGTCTCATTTCCCGGTCTGCAAGTCAGAATGCACCGGCACAGCCAGGGCCCAGCCCAGAAGGTGCAGCGCAGTGCCCCGTAGCCAGTACTCCCCGCTCCATCCCAGGAGGAACCTCTGCTCCAAGCACAGAAGTCTTAGCATGAGATAGGCATTTTACTAAGAATTTGTCATTCATTCCTCTGGCCCTGAGGACAGCGCTAAGGGCTTGGCGCCACTAAGTCCCTACTTTCCCAGGTAAGGAAGGTGAGAAACAGCCCCCAGACAGGAGGTGGAAAAGGTTCAAGGGAGGATTCGGAAGCCTGTGATCCAAAGGTCGCGGCCTCCGTCTGCTCTCCCAGCACCAGCGGCCTGTAGGACGGCAGCAACCACCCCACTGAACCCTCGGAGGCGGGCCCTGTGGTGTCCATGCAGCAAGCCCCTGCGCAGTAGTCTTTGAAAGCTCGCTGGCGCGTAACAGCCAGGAAGCGCAGGGTGCAAACAAACCAAGTTTCCAAAGAGTTAAAAATCAAAATTGAAAATTTCAAACAAAAATGTTGCGAGAATGGGAAATAATGCAAATTTCTAGATCTAGTACTAACCCACTAGATGCCAAAACCTACTCAGATTGTCTTTGCAGTGTCACATCACATGGAATAGCTGCATTCGCAAAAATGACTGAGGGCTGCCCGAAAACACTAGGTGCAGCTGCTTCCCTTGAAGACAGCAGACTTACAGAGAGACCCTGGGAAATTCATTTTTCTTCCTCTGGGATATGTAAAATTCGTGATATGTAAAACAGGTAGGACACTGAATTAGGTCTATAAGGTTTCTTTAAATACCAGAAATTATGAAGTCTGCGAGTACAGGGTTAGATCAAAAGCTATTTGCCTCATTCGTTTTAATTAGTATTTTATATTTGATGAGACGAATACAAAATTCATTCTAGAAGTATAAAAGGTTGGTACTTCTATCAAGAATGTAACTTCCAAAACTGGCATAATTTTAGGGAGGCATTCATTCTAGAATGCCAGCTACTTTCTAGCTGTTTTTTAAAAAATAACTAAAACACAGAGATACAAATGAATCAACTGCTTTCTAACAGAAACAAGGATTTAGCACAAGCTAAGTCACACTGCCCAGAACCAAGCACACACAGCTGCGATCTGCCACTGCAAGCACATGGACAAGAGGCACAAGGAAATATTCCCAAACTAACACTGCTAGCAGGGCGGGGGCCTAGCAGGGCTCGTGTCTCAATTTTCTGAAGAGGCCATAATGCTGCTGACGATTTATATAAAGTATGTCATGAAAAAACACCCAAACACTACATAGGAAATAAAAGTACCATTCTAAAATCACCAAAGGAAATTACTGACATTAACAAAATGTGGTATGCTAACAGAATAATTTCTTCCACTCAGGTAGATTCAGTCATCTCTACAAATAAAATCACACAGAAAATACGGCAACCACAGCAGCATCCAGCCACGGTGCCTGCTCTTGCTAAGGCGGGCAGCCCAGGGACTGGCTGGGTTCCAGGCTGCGCCAGGGACACTGCAATGCAGCAGAGGCTGGGGCTGAGGAAGGCACACCCCATGACGGAACCCTCGACACGGAGGCAGGCGGGATGTGCCCTCTGCTGCTCTGCCAGATTCTAACTTCCTTGGAAGACTACGGAAGTCGTTATTATCAGTCACAGACTACATCTTGGATTGAAGTTTGAGCATCACCCCCGCCCCCTCCGCCCCCCCCCCACCCCGTTATGAAGTTAAGGAAGCCAAGACACTGCTTTACAAACTGCCATCAAATGAGTTAACCTTTTGGCCACTCTGTATATTGTTATAAACAACAAATATCTTCCAAATAACAATATTTTAACAGTCTACTTCTGCAGAAACATTTAAAAATTTTCAGAGGAATTTAATAATAGAGGCTAGGAATCCTGTCTAGTTAGAAGCCACATCCAACACAGTGAGTGTTTTATCAGGGGTTATCACTTTCAGTGAGGTGTGAATCAGTGTCCTGATGCTGCCAAAGCGCCTGGTCACAAGTGGCTGACAGTGTCCACTAAAGGCAGCACCCAGAGCAGGGCTCCGAGGCCTGGGAGCTCAGCTGCCGCAAGTCCCCCTGCACATGGCTGCAGCCTGTGGGCACTTCTGGGGTAGACGCTAGAGTTTAACAAATTTCCAGAGATGTTCAAAATGTCATCTAGCACTAATCTTTGTCTACTTCTGTTTAAGGACTTGGACGTAGTTCAGGCTCTGGGTGATCTCACTGCTGCACTGTGAATTAGAGCGTTATGCTTTGTTTAATGAAGTATTAAAATAACGGATGCACGTTCAGTTACCCCAAGACTCACCTCCTGGCCTCACTAGATGGAGTTTTCTCATTCGTCTGGTAAACTGGCAAATGGGAGCGGGAGGCCACCCTGCGCCTGCTCCATGGCCGCGCCCTCGCCCGCCCTCCAGAGGCTTGTCTAGCCACACTCCCAGCCGGGGCAGGTCACTGCGAGTCCAGCAAAGGCCGCAGGCCCTGTCCTTTAGCCCCCACACACCATTAAGTCGCTCATTACATGTTCCTGACTCTTAGCTTTCATCTTGGCCTTTCAAACCCCTACCACCCTAACACATCATCCTGGCAGAGCACTCTACTGCTGCCTCCGTCACCTCATGCAGTGCTTTATTTAGTTTTTCCCCTGCCATCCCCATGTCCATTCTCCAGCCTTCTGAGGGAGAACTGACTTCTCTGCCTTGGCCACTCCCTGCTCCAGTGCAAAGCTGAGACCTTGGGGACAAAGTCCCAGTTTTCTCTGCAACCTGAAGATTTCCAATTGCAACACTGTTAGGAACATGAAGACAGTCAGTCAATGCCACATTGTGCTACTTTAGGGGGAAAAAATGAATTAAAAAACTAAAGTTATTAATGCCAAGGAACTTAATACTGTTTAAGGTTGGTACAAATACAAAAGATTTAACTGATATGAAATGAAAACAAATACTCTTTTCCCAGATACCAAGGAGTTGAAGAGAGAAATTCGTTTTCAGATTTCAGGCTCTTCCTTAAAACATTTTTTTTTCCTGACTGACTGGGTCCTTCAGACTTCCTCACAGCAGAGGTGGCGAGACTAACTCTATCCTGCCCACTGCTCCCAGCCTGATACTCTATGATGCTGATGAACAGAATCTCCTCCCACCTTTACTTTTTAATTAATAAGCCTTGGCTGCTTTCCTCCCTGAGCAAAAGCCACACTTCTGCGCCAGGCTGGCTCCCGGGTGCGATGGGCTGTCCTGCCCAGAGCGCCACAACAGGACGTCAGAACCCAGGTTCAGGGACTCCTGGTCTTGTGTTCCAAGACCATCAAGATAGTGCCAGGTCACAAAACTCTTCCCATTCACTCATTAACCATTTTGTGAACCACTGGGGGGGGGGGGGGGCGCGCGCGCGGGGGGCCCTAAGCCAAAGACAGATGAATACATTTTAGCCATCAACCCTTTATGTTTCTTCATCCTCAGAAAAGAGTTTTAAATCCACAAAAACATTCCCCGTGACTCTCTCCAGTAAGCTGAGTCCCATGGCAAACCCCAGCTTTCTTTCCCATCCTGGTCTCGTGCTATCTCTATTGCCTACACCCCAAATCTCAGGAAAGGCTAGAAGGCGGGATTAAATGAAGCCATTGACTAAAGGCAGTGGTTGTCTTCAGTCTTGGAGACAAATGCCCAGGCTATGAGACCAGGGTGTGAAAAAAAACAAAAAGCATCCAATCCCAACTGGCCAGAGCGACCGAGAGGTCACTAGCTGGGGCTCAGAGTCAAGTCCCAGGACCTCCAGCCCCAACAGCAGCACAGGAGCACCCGGCCCATTCCCGCTTCCCACCAACCTCTCCAGGGGACTCAACAGCCCCAAACGCACTTTTGGTGCATAAAATGCAGTACCAAAAAAACCATCAGCAAAATGCCTGTGACCAGCATCTACTGGGCATGATTCCACAAGTACACCGTGAAGAAATTAATTCCCTTTAGGCCAAGGATTACAGAAAAGGGGCATTCTCTTTTTACAATGAGGAGCAATAATTTAACATTCCCCTTTCTGCCAACTCTTCAATTCTTCACCATCAAAATACACTGCTAAATTTGCAACCTTTATTTTATACTTTAAGGACTGTTATACTTTGACCAAAAAAAAAAAAAAAAAAGGGTCTGTATTAGCTGAGATAATCAAAAATTGATAAAAAGATTGACCTTCATGTTTAAAGAGAATTCTGAATTCAATTACAAGATTTTGGAAAATTCTTTCTATGAATATATTGTTCTGATTTTAGTATTTGTGCTGCTGAAACAAGCACAGAAAATTCTTTCTTAAAAAAAGAGGGGGAGAAAACTGAAGCACTTTCCCCTGTTCATTAGATAAATTATACAACTTCACTGTTGCCTGTGGTCCTTATTCAGCTTAAATAATTTAGATTTGTTTTCCATATTAACATGCAATTCTACCTTTTCACTTTAATTTACTAGATGATCATAACTGATTAAATATACAAATGTCGGCCTCCCTGGTGGCGCAAGGGGTTAAGTTTAGCCAACATAGGCAGCCACTGAGGCATGAGTTCGACACCCCCCCCAAGGAGTTGACCCACATGGCGCAGTAGACCTCTCCTGTTTCCCTGCTGCTCCCCTCAGCAATGAATTTCAGTGGATCTGCCTGTTCTGCTCCTCACTCTGTCTCTGATGAATCCTCTCACGCCCCCGCATCTCTGGCCTACACTCCAGCTCTTGGATGCATACATAAATCTTTAAAATAAATAAACAGGTCTCCCCGGTGGCGCAGCGGTTGAGCGCTGGGTTGCGAAGCTGCCCGCAGCCTCTGCCGCGCCGGTTCGATCCCCGGCTGCTCCCCGGCCACCGGAGGAGGGTCCCACATGGCGCGCAGACCTCTCCTGCCGCCCGCTGCTCCCCTCAGCAGTGTACTTCGGTCCTTCTGCCTGCTCTGCTCCCCGCTCTGGCTCTGGTGAATTCTCTCACCCTCCCGCGCTTCTGACTGTACCCAGTGCTTGTATAAATAAATAAATAAATCTTTAAAAAAAAAAAAATAAAATAAAATAAAATAAATAAACAAACATATGTCAAATTAACTCCTAATAATCACTCGGAAGCAAGCCCTCCTACCAAGTGACCTGGGCTGGGACTTACGCCCAATTCATGCTCATGCAGCAGGTGCTTACAAGTCAGTCTCCCCTTAGACTTCTGCACGAGGAATATATGACACGTTGAAGGATTCAGACACACACCAGTTTATAAATACAAGAATGAGGTAGGATTTCAGTTTTAGATTGTCTCATTCCTCAGACAACTTTCAAAAGTGCAAGTCATTATGGAGCCAGGATCCAGATGCCTGCACATTCACGTGCTGAGAAAATAATCTGACCACAAAGAAAAGGAGAGATGGTTTGTTCTAGAAAGCATGCTAATAATAATTAGCCCCGGTAATTTTAATGAAGTTCAAATTCTAAGATTTCTGAAAGATGAATACCAATGGGTGCTCTGGAAACAAAAACGAAACTTACCAAGCTTTTCCATAAAAAAATTAAAACCTAAGGTGGAAACCACCTATTTTCGGTGCCTAAACTGCACAATTAAAAAACGAACACGTACAGCCAAGGTCAGACCACTCAAGCACACAAACAAGGCAGACTGAGACACAGCTTGACCGCGGGCCCTTTCCACAAGACGGACCATCTCCCACCCCGCAGGACGCTCCAGAATCGCAGAGCCGGGAACCACTCCCCACACCTGCCCTCCAAGGGCTCCCTGACCGCGCCCCGGCCGCCTGCCTCACCGCTGCTCTGGGGACTAGAGCAGCCGGTCTGCTGCAGTCCAGGAGCCCGGTCCCCGCCCAGGAAAAGGACAAAGCCCTGGGCCGATGACCCACGCTGTAAGAACATGGGCACATGACAAACACAGGCCCTTTCATTGAAAATGACCGCAACGAGATGGCAAAAGGCCACCGAGCGGCGCCTGGACGGAGGCAGCCCGGGGCTTCCATCCAGCCTGCACTGTACCCCGCGGGTCACGACCACACCCTGCGAGCCGGCGAGCGAAAAGCACAGCGAGGGGCTTCCAGGGCCCGGAGTGAGAGAGAAGCGGCCTCGGCGGCAGGGGCCTCTCGGGCCCAGGAAGGAGGGTCTGCGGGGCCGAGCAGCCCGGCCACTCGCGGCCCTGCCAACAGCCCAGCAGGAGCCGGCGGCTGCGGCGAGGCCCCGGCAGCCCCGGGGGCGGCTGGGCCGTCGCGGCCACACCCAGCGGGCAGCTGTCACCCGCGCCCGGGCCGGGGCCTGCGGGGCCGGACGCGCGGGTCGGGGCGGGTCGGGGCGGGGCGGGGGTCCGGCCGTGACCTTGGCGCGGCCGCTCGGGGCCGGGCCCGCATCCCCCGGGCGCGGCCGCGCCCGACCCTGCCCGCGGCCGGCCGCGGCGAAGCGAAAGCGCGCGCTCATGTGACCGGCGCGGCCGCCGCCCGCCCGGCCATCTTGGGCGCGGACAAAGCGGCCCGCCGCGCACCTTTGAGCGTGGAGCGCTCCACCAGCACCGTGTGGACCTGCGGGTCCGACAGGAACTTGCGCATCTGCTCCAGCGCGCTCTTCTCCTCCAGCGCCGCCTCCAGCGCGGCGGGCGCGTCGCCGCCGTCCTCCAGCAGCAGCGGCACCAGCTTGCGCAGGTGCTTCTGCAGCACCGCCACGTCCGCCACGTTCTGCACGGCCGACACCTCCAGGCCGGCCGAGCCGTCCTCGCCGCCGCCGCCGCCGGGCTCCGACATGGCGCCGCGCTCGGGCCGCAGGCGACGCGAGGAGACCGCGAAGGCGCGAGAGCGGGCGGGCGAGAGGGGCGAGAGGGGCGAGAAGGGCGCGAGGGACGCGAGAGCCGAAGCCGGACCGTCCGCTGCCCACGGCCGACTGAGGCGAGCGGGCGCCGGCTCCGCCCTAAAGGCAGCGCCCCGCCGGCCCCGCCCGCCGCCGCACTGGCGCCCCCACGTCGCGCATGCGCGCAGGCCTCCCGCCGCCGCCGCCGCCGCCGCCGCGGCGCCCTCTGGGACTTGTAGTCCCAGCGCTGGGCGGCGCCCGCAGCCGCCGCACCGCCCACGCTGGAGATGAGAGCTTGACTTCAGGCGCGGGTGGGAGTGGGGATGGTCAGGGGCTGCGAACGTCTAGTTCACCGCTGGGGTCTCAGCGAACTGCATAAAGCCTGAGACACTCAGTAAACATCGAGTGAATGAATGATATTCGTGATAAAGGGGGAACTTTTTTAAGCACTTATCTGTGCCCACCGTTGTGCTAAGCACTGTACCTGTGCTCTCGCCCTGAATGAATGAATGAATGAATGATTGCCGTGCGGTGATGACGCATGTGCTGTGAGATATATACACAGGGAAATGAGGCCTGGGGGTGAGGAGACGAGGGACGTGTCCAGGCACCTGGGGGAAGCACTTGCTAGGCTGGTAAGAGGGAGGTGGGCAGGGACGTTCCCATCAGAGGAAATGGCCTCTGCAAGGGCAGAGGGGCCTGAGCGTGGTGGCCTCTGCCCTGACTGCAGGGCCTGCGAGAAGCAAAGTCAGGAGATGGCGCCGAAGGGAAGGGTAAGGCCACGCTGCTGTGGGTCCAGGCTGCTAATGGCAAAAGTCATTGCCCCCAAGGTCACTGGAGGACCAGGGGGGAGACCTACGTGAGACCACCCACCTAGAACAGTAGCAGCTAGGGCTGGCACTGTCCTTCTGTGGGCCTCGCTCCCTGGATGCCCAGCAAGGTGGGGCACCTTACCGCCAAGGCTCCCCCCAGCTCCCACCTGATGGGACCAACCCCCCCCCCCCCCCCCGGGAGGCAGCATAAGGACAGGCCCAGGCTGCCCCCCTTGTTGGTTTAGAAACGGCAGGTTTTTTTTTTTGTTTTTTTTTTTTAATAAAAAAACTTTGAAAATCACAACTTGCTTCTTAAACTGACTGGAGGAAGGGAAACCAAAGGTGTTATTTTTGTATCAAAGTGCACAGTCAGAGAGCCAAGTCCTGATTGGTGGATGGGATGATGGTATGATTTGATTCCCCCAAATCATCTCTGGAAAACTTTGAAACATACAATATGCTTATCTTAGCTCAGCCACCGGATGCCAGCCCCAAGGGCTTTGGGATGAGGAGACTAATCAGATGACTCTGTCTTTAAGGAACTAATGGAGGAGGCAATAGATCAATACCCCCCTCCTGCTCTCCAGCAGCCCACCTGTGTGTGACATGCCCAGACAGCTCTAACTCTTCTTCCTGGAAAAATATAAAGTAATGAGGTCGGGCTTGATCCTAACAGTAATGAATAATAACACCACCGAGAGTGACACCAAGAGCTTTTTTTTTTTTTTTTTTTTTTGTGGGACTCTCGCTGGCAGCGGGGGGACAAACCGGTGCTGCAGAGGCTGCTGGCAGCCTTACAGCTCAACTGCTGCACCACCGGGGAGGCCCATCAAGTGCCTTTTTAATACTGGATGCTGAGCTAAGGGATCCACCGAAGTCCTAGGGGCAGGAATAGATGGAAATGAAATGTACTAGGTGCAGTTTGGCGCACTCTGCATGGACCATACTTGCAGCAGCTTTGGGGGTGGGGAGGCTTCCTGCAGGCTGCACCGTGAGTCAGCACCGCCTGGAAATGCAGCCATGCAGGGATCCAAGCCACGCAGACATCCGCACCTGGCACCCAGCCAGGAGCACCAGAAAGCAGACTCATGATCTAGGCTTGAAATTTAAAAATGTCTGTTATTCCCGAGAGGGTAGACGGCAGAAGGACCTGAACAGCCAGTCTCCAAGGCCCTTGGCCCAAAGTACTCGCACATCTGTTCCCTGGTCATCTGTCCTGACGCTTGAAGGGCTTAACACGCGCAGCCGGATGGTGGCTGTGTGTGGTGTTCTCAGCTCTTACCTGGTGGGGCTGGCTACACTGCCCCAGGCTAAAAGCAAGGGGGCTTCTTGTGAGATGCCACTTTGGTCTCCTGCCACAGGACTCTGCTCCCCAAGCTGATCTAGGTACAGGTGAGGGCCCCCCAAACCTGGCCTCTCCCACCCTCGCTTGGCTTGGCTCTCAGCTCCCTCCTGTCCACAGGAGAATCTGCTTCCCACTGGTGTGTGTGGGTGGACGGAGAGGAACTGGTTGCAAGTTGAGGGGGGCTGATGGCTGCTAGGGCACTTGTCGTTTTGCAGAAAGTGCTGATGACTGTCCAAAGGGAGGAGGTGCTGTACATGCCCCACCCCTCCGCCCTGGATGGCTTCTGTGTCTGGAGCTGGGAGCCACGCATGAGGCCTCATCCCGTCCTCCCTCTTCTGCTCCCTTTCCTGACCCTGTCCTGGCCGAGTCACTCAGCAGAAGGCCCCTGGCCCCCTCCTTCAGGCTCTGCACCTGCGACCCCCTCTTCTCCCTCCAAATTCCACACAGAACTCTCCTACTCATCTGTGCCCCCATCCTTCATTGCACTGGCTCTTTCCTAGCGCCCGCAGGGCCTGTACCCGAGGGATGCTCAGTTAATGCCTGTGACTCCAAAGCCTCACCCGGGAACGGGGTGCTGAAGGGGCCAGCGGTGGCCTGTCACTGCACAGGCCACATCATGGGTTCAGATCGCGCTACGGCAGCCAGTGCAGGCCACTTCCGCCTGGGCTACCCGCCTCCACCCAATACCCCTCCCGGCGCTTTCAGACCAAGCTTCTCCCAAGTCCCACCTTGTTTGCTGTCTGGGTTCCTTGCTAAGTGGGCTCAGGGTGAGGTTGGGTCCAAATCCTGCTCCTGGAGGTTTTGAGACTGGCTGGGTGCGGGGGAGGGGGGATGTGCAGTGGGGAGGGGAGCGCACAGGGCCCAAGGGCACCTCAGGGACAGAGCAGGCTCTTGGCGCCGTCTAGGGGTGAGAGGCAGGCACACATGCACACACCCCACCACACACACCCGCAGGTGTGCACACTCAGGGGAAACCTCCTCCCTCTGCAGGGAGGACCCCTCCCCAGCCCACTGCCCCACCATCTCTTTGCTTCCACCAGACGCACCTTCCCAAGGTCACCGGGGTGCCTGTCCTGGGTCACAGAGCAAGCAGTGGCGGTGCCCGGAGGAACAGCCATTCCACCGCCCCCCCCCCAGAAAGGGGCAGAAGTCTGTCCTCAGAAGGACAGACAAGTCATGGCCTCTCTCCTGGGTACACCCTGGAGATACCTGGCTCTTCCTCTTGTCTAAGGACAGTGTCCCCAGCAAGGCTACCGCTCCCTGCCCATAAGGACATCACCTCTGAAATTCTCCCCATGCTCTCAAATTTTCCCTCGTGGACTGTCCCTGTCAGTGCCTCTCCAGCACTTCCCTGCCCTTTGTTGCAAAATTCCTTGAAAATCAGTGTGCACGGGGACTGCCCTGCATCCAGGCCTTGCACATACTGACCTCCACATTCCAGGGCGCGTGCTCCTGTCCAGGCCACTGAGGCCGCCACGTGGTCAAGTCCAGGGACCAGTTCTCCATCCTCGTCTTTTTTTTTTTAATTCAAGTACCATATTTTACATCCTTGTTAATTTTGACAGTATAGGATTCCCCTCTTTAGGCGCAGTCACCAGGGTCCTCCAGCAGTCCACAGGGTTCCCTTTGCATCCCTCACAAGCCCCAGTTCTTAGGTACATTTTCAAAGGTTCAATTTAAAGGTTGCCTTTGTCTGACTCTTCGGTTTCTCTGGAATCCTCATGCAACACCATCCTGTATTCATCTTTCTCCTCCTGGCTTATTTCACCAAGCATAATTCCTTCCAACTCCATGTTCCTGCAAATAGCATGAGTTCATCTTTTTTTGGTCGCTGAGTAATATTCCATTGTTGTGTAATACCACATCTTCCTGATCCATTCATCTGTTTGGGAGCACTTAGGTTGTTTCCACATCTTGGCTATTGAGTTGCAGTAAATACGGAGTCCAGGTTTCCCTTTGTTTTAGTGTTTTTGTACTTCTGGGGCAGACACCTATCCGAATCCTCATCTTGCTTGACCACTGGACAGCATTGTGACCGCAGGCACACCCTCCCTTTACCTGACTTTTGGTGGCCTCTCCTGGCCCTCCTCATAGCCTCACTCCTTCTCTGTCCCCTTTTGCTGGATCCTTCTCCTCTTCCCAACCCCTAAAGGTTGGAGTGGCTGCATGCGCAACCCTTGGAAGGCTTGGTGTCTGTCGATGCTTCCTCCCCAGGCTCCTCCCCTGCCCTTGACATTCCACCCATCTGGACCCAGGTAACACCCCAACTTTGAAGGCCCATGATGCCATGGTTGAGGGGCATGTTCTAGGACATGTCGACCAGGCCGAGTTGTTTGAAAGTGCTGCTCAATCTTCTTACAGATTTTCTAGCTACTTATTCTATCCCTTAGGGAGCGAGGGTTTGAGCTTTTGGGTTGTAATTGTGCTTTGTCTTCTTTTTCTTGTGCTTCAGACTGTATTTGCCTCATGTATCTGGACGATCTGTTACAGCAATGTTGTGTCTTTTTCACAGATGCCTTTGTAATTTGGAAATGTCCCTGATTTGCTCTGAAATTCATTTTGACTTAAGCATGATCCCTCCAGATTTCTATTGACCAGCGTTGGTGTGGTGTGTCTTTTCCCATCCTTTACTTTTAACCTATGCATACCTTTTCTTTTCCCCTCTCTCTTTCCTAATTACAGTGGGGTTTTTCTAGGCAGCATATAGTTGTCACCTGTTTTTAAAAAATCCTATCTTGGGCCTCCCCTGGTGGCGCAGCGGTTGAGCGCTGGGCTGTGAAGCTGCCCGCAGCCTCTGCAGCGCTGGTTTGATCCCCGGCCACCGGTGAGTGTCCCACATGGCGCACAGACCTCTCCTGCCGCGCCTGCTGCTCCCCCCCAGCAGTGTATTTCGTCACTCTGGCTGTTCTGTTCCCTGCTCTGGCTCTAGTGAATTCTCTCACCCTCCCATGCTTCTGACTATACCCAGTACTTGTATAAATAAATAATCTTAAAAAAAATCCTATCTTACCATCTCTGTCTTTTCTTTTCCTTTTTAAAGATTTATTTTTATTTATTTATACAAGCACTGGGTACAGTCAGAAGAACGGGAGGGTGAGAGAATTCACCAGAGTCAGAGCGGGGAGCAGAACAGGCAGAAGGACCGAAGCACACTGCTGAGGGGAGCAGCGGGCGGCAGGAGAGATCTGTGCGCCATGTGGGACCCTCCTCCGGTGGCCGGGGAGCAGCCGGGGATTGAACGGGCGCTGCGGAGGCTGCGGGCAGCTTCGCAACCTAGCGCTCAACCGCTGCGCCACTGGGGAGGCCCTCTCTGTCTTTTCTTTTGAGAGATGATTGAAGTGTCTGGGTTGAGTCACCATCCTGCAGGTTTTCTATTTATCTCTCCTGGCCTTTGTCCAGAATGGACTATTGGTTCTTTTCAAGCCCCTTCCTTCCCCAGAGCTCCCGGATCTGCCACCACCTCTGTTTGATTTAGTGTTAGAGGTTTTACCAAGAACAATCAGACAGCAACAAGAAATGAAAGGAATCCAGGGTGGGAAAGAAGTGAGACTATCATTCTTTGAAAATGATATGACTGTCTATAGAAACCTTAAAGATGCTGCCAAAAGCTACTAGAAACAATAAGTGAACATAGCAAAGTGGCAGTTTACCAAATCAACATACAAAAATCTGTTTGCATTTTTATTTATTTTTTAAAAGATTTATTTATTTTTATACAAGAGCTGGGGTACAGGCCAGAGGTGTAGGGGGGTGAGAGGATTCACCAGAGACAGAGTGGGGAGCAGAACAGGCAGACAACTGAAATACACTGCTGAGGGGAGCAGCGGGAGCGACAGGTGAGGTCTGCCAAGCCATGTGGGAATCTCCCTGGCCGGCCGGGAATCGAACCCATGCTGCAGAGGCTGCAGACAGTTTCACAGTGCTGTGCTCAATCCTGGGAGGCCCCTGTTTACCTTTTTATATGCAAATAATGAATGAGAAGAAATTAAAAAGACAATTCCATTCACAATCTCATTAAAAGACTCAAATATCCAGGAGTTCACCTCACCAAGGAGGTGAAGGGCATACAACAAAAACTAAGATATTCTTGAGGGTATTGATGTGACATTCCATGCTGCATGAGGGGGGAGAATCAACATAGACAAAATGACTATTCTATCAAAAGCAACATACATTTAACGCAATTCTCATTAAAATACCAATGATATTCTTCAAAGAAATTGGAAAAAAAATTAAAATGTATATGCAGCCATAAGTCCTTGAGTAGCTAAAGCAATCCTGAGAAGGAAGGGAAAAATTGGAGGCATTGTGTTACCTGGCTTTAAACTCTACTATAAAGGGCCTCCCCTGGTGGCGCAGGAGATTGAGTGCAGCGCTGTGAAGCTGTCCACAGCCTCTGCAGCGTCGGTTTGATCCCGGCCAGCCTGCGAGCATCCCACATGGCGTGGCCAATCTCTCCTGTCTCGCCCACTGCTCCCCTCAGCAGTGTATTTCGTCAGCCTGCCTGTTCTGTTCCCCACTCTATCTCTGGTGAATCCTCTCACCCTCTCGCACATCTGGCCTGTACCCCGGTTCTTGTATAAATAAATAAATCTTAAAAAAACTATACTATAAAGTAATAGTAATTAAAATAACACAGTAATGGAATAACAATGGACGCATGGATCGATGGGCTAGAATCAAATCTCAGAAATAGATTCATGTATGTGTCAACACAATTCATGATAAAGCAGCCACAATGGGGAAAGGAGGTCCATCTGTCTGCTCCAATTCCCTCCCATTGTATTCCTTGTTGCAGCAAGGCTAGGGGGAGCACAAAGATGCTTTCCTGGCTGTCCCCCTCTCAGAGATGTTGACAAGTCCAGTCACCTTTCAGCCATATGACTTGTCGACAAAACCACAAGTAAAGCCCAATCTATCTCCACAGCTGCAGCTGTGAAGATTTCATACTCATACCACTCTCTCACACACACACCGAAGGTTATAACCATACAATCCCTCCCTTTCTGGGAGTTCCAAGGTTCCCTACCCAAACCAAATGAGACCCTCGAGGTCTCCATGAGAGGTGATCAGCCTCTCCTCCTACCACTCAGGATAGGCCACATGGGCACCAGGGTTCCGGGACCTTACCTGATCTGATGTCAGCACCAAGTCCTGGCTTCACTCAGCCCTTTGGAAGTCAGGCCAGGAAGGTGCCGTGGGGGCTAGGCAGGAGCAACCAAGTTAGAGACTACAGAAAGTCCTCAGCCTAGCGGGCTTCCCCTTCCTTGGCTCTCCATACCCTCCCACACCACGTGTCCACCCAAGCTGACGGCTCAAAGGGCCAACGTGCTTGTTGTTCCCTGTCAATGCACCCAAATGTTGTAGAAATAAATTCTAGCCTTTTACCCAGGCAGAGGAAGAACAAGCGGTACTTCAGGAATGGTGAGGTCAGGAGAAGCTTTATTACTCATGCATGAGGGCCCAGACCTGGGTAGCCCCGTTAAGGTCTGAGCACTGGCTTAAAGACCAAGGGTTCCTTTTATACACAACTGTCTCCATGTTACATTGATAGCATCATTTCCCAGCAGGCACAACCATTTGTGGCAAAGGCCCCAGAGAAGGGGCGGGGGGCACAGCAAAGGGGGCAAGCTGCAGGCATTTGGGTATGGCCTTGGAGAGCTAGACCAGCTGGTTGGCCGCCCGACCTTGTAGATAAGAGTGCTCTGGCCCCGGCCCCCATGAATCTTGGAAGGATAAGAGCTGTAAGTGAGCTGACGTATTGATTATGCCTGCACTGGCGTGTTCACTGCACCTGGGCTGGAAGTTCTGCTGGAATCTTTATTATATTCATTTGCTCAATAATATATTTTCCCTTTAGGCGCAGCCGCCAAGCGGGCCATAGGCACTTCGCCCGGGGTTCCTGCGGCGCTGCTTCCGAGGACGCCGCCCCTCGCCGCCGCCCGGCCCGCTTCGGCCCCTCGGGTCGCGCCTCCGTCGAAGGCCCAGCGGCTTTCTCCTTGGCCCCGCGACCGCGCCCTGACAGCTTCCCGCCTGGCACCGGCGCTTCGGCCCCTCGCGGCCATTCCCCTGCGCCGCAGCGCCGCCACGCCCCCTCGCGAGGGCGGTCGCGAGAAACGGCCGCGGGGGGCGCCGCACAGACGGCAGCACAGAGCAGACGCGCCGCCCGGCACGCAGCGGACGCGCGACGGCAACCGAGCACGCCGGGAGCCGAGCTGACTGTAAAAGCCGCGGGCGCCGCATCACGTGCACAGACTGCCAAGTCACGTGCCCGAGACGGTCACGTGAGCACTCCCACCGACCTCCGCGGCTTGGACGGGTAGGCCTTGGGATTGGCTCGTTCCGGCCAGGGGGCGGAACTTTGTGCTGAGAAGGCAGATGATCAACCTCTCCCTCTCCAATCGCGGACATGCGCGTGAATCTCGTCCGCTCGCGAGACCCGGCGTCATGCGGGCACTCTAAGCCCCAGCATACCCCGCGCGGCAGGAGCGAGCTTGCGCGCTGCTAACGTCATCCTCCTGAGCCCAGCGCGGGAAGGCGGCGGTTCTCGCTCGGACTCTTGTGCTGGGCTTTCTGCTTGCTAGGGAGGGCACAGATTTCTTAACGCGGACCCCAGGGTTTCCCACCGCCGTCCCTCCCATGCCCGCGAGCTCATGTTCTCGTGATCTCCTCCGAAGTCTTCGGTTGCTTCCGAATGGCCGGGCTGGCATCGAGCATCCAAGCTCCATGTCCCTCTCCCAGCCTTTGGTGTCCATCTCCCAGCCCTACTGGGCACCCTGCAGGCGCGTCCTTGACTGGGTCTCTGGAGACCCCCGTTCCCCCATATGCACAGTAGGCGGTGTGCAGGTGCTTCTGTGGGGCTGAGCACAGGACTGACGGGGCCCTGCCTGGTCGGTCTCTGTGCGCGTTGTCTGCACTGTGCCGGGCACAGATGTTCACAGGAGCCTGTTAGACGTAAGGGAATGTCTCAGCCTAATTCCTCCCAGTTACTCCCTGAACACCTCTCAGCCTGACTTCCCACAAAATAGTTGCTGGTGCCTATCCTCTTCTTTCTGCTGGAGCATCCATTCGTTCTTCCATTAAAGTTTGATTGAGCCTATGAAATAGCGAGTGGAGGGGTGGAACACAGCGCGACACTGGAGAGTGATGAACAAGACAGGCCCAGGCAGTGGCTGCAGGGATGTAGAGGTGAGAGATGAGTTGTGAGCACCTTGGATAGGGAACCCGGGGAGCTGAACATGAAGGATAAGTAGCTGATAAGTTTGGGTGAGAAGGGACCAGCACGTTGAAAGGCTCATGGGTAAAATTCAGTTTGTCACAGGAGGTAGTAAAGAAGGTGGCAGGACCTGGGGTGTGAGCAGATCAGTCCAGTGTTTTTGCACTTGATCTTTAACAAAAGGTCAGTAGATGGTGGGCCGCGTGTTTTTGATGATCCCCCTGGCTACAGTCAGCTGGCCCCTCAGTAAGGGATACAAGGACAGGAGAGAGTTGGTTAGAAAATGGAACAGCTGAGCCAAGATGAGGTGGAAATCTGAACATGTGCAGGCATCTTTATGGGCCTCAGTTGGCTCATCTGTAAAGTGTTGGAGTTGGACTCATCTTTAAGGTTCTGCCCCCTCTGGTCCCAATTTAGCAATGCTGGAGGTAGGTGAGAATTGTAAATGATTATAGCAGGGATAGAAAAGAGGAAAGGGAGTGAGGTGTGGTGGTGGGGGAGAAAGTGAAACACAAAAGGGTCTCTGAGAAGAACATGGTTTCAAGGGGGAGGGCAGGATCTAGAGGCCAGCCCAGGTCAGTGCCATTCTTTGACTATACTCTCCTTTGTCCTATGGTGTGAACTTGGGCAGCTCACACCAGCCCTCTGGGTGTGAGTCTACTTCTAGTAGGAGATTACAGTAAAAACGTCAGGCTAAATTGTCTTTGGATTTTAGGGGTCACAACCAGGGTTCTGCAACTCGGGAAAAAATACATGTGGACTCATATCCTGATAAAATCATCTCTGGAGACTATACAAGTGGGTAACTGGGTAGGAGAAGGGCTGCGGATGTGGAAGAGACCACAGGATTAGAAGGGAAATTTTTAGAAATTTTTAGGTTTTTTGGGGTTGGGATTTGTGTTAACTATCCTGTGATAATGATTTTGCATGTACACATTTATCACATCTGGACGTTGTGCATCTCACGCAGTGTTTTATGTCATATTTCCAAAGTCTCAAACCACAGATGCGAGGTCAACCAGGCAAAGGAGATAAGGGGCTGAGATTTCTATGAGTTAGTTGATTTCTGGTGCTTTAGAGGGAAGGGCTGCCAGCAGCTGCTTATTTGACCATGTTCAGGATGTCAGCTCCTGTTCTTTTTGTATTTTATTTTTAAAGATTTACATAATTATGCATACAAGAACTGGGGTACAGGTCAGAGGCGTGGGGGGTGAGAGGATCCACCAGAGACAGAGTGGGGAACAGAACAGGCAGACTGACCGAAATACACTGCTGAGGGGAGCAGTGGGTGAGACAGGAGAGATCGGCCATGCCATGTGGGAGCAGCAGGCAAGACAGGAGAGGTCTGCTGTGCCATGCGGGTTGCTTCCTGGCCGGGGATCGAACCAGTGCTGCAGAGGCTGCAGACATCTTCATAGGTTGCTGCGTCTTGCGACACCAGGGAGGCCCCTTCTTTTTGTATTTTAAACAACATGGCAAGTCACAGAGATGTGTCAGTGGGGCACATGCCAGGGGGTTGATGAGGACTCGAGGCAGTGGGGACCTTAGCATGAGTGTGATCTAAGTTCTGATCTAGGGTCTGCCACCAAAGCACGGTGGGCTTCGTTTATTCCTCCATCTGGGGAGAGTGAAGAGGAAAACGCAAGGTGGCTGGACCCTGGCCTGTGGCTGGGTTCTGACTGTACCATGTACTAGCTGTACCAGCTTGGATGAACCAAGTGATCACTCAGAACCTCTGCGCGCACTTCTCAAGGCTGGGGATCCACAGCACCCTAATTGTGGTGAGCATTTGATGCTCTGCACGAAGGGCCAGCCAGCATGTAGCTGCTCAGGAAGTGCTACTTCCATTCTTTCTCTTCCAGTTTTGAAGAGCCCAGGGCTGTTCCGCTGGAGAAACGTAACTAATTCGTTGCCATCTGTTTTTGAGTTTAAATGTTTTAGAATGGGTAATGCTGGGAGAACATGTCAAGAAGCCCGGCCTGTTGAGCTCACAGCACTGCTCACAGGATCAGGTGAGACAGCTGAGCGGGGATGGGCATACCGCCTGCCACTGGCCCAGGGCTAGCGTGGGCTCTTCACCTCAAAGGGCCATCTCCTCTAGAACGTACGATTATCTTAGTGGATTTCAGGCTTTGTGGTAGTGGAACCCCTTTTCCCCCAAATGAAATCTCATGTTAAAGCACATCTACTAAATGAGCTGAATTTTTGACAAATTTATAGGTTCCTAAGGAAACAAAGTTAGTGAGCACAGAAGCTAATGAGCTGGTCTTCTACAGAGTGTTGAAACGTGGTACAGAACGTTTGAGGGCTTTTTAAAAAGTAGTTGGACTATTAGGAAGTCTCAGTTGACATGAAACAGGAGCTTCTGCACTAGGTGTGGAGGCCCTAGGGCCGGATGGCTTCTGAGGGTCTAGTTCCAGATGGTCAAGCACCCCCATCCCCGCCGTGCCCATGGCCGACCTCCACCTCGTGCCCCTAGGTCTCTCCTGGGTTGCTGGGCCCACAGTGTGTCCAAGGTGTCTCTCAAATGGTCTAGGAGTTTCTGCCATGTGACAGATGAGGGGCCTGGACTCCGGGGCCACACTGCCTGGGTCACAACCTGGCTCCCCTTGGTCCTCGTGCGACCCGGATGAGTGACCCAGCCTTTGTGTGCCATAGTTCCTCATCTGTCGGTGAGGACAGTGGCAAGCACGTGGGCATGAGGCACTCGCCAAGGCGCTGCTGCAGACAGTATCATTACCGAGAGCTGTCCCGTAAGGACAGGCAGGCCCGAGCTGCTCCCTGAAAGAGGGGCCCGAGGCTGGGCTGCACCAGAGCACGCCTGTCTGACAAGTTCTCTGGGGAATTCCTGGCAGGAGGCTGGGAGCTCAGAGCACTGGCTATGTTGGTGGCAGCACCGGATTTAAAGCAAATAGACCAGTGTGCCTGCTCCCAGGCAGAGAGGGTGTCCCGTGGCCCCGGGCTGCCTGGGCGTGGCCCCCAAACCACCACCGGGGTCACAGAGACCACCTGATAGGGGAGGAAGCTCATGGGCCTCGGTAGCAGCTCCTAGCTCCTACACCCCTGCTGCGGGGGCTGGCCAGGAGCACAAGGCCATGGGAGTCTGCAGAGGCCTGAGGAAGTAACTACTCCAAGCGTGGCTTTTGGGTGAGGCCAGGGAGCTCTCAGTGAAGAAGGGTGTGATTAAGGTCCTAAGTGCATGTTCTCAGGGATTCTACTCTCAAGACACGAGTTTCTCTTGAAGAATTACTCTAAACATCATATTCAGGGCTCAAGTTACACCATTTCTAGAAGTTGTGTTCTGATTCACGTTTGCCAACTCAAGACACCTGAGGTGGTCACATGTGGCCCGGGAACAGCCACCTTTGCTTCTCCACTAGAGAGTCCATCACCGAAAACCTGGTGGACTCGGCTGGAAGAGAGGGTGGGTGCAGCACCAGCCGCTCGCCGGTGTTGGGACAGGGTGGCAGTGCCCCTAGGCCTGAGGGTGCCGGCGCTGGGAGCCCACACCACGGCTACATTTAGTTTCATGATGAGCAATAAAATTCACATGTTCTTTATTTAGTCCATATAATACACCATTTTTAGAGTTTCTTTAAAATTAGATAAAAGAGCATATTAAATGGCAAGTGTGTGAAGTTTCTCTTCATAAACAATGTCAAAACAAAAAGTTCTGAATTACAAAATGTTAAAAAATATGTAGGTACTTAACATTTCACTGAAGCATAAAGTTACAGATATCTTCTAAAGAAAAATAATTGTGCCACTTACCTATTTTTGCTGTTTCTATGAATTTTTTTCTGTACATAGGACATTTTGTACAAAATATGAAGTCTACATTTTTATTACTTATTACCATAAAACAAAGATACAATGTATGTACAATATTAAAAGGAAGCCATACTAAAGCCACACTAAAAAGACATTGGGAATAGTGACAATTCTGGTGTACAGATGCATTGTGGGGAGAGTGAAAATGCCAAACGCAGAACCGTATGAAGAAAAACAGTCACCAGTTTATTTTCAACGTCGTACTTCTGAGCTCAGCTGGATACAGATAATCAGTGTATCTATACAGCAATGTATAAGTGGAACAATTAGCACAGGGAATCCGAGTTTTAACCAGGAAAACTTGAATAGCCAAAATATGAAATGATACTCTCATCAATGAAAAATGAGTTTCTCTCCCAACTTTTTTCCCCTCCTTTTTGGTGAATGTTTGTCTTCCATAAAAAGCGGAAATAAAACCTAGACAAAAAAGATGTTCTTGGACGTGGAGCTTTACACAGTCACCCACACATGGATATTCTGCTTTTCCCTTAGGGCACAAGAGGGTCTTCCCAGAAAACTCTCTCAGACACACCAAACACCCCAAATCCAGGATAGCTGAGACTGTCAGCTGAAGATGGAAGTTCAAACAATGGTATATCAAAATACATGAGACGCTGCTTTATACAGTAAAAAGCACCCTTTTTCCCTCAAAAGGAGAAGGCATCTGAACATTTTTTAAATGATAAATTTCATAAAATGGGTAGACACTTGTCAAGTTTCTCAGGAAGTGTTTCTGTTCACCAAGAGCAACCTTTTAACCTAGAACTCACTCTGCACGCAGGCATCCCCTCCCCTGAGTTTCCTCCAAGACGCACGGCAACACCCATGCAGCCCAGGGGTCCACATGGACACCGCGGGCAGCAGGGGACCAGCTGTGGGGACATCTGCTTTTCTCGGTGGGAACGTGGCCCCGACACCTCGAGGAAAAACAGACCCCGAGAAGCCACACTTTACCTTCTCCGTGCGAGGACCGTTGGCCGTGGGCTCGGGATCGCACGCCACAGAAAGCGGAAACCGAGCGGCTGGCAGGCGCGCACACCGCGGCAGCTCTCAGGCGGGACGGAGCAGCAGAGCACTGGCCACCGCGAGAAAAGGTCAGGCAAAGCGCTGAGGGGAGGGTTTCTCTGTCAGAGCCAGAGCTCAGAGCGTGTGGGTCTGCATGCGGGGCCCCCAGGAGCAGGGCTGTTCCAGCCCCACTGGAGCGCTCTACATGTGTCTGCTCGGCAGGAGGGCAGGGCTCAGCCACGGTTCCTCTGGGCCCTGGGCCCGCAGGCGGTGGCGAGGGGTTGGGCTACACCACATGGGAGGCCTGCGCCAGGCCGAGCCCTGGCTTTCCCCCAAAGGATCTCCTCACTTTCTTCCAAATGTGGAATTCTCAGGGACTCTCGCTTATTAACTCAGGAGCCTGTGAAAGGACAGCGATGTGTAAGTCAAGGAAATCCTGCAAACAGAAAAGCGAACACATAATTTTAAGATTTCATTCCAGTCGAGGTAAGACAGGGAGCGCCTTTGACGGGAAACCGCTCTGGGGCTTCTCAGCGGCCGGTGCCTGCCGGACTCCAGTATGGCTTTCGCTAGGGGGAGAGAAGTGTGGCCAGTCAGGCCTGGGGAGGCCGGGCCTCTAGGCGCTTTCCCTGGAAGTTGGTCAGGGCCTCTGAAAGCAATGAACCACGTCAGTGAGACGAAAAGAAGTGTTGGCAAAACAAGCAGGAGAAAACCATCACCACGGTTGTCAAGTCTTAAAAAAACAGGCAAGACTTTGGACAGGGCCCCTCTGATCTGAAGAGCGCCCGTCACAGGCTGCCTGCGTGGGGGACGGGGGCGGGCAGCAGGGTGCTTTCCTTAGCGCTGACATGGGGCAGGGGTGGGGCCTGGGCTGGGCCCCGGCCTGCCGGCTCTGGGGCCTCCAGGAAGTCACCATTGTTTGAACTCCTAATCTCAGCTGAGCGCAGTGCCTTATTGCCTACGGAATGGGGTGCGGAAAGCATTTGACTTTGAGTGGAACTGATTCGTATGGCACAGAAAGTGGGTGTTTTCTACAGAACCCGGGTGGGCCCCGGCACCGAGGGGCTAGCGCCCATCCTGGGGCAGCAGCTCGCCAGCTCGGCAGTGGGCCTCCAAGGCGCTCTTGGTGTGGAGGTCCTGAGGCAGCTCGGACTTGCGGCGCAGGAGAGGGCGCTCCTTCTTCGGGTCTTTCTGGGCCTGGAATCACAAAGGGAGTGGCATTGGCTCTAGGCTGAGCTCCCCCCTTAGGGGGGGCACCTGATTCTACACTATAGGTCAAGGGCAGGTGCAGAGGGCCGGGCCCTACATTCTAAGGCTGCCTAGGAATGAGCTGGGAGGGGGGCAGGGACAGACAGAAGCCCCCGGGGCCAGAGGGGGCTGGGGGTAGACAAGAGTGTGCAGGGGAGGGGCCGTGCCAGCGCCCCTGTGTTGGGGATTCAGGGTTTTAATAAAACCCTCCTGTTTCGTGAAATGTTACCAGAGCATGTGTTTGCCACAGAAGCATTTTACAAATCTGCAGCCTCCTTTGCAGATAAATAAAATGATTAAAAAATATATTTAAACTGGATTGAGAGCCAATGAAAAAATCTGAAACGTCTAACAAGTTTGAAAAAAAGATACTTGAAATGAAAGGTATTGAGTGGGTCACATGGGGAGGAAAAGAAACTTCTGAACTTAGAAAAAACTGTTTACTTAAGAACCCTAACGTAAGGGCAGCCTGTTAAGAGTCTCTTCTCCCATTTGCTTCTGAAGGTTTAGGAAATTTTAGTCTTACTGCCAAAAAATTAAATGAATGCCACTTTTGCATGAGGATTTAGAGACTTGTCTGCAAAGAAGGTGGGCAGGTGCTGGGGGTGCATACCCAGCACCCTCACCCCGTGTGAGGCCAGGTGATGACTGCGCTGTGGAGGCACAACAGGCTCGGAGGCCTCTCTTTCTGTTCCGGCCCCATCAGCCTCCTGATGACAGAAAGAGCAGAGCCTCAGTTTCCAGGCAGCTAACAGTGGTGGGGTGCAAAGTGCATTGGGCCTTAGTGAGAATCAAGGATTCACTGAAGCCCGCACCCGGAAAGCTGACATTTCTGCAGAGCTACTATTTCCTCTGGTTCTTTGCAAATCTATGAAAATGGCAATGATATTCTTTGTTTACAAAGAATTCTGGGGATATTGTTCTAGGATTATTTCTGGAAATGTGACTTGAATAGCATTATTCATTGGTGGTAAAGGCAGGACTTTTTATTTCTCCTCCCCAGACACGAGGGCAGGATGGCTCAGGGGACCGTGCTGGCCATGTCTGCGCCAGCCACTGTGCTGGGACCCTCCTGGGGTGGACACACTCAGAAATTCCACCCTGACTTTTGTTCCTTCTATGTTGAGCGTAAAGACAAAGCGAAGCAAAATAAAACCAAGACTTTCATATACTTGAAATATTTAATTACTGCTAAAACAGGCATTCCAAAGAGAAGAGAGATTTTAATAGAAAAGGCAGCAGGCCCCTGAGTGGCATCAGTCAGCACAAGTGGAGACACACAACGAGCAGCCCGGGCTGCTGAGGGGATAGGCAGACGGACACACGGGCGCCCCTCTAAGTGCGGGTGCTCCAGCTCCAGCTGAGTGGCTGGAGAGCAAAACACAGGGGGCAGGCGGGGACTGGAAAAACAGGAGGCAGGACAGACAGGCGTGTGCAGATGGTCACCCCAAGTGGGCAAGGCCTGCGGGAAGGCTGCGGGGAGCCCTTGGCAGGGGGAAAAGCAGACAGGACAGACAGACAGCATGGCTGAGGTCTGGGCTTCAGGGATGCCAGCAAGAGCTGCATTTCAATAGTCAGTGGACAGAGACTGCTGGGCCAGGCCCACTTAATTGTGCATGCTTTCACTACTTAATTCAGGACAGAGCGAATCGAAATTTCTCAGGGGGACCACACTGCTTTGTTTTTACCACAAGCTGGAATGACAAGGAAACAAGAGAAAATACTTCATGTATGTGACATTCTTGTCATTTCTCTTCCCGAATTTAAAAGTCTTGAACACACTCAATGTACTGAGTAAGCAATACCTTCTCTGCCCACCTTCCGTCTTTCTACACCTTCCTTATCTGCGTGGTTGACACTGCTTTTCTCCCGACCGACTGTCAAAAATGAGAATTGTAAACATTTTAAATGTCTCTGATGCAAACGTCGTTCACATGAAGTTCACTAGTTTTCTGTAGGCATTCTATACAGGGCTACGCAAGGCTCTTAAAAGGACCTCAAGGCAAACATGGAGTTGAAATCTCTGCCAAAATCCCAACCGGCACCGCTCCCCAGCAGCAAGACACCCCCCTCCCACCCCTGCGTCCCCAGACACCATCATCATGTGCGCTCAGCCAGTGGCACTCAGCTCAAAGGAGTGTGTAATTATTCAGCAAAGTACAATTGGCTGAGAGTAAACTTAAAAAATTAAAATATTCAAATTACTAAATATGAAAAACAAAAGCTTAACTTTTAGCTATAGCATATGTCAGCCTGGCCTCCAAACCATGCACATGAATTTCCCCCCATCTTGGTGTCTTCTTTTTGCTTAAGCTGCATTGTGGGGAGTTTCAGGACTCTGGACTTAGAATACTCAAAGATTAGTTGGTCACGTCAGAAATCACACCCGAGCCCCACACAGTGTATCTCCAGCCAGGCAGGCTAAGCCAGGAGCACATTTTAATTGCTTCACAGAAACCTATGATGCCCTAAAATTGGGACAGTGTTAGTTTCCTAACTTTATTGCTTTCAGAGTTGTTTTTGTTATTCTAGGTCCTTTGCATGTTCAGTTCCAGATGAATCGGCTTGTCAATTTATTTTTAAAAAGCCTGCTGGGATTCTGACTGAGGTGACTCTGGGGAGAACCCGCCTGTAAATGGCACTGAGTCTTGTGACCCAGGAATTTGATCCAGATGAATGTAAAGATCAGGGTGAATTGTACAGAAAACTTGGTCCGGTGATCAGACTTCAAGGGTCACAGAAACAAAAGGCTAGGGCTCTGGAAGCCCCCACACCTGTCCTCCCGTGGCCATCCCAGGGAACCTTCAGCAGAGGCCAGAGGCGGCTTCCTCCCGTCCTCAGGGGCAGGTGCGGGCTGCTTGTGGGCCTGGCCCAGACCCCCTCCAAGGCTGCCCCACTCTGGTTTGGGTCTCACGGACACACCCAACACCCTGGGAAGAGCTGCTCTTTCCCAGCTTTAATTACGAGCTACGTTAAAGGGATATGCCAAAAAGAAAAGTCCTTTAGCCTGGAAAGATCGAATGCCCGACAACCAACTTGTAATCATCTGCTTCCTTTTCAACTTTGGCTTAAAAACTGAAAAACTAACTCGTGCTCCCTGCCCCTGGCAGGTGTGGGGCTCGTGGGGGGGGAGGGGGGCAGGCCTTGTGCCCCCAGCTCATGACTCTCAGCTATGCCCATGGGGAAGGAACCCTCAAATTCCTTTCTGAGTTTAAAAAACCCAAGAAGTAGGAAGATGAACACCTCCCTGGATAGGCTAGAGAATAGGAGGATCTTCATGCTTTTAAAAATAGACCATGGCTAAGCACATCCATTGTGAGGAAATTATGCAGTCTGACTGGATTAAGAAAAACGCATCACTGACGGTTAGCAGGAGTGCCCTGAGTCTGTCCACTGCATTTTTAATATTTTTGAACTTTCCTGAGCTGAAAGCAGCACAGATTCACCTGCTTTTTATCCTAATCCAAGGGCAGAAGCGAGCTGGACAGGAGGTGGCTGGACTAGGTCATACGGGGCAGCAGAGGGCGGGTGAGGGGCCCTTTCCTTCCCAGCACATGAGACCAGTCAGCGGGGAAATGCCAGGAGCTCACATAGTCTAGGAGCCACGTTAAAAGTATAAGAAACCACAGATGAGGGGCCTCCCTGGTGGTGCAAGGGGTTAAGCACAGCACTGTGAAGCTATCTGCAGTCTCTGCTATATGAGTTCGATCCCCAGCCGGCCAGGGAGCTGCCCACATGGCACAGCAGACCTCTCCTGTCTCCTCACTGCGCCCCTCAGCAGTGTATTCCAGTCCATCTGCCTGTTCTGTTCCCCACTCTGTCTCTGGTGAATCCTCTCAAAACAAACAAACAAACAAACAAACAAAAAAAAGCAGGTGAAATTAATTTTAGTGACATCTCAAATTTAACCTGTATATTCAAAGTATTATAGTTTCAACCTAAATCAACAATAAAGATGTAACAAATGAGATGTTTTCAATTTTCATCTTGGTTCTGAGCCTGCTACTCCTGAGCGCTGCGGGCGGATGGCCTGGCCCGAGCAGGCTGCCACGGTTCAGCGCTCACTAGTCCCTGTGGCCCTAGGCTGCCGCCGGGGACACCGCCATGGGGGTCTAGATGCTAACACCATCAGGTTAGGTGGGGAATAGAACTGACTTTATTATTTTTTTTTTTTTAAAGATTTATTTATTTATTTATACAAGCACTGGGTACAGTCAGAAGCGTGGGAGGGTGAGAGAATTCACCAGAGCCAGAGGGGAGAGCAGAGCAGGCAGACTGACGCGGTACACTGCTGAGGGGAGCAGCGGGCGGCAGGAGAGGTCTGCGCGCCATGTGGGACCCTCGCCCGGTGGCTGGGAATCGAACTGGCGTGCAGAGGCTGCCGGCAGCTTCGCAACCCAGCACTCAACCGCTGCGCCACCGGGGAGGCCCAGAACTGACTTTAATTAAAAATAAATAGGGCCCCCCACCCCTGTTGAACCGAGCCCCATACGCTGCCAGTTGGTGCAGCTCACAGGGTGCTTTTAGTCACTCTTGCTTTAACCCATGCCCACGTCTGCTCTGGACCACTCTTGCTTACATGGGCTGAAAGCGGGGGCCGGCTCCAGCATACAGGCAGGCTCCTGGCCCAATCCCCACTTTGGGGCTGAGCCGCTGCCTCTCCTGTCCCTGGAACTCAGTCTCTCTGGATTGGGGGCTCTAAACACACGTTCCCACCACAGTGGAAGCTAACCTCAGGGGGTCCAGACAGCCCCAGGTCCTACACATTTCCCAGAGCCTGCAGCTCTGCTGTCCAGAGAGGACACCAGGCCCGGCGTGGCGTCCCCCGCCCGCCCGGGAGCTCCAGAGGGGCTGCCTCTGTAGGCACAGAGGGGCCAGCAAGACGCTTTGCGATGCTTCCAGCTTTTTGCCCAAGTTCCCACTTAAAGAGGAGTTAAGAGCAAGGTTATCACTGTTAAAATAAAGGAAGGCACCCCAGCACATACTGGACCCCAGCACTGCCCGATGCTGGGTGCCTGCGAGGCTGAGCTCTGGGGCCAGTCCGCGGGGCGTGGGAGGAGGCGCGCGGCTCTCGGTCCCGTCACTGACTGAGTCTTCAGCGAGTGCGTCCTGGCTGAGCTCGGCGCACCTTTACCTGGTGAGCCTCTTCGTTCACTGTCTTTCTCAGCATCTGCACATCTTCCAAAAAAGGCCCATCTGTCTCCATTGCCACCGGGACGCTCACGCTGTTGGCTTGACTATACACTGTGTACTGCAATGCAAAGTGGGCGGTCACTGGGCTGGCTCCAGGGGCCTTGCCCAGCAGGGACAGGCCCCCCTCTGCCCCCAGGGCCTGCAGTGTCCCCACCCCACAGAGTGCTGACCTTCCTGCCACCAGGTCACTCTGGGGGGTGGGGGGGAAGGAGGCTCTGGAGATTGCTTCCAACTCCCCCCACCCCCCAGGCACTGAGGACAGCCAGAGACCTCAGGCTGGGGCTGACCAGGTGCGGGCAAGGCCGCCGCCTGTCCTGGATTCCAGCCCTGCCAGGCACAATCTCTGTGCCCAGCCTCACCTCTCCCTGGCCTCTCCTCGCTCTCTCTGAGGCAGTTGGCCAATCCTTGCTCCCTTTGATCCCATTTTCTTGTCTCTTTCCTACCATGCTGAGTCGCCCGTCTCGACTGCACCCTCTGACCCACGTCCTCACCGTCCCTGCCGAAGCAACAGCTCACACTTCATGCTGCAGCCCCATGCGGGCCCTGCTGGGGTGGGCAGGTGCCCCCGTCCAGACCTGGACCCTTGGCTGCCTCCCACCCTGCTGGGCTCTGGGTGAGTCAAGTTGCACGCAGTGAGCCAGATGGGGTCCAGTTACCCCGTCTGACACGGGCAGTTCAAAGGGACTGGGGTTCCAGGCTACAGTCTATCACATTCCCTGCCCCTGGAACTGACCCCCACCCCTCCCCACCCACCGACAGGGCCTTGGGAGCAGCCGCCCAGCCCTGTGTCCCACCTTCTCCTCTGGGCCCTGTGCTGGTTCAGTTTCCATCCTCCTGGCGCCCCCTGGGGTGTGGCGGATAGAGTGCAGTCAGCTCCCAAACCTCACCCTCCTGGGCACATGTGCCCGGCCCCACCCACTCCACTGGGGTCCCCCCACTAGATGTGCTACCACAGCTTCCAGGCGGCTTTGCCTGGCTGTCCACGTCCCTCGCCTCCCCCCACTCTGACCTCACTTTGTTCCTCCTCCCAACACCCATGGGGCACCTTCTGTGCTTAGCCTGCACCCACTAACCCCACCTGGTACCACCAGTTCCACACGAGCCCTCAAAGGCTGCTGCTCTGCTCCTGGAGAGCTTCCTGAGATGCAAGTCTGCCCAGGCGCCCCACACTCTGGGGCCATCAACCCCACCTGCGGCTGGGGAGACCTCACGCCAGCATAGTCCCCGACCATAACGACGGTGCCAACAACTTGCTTCCTAGACTCATCTCTCTGCCACGAGCCTCTCCCCATCTGAGGAAGGTGAATCCCTTAGTCAAGACCCAGGGCATGGCCCTGTCCTCTTGCCCTGGCCATGAGGCCTCACCCAGGCCCCTCCTGACATTTCTAGCACATCCCCAGGTAGCTACGGCCAGATTAGCTGGGTCTTGTCCTATCTTTGGGTTCCAGGCAAGTCCCAGTATTGGGGAGAGGCAGCTGGCACCCATCTGGCACCCCTGGGGGCAGGGCATCTGGTCCGGCGGGACGGACAGAGCCCGGTGGGTGCAGGGCTGTTTTTAGCCGCTTCAGCCTTTGGCTACTAGAAAAAAAAAAGGGAGTGTTTTTTGTGGAGTCCTCCAATGGCCATGAGAGCCAGGCAGGCCCAAAGGTGCTCGGGCTCCTGACAGAGGAAAGTGCCCACAGGACACACGTGCCAGGGGGCAGCAGGCAAGCACACTGTGGGGGAAGGGGCTCGGGAGGGAGCTGAGGTGGGGTTCAGGACAGGCAGCCCCCAGGGCGCAACTCTGGAGAGCAGCCAGCCTGGCCTTGGCCCCCAGAGGGTCAGCGCCCGCAGGGCTTCATGGACGTCCCTGCTTCATACCACCCACCGCGGTTGAGGGAGTAGGTGGCGCAGCCACCGGGCCTCTTCTGGTGTGTCAGAAAAACTCACTGATGTAGAAGCCTTCAATATTTCATGATTTAGGGCCTCCCTGGTGGTGCAAGGGCTTAAGACGCAACCTATGAAGCTACTCACAGCCTCTGCAGCATGAGTTTGATCCCCGGCCAGGGAACAACCCACATGGTGCAGCAGACCCCTCTTGTCTCGCCCACTGCTCCCCTCAGCAGTGTAGTTCAGTAGATCTACCTGTTTTGCTCCCACTCTGTCTCTGGTAAATCCTCTCACCCCCCGGAACTCTGGCTTGTACCCCAGCTCTTGTATGCAGAAAAATAAAACAAATCTTAAAAAAAAAGTCAGGGGGAAGCACCAAGAAGCTTCTAGAAACATGCCCAAGAACAGCTCTCGAGTCTCCCTGTGACAGCACACCTACTGCGCGGATTCTCAGAGAGCATAGAGCAAGCTCTAAAACCCACGACCTCAGCTACAGAAACACACTGCAAACCCACACAGGCGTCCACTAGAATCTCCCGGACTGTCGAGGCCCTGCTGCCCAGCTGAGGTTCACCATGAAGTATTTTCCGTTCCACAGACAGGTGAGTGAAGGGGGCATGCAGACGGACACGTGGGGCCGGACACGGGATTCACAGAGATGGGCCCCCACAGCACAGGCAGGTGCTCCATGACATTCAGGCTGCCACCACAACCGTTTGAAAGAGAGAAGCCGAAAGGAAGAAAGAACGCGACTTAGGAAACCCAGGACAGGCTCGGGAGGGTTGGAGTGGAAGACGAGTCTGAGAAGACAGCCACCCACATCTGTGCTCACCTGCTGCGCCTCCCGGGCCACGTGCTGTCTTGGTGGGACCCGCCGAGGCAGACCCTCTCCCTCTGGTCAGTGTGCGGACGGGGCCTTGCAGCACTAAGGGACCCCCACCCAACAGGGCCACTCCGAGCAGAGGCAGGAGGAGCAAGGCCCATCCGAATAAACCTGACCCAGATGTGCGGGTTAAGACAAACACCAGCATTTTAACCTCATTCTCGACACACAGTCTACGCTTTGACGCAGACACCCACTGTTACCCGCCCGAGGGAGAGACAACTCGGGCTCACAGCAGCTTTACAATGGGGCTTCACAAGGGCACAGACAAACACTGCTAGAAAAACGCTGGTTACTTGTTTCAGAATCGGGCACGCATTCAAGATGCCAGTCAACTTCCCTGGGCTTTAAGTCTCTTTATGCTTAAGGCTCCTGATGGCAGTTTTCTCAAAGGAAACACAAATCAGTTACTACGTGGTCACGTTTACCTTGTAGCCACATGCTACGTCTACCGTCAGGTTTGAAGCCCACACGGCAATGTAGGGAATACTTACTTACGCTTTCCTCACCAAACCAGCCCAGGGCTTCAGACCTAATCACACAACTTCCTGGGACAGCAAGGGCAGCTGCCCCATGAAGGGGGGCTCTCGTCTGCTCTGAGCATCCTTGGCGGCAGCAATTCACACAAGTGACTCTCAGGAAGTGGACTACACCCTGGGCACGAGGGCATCATGACGAGGTGCCGGCCACCTGGACGTTACCCTGAAAACACTGGACTCAACTCAGGCGCCCTGACCACACTGCCCAGAGCCCAGAGATAGTGCCATGTGGGGCCTATTTCAAGCACAGGCAACGCCACAGGTAGGTCACTGAGAAAGGTCAGTGCAGCCCTGGGAGGTGTCCAGGTCAGCACCAGAGGCAGATCTAGAGAACTGCCCCGGGAAAGGCACCCCATCTCCTGAAGGTCCTGTCAGGCTGAGCAATGCATGCGCCCCACTCCCGACACGAGAGAGCGAGCAAATTACAGTCTGTGCCCAAAGCAGAGGTTAAACCTTGGTTTTCTTTTTACCACAGTATGTTCGTAAGATTCACTATCTTATTTCAAAGAAGAAAAAAAAGCAATTCTGTGGTAAAAATTTTGTGGGGCAAAATAAGTACTTGTACAAAAGTTGAAAAGTAATTTTATTGCAGGTATTTCCATATACAATGTTAGTGCAGTCTCTAAGATAAAGCCACGTCCCTGCCTTATAAAAACATTCTAGAACACCCTGGACACATTCATGTTACTCTTTTTAGTACCTGGGGGTTTGCTTTGGCTAGATTTTCTATTTTAACCCATGCTTCTTCTCGTTCTTTCATTTTTAGCTTCTCTCTGAAAAACAGCAAAATGTCATTGGTATTAGAGAAGTAAATCAAATAAAAAGGGTCAAAGGGTAGGACACGATCAGTTGTTTCCCTCCATCACTCTGTGCCTGCGCCTCGCACCTCAGAGGCAAGCCCAGCCTGGAGCTCGGACAGCACCAAGAGGAAGAGTCGTAACATGCTAAACCCATGATATGTCTAAGACAGTTGTGGGGGATCTACGTGGCCCCTGCTTGGCTGGCTCTTCCCAGAACCCAAGTCTGTGACCAAACGCTGGGAAGGGAGATGGCTCCACCCCAGGGCACCCCCCCCAGGCGTTGCCTGGGCCACCCTCCCTTTCGAGTGATGGCTTCTGAGAGCCCCGAGGCTGCTGGAGGACATGTGCTCTGGCCCGAGGTCAGGACGGGCCACTGTCCTCCTCCTCCTCCTGTGAAATCCCACACGCGGATTTCACTTATTTGTATTCCCCTCTTTCTCCCGCCAGTCTGCTCCCAACGTAAGCTTCTTAAGGGCCAGGGGCTGTGCCTGTTCTACTCACTGCTGTTGCCAGAACCTGAAATGGAGCCTGGCCTTCAGGCAGACGCAGTGGTCTGAAGAGTGAGCCTGACCCTGGCCACACAGTTCATGGTAATTTGAAACCAGCAGCTTCAAGGGACAAGCAAAGAATAAAGCCTGCCACTGTCCCTGCCGGACTCTGCACACATGATCTGAATAACCACACGCCTACTCTGTGCCTGCACACACGTGGCTCTGAAGTCCCTGGGCCATGTGGAGGATGCGGGCTGGGTTCTACAGACCCTGCACCTGTGCATCACCACGGCAGCCACATCAGGCTGGGTGAGGTAAGGATGCTGGTTCTCCACCGAAACCTGCCTCTGGGCGTGAGACATGCCTGCCGGGGTTGGGGGAAGCCCCCATGCCCTGCGACAGCGCAGCGTGACAGTCAGCACAAAGGCTGACTCCACACTCCAGCCCCAGGAGGACGAATCACAACGAATCACCAGGGCCTGGTTCTGCTTACGTGAAGAGTGACTCTGTGGATACACCGGTCTAGGGCAGGGGGCGGGATGGTTCCCAGGGCTGAGGGCTAAGAGAAGCAGTGGCTCAAAGGCACGACTTACTTCAGTTTCTCTGCTTTGAACTGCTGGGTGCAGTCATCAAAGAGCTTCTGGTTCATTTCCATGAAGAGCTTCAGTGCGTTGTAGATCAAGCCGTGTATCGTCCTGCAAGCGAGACCCGGCGTGAGACCTGGCTGCCCTGCGTCCTGCCCCCGGCCATGGC
Source organism: Talpa europaea (assembly GCF_964194135.1). Classification (NCBI taxonomy): domain Eukaryota; kingdom Metazoa; phylum Chordata; class Mammalia; order Eulipotyphla; family Talpidae; genus Talpa; species Talpa europaea. The sequence goes on from NC_140075.1 coordinate 113,447,041, forward strand.
TCCTGCCTGTGCTGTCAAGACCGGGCTTCCCTGTACTTCTGGCCTGGGGGCCTCGGCGTCCCTGGCTAACAGCAGCCAAGAGCCCCCCGCTAGCTCGGACACCGAGTAAGGTATGTTGTAGCTCGGACAAATGAGATCAAGACAAACTCAGTCATCAAGATAAAATGAGGTAAACGTCTGACTTTCAATCTTATTCCCTGAGGGCACAAACATCTGACTTTCAACCGTGCCAGGGCACCACTATGAAGCAGGAAAGTACCATGCAGGCCAGCTGACCAGCCTGGCACAGGCCCTAGCAGCCCCCTGACCGCTGCCCCAGAGGGACAAGCACCCCAGGACTGCGAGCAGCCAAATGGTGGTTGACACCATGGGCAAAGACTGTCGGCCCGTCGCCCCTGCCGGTCACACATGTCACACGAAGTCACACAGGGACTTCAGCCTCTGTCATCTCCTGCTCGGCTCAGTAAAAGCACCTCACAAAGAACAGGCTGTGAGAAGCGGTGTTCCAATGAGGCCCACTCGACCATGGCTGTGGGGTCCCCCACAGTGGCCCCTTCTCTACTGTCAGCACTGCTGCCAGCACCCGCCTGAAGCCGAGGCCCCGTAGACTCGCGCTCACGAAGGGGAAGGGCTGCCTTCCCCGTCTGCAGGACAGGGTGTGGGCCAGACCCAGCACTGCTTCCACCGCTTTCAGCTCCAACCCATGGTTATAGCACAGACAGGAAAGACGCAAAAGGAGAAACACGGTCAGACCCCTGCAGGGCCTGCGGCTGAGGCTCAGGCAGTGTCGGGGCCACCTACTCATCTCCACTCTCCAGCGGGCACTTCCCAGCCTCTCAGGGGGCTCATCCTGGCTCTGGGTCCCTACTATGTAGCGCCCCCTGTGGGCACTGAGCCCGAGCACCGTGGTGACCTACAGCTCCCAGAGGGAGGCTGGAAGGTGCCCCCAAGCTACGGTGGGACCATTCGGCATCCCCAAGCCCTACACTGGGTGGGCAGAGCTGGGGCCCTGCATGGCTGCTGAGGCCAGGCCCGCGGGAGCCAGCGTGGTTTGGTGTCTGCGTGCACCCCCACTCGCGCTCCTTTGAGTGCTGACCCTCACGTCCAGGCACTATCGCATACTGCACTGTGGACTCGGTAGGGGGCATCAGGGCAGCATCTACATCTAACTGATGCCTCAAAGCCGGAGCTCAGGCTGATGGGCGCAGCGTCCGCAGACACGCCTGCGCACACGCTACCGCTCACTTGTTCCAGTGGGTCTTGGAATTGCGGTACAGGGACGGGAACATGATGGGTAGGATCTTGGCCGCGTTGTCGCTGATCAGGCTCATGATGTACTCGTTGTTCCAGTAGTACAGCGCCCGCTCAGCCACCTGCAAGACATCAGCGGGCTGTGGAGCCGCTCGGCAGCAGCCTCCCAGACCCTGCACCGGGAGAAGTGACGCTGGGTAGGAGACTATGGTTCCCACAAGTGTGTCACTCCAGACCGCAGCCCTGAGAGCCTTTCGCAAGGATTTCTCATCCACAAGAGCATGGCCTCGCTCCACACTCCTGCAGCGTCTGGGCAGATGAAGGCCTGGGAGGGACTCATCCCTCCAGGGGCTTATCAGCGTGCATGACCAGGGCAGACATTCCCTGCCTCTCTGGGACTTCTGATGGGGATGGGACGCACCCTGGGGAGCTACTGAATTTACCTGAGGGAAATCATGCACCATGGCAGAGCTGGGATGGGGTGAGCGGGCCGGTGGGGGGAGGGGCTTTAGCTTAAACCCGTGGTCGTGGACATGACTGGGCTTCACTGGACCGTCACTACCCGCCACATAGAGCCTGCCCTGTCACTTGCTGGGCTGTTTGCCCTTACCCTTGTGGGGTTCAGTGACCTGTTTTCATTCCCATCCTGAGGGCCTGGAGGTCTTGCAGCCTTGTGGGGGTGCCACTCCTTTGTGGCACCCCAGACCTGACCTGGCCCTGCTGTCCAGTCCCCCACTCAGCTGTACTATTCCCACACAGATTTGTGCCTTGTTCAGGTGAAGTGACAGCAAACATCTGCTCAATGATACAGGGGTAGGGTGGCTGGCTGAGTGGAGGCGGATGGGGGCTGGGCGGGTTGGGGGCCCACTGGAAGTGGTGTGAAGGGTCTGAGGAGGCTAGGAAGAGGGGATAGAAAGTGACTCGTATGGAAGTGGGTGGTGACGACTGTCAGAACCACCAGCTCTTTTCAGAGGAGCAGAGTGAGATGAACGTCCATGCCAGAGCAGGAGCTGGTGCAGGGAGCGGCTTGGAGCGGAGCTGCCTCCCACCAGCTTCCAGACATGTCACTTGCTGCTGAGAATACTGGCATGCGCTGGGCACAGCGGACACAGGCAGGAAGTTTCACCCCGGAAAGCCAACTTTACTCACTGAGAAAGACATTTTCAGTGATGGGGACCAGCTGTGAAGGCATCTCATAGCAGACAAGCCCCAGCAGCTTGTTCCACAGCACAGCCAACACCGGGAGCTTAACGCTCCGCCCAGCCCCATACCTGGAAGTGCGGGCTGGAGACACATTTCGCCAGCTGCCGGAAGAGCGGCTCCATGATCTTCACGAACTCCGACGGCTCGATGACGTCCAGGATCTCCTCCAGTTCATTCAAGAACATCACTTCTTTTGGACTGTGGGTCTTTGGCCAGTATTTGAGGAGGGCCATCACCACCTAGGGACAAACAGCCCACGGTGAGCCCTCCACCCAGCCTCTCCCCGGAGAAGGCCAGCGCTGATCTTTCCAAAAATAACTGTAGATCTACTTTTATACACTGCAGAATCACACTTTTAATTTACGTGACTCACTCTTGGATTAACCACATTTCAATAGGTTCCTTTAAAAATAACAAATTATGGGCATTCAGAGCGATTAAGACCCACAGAGGAGTGCAGAGTGTGAACTGTGCAAGAGCCTGGTGCCAGGGAGGCTGCCCAGGAGGCCTGGCCACACGGGCATAGGTGGAATGTCCATTTCCTGCAGGTATTTGATGTTTACTTACACGTAAGTACGTGCATGTAGATGCACATCCACGCCTTGCCAAGTGCGCACATGCACATGCAAAGGTCTTCGTCACAGGTGAGGACCCCACGATCCTAGCCCGGGAGGCTGCCGTGAGGACTGTGTGGCCAGGGCCTGTGAACGCCCAAGTTGGGCACGGTAGGGCAAGCGTGCCCTCAGTTGAGCCCCATGGCACCCTGATTTGTGGTATGGGGGTGATACTCCAGGCCCAGGTCAGATGGGGAGCAAGTTCCCACTGGGCAGTGGTTCTTCTCCTGCTGTGTCCACACTGCCTACACCGTCCAGCCCACGCAGACGGCCCACCCACAGCACCGGATTTGACTCAACATGGATTACTAACATTCCTATGGTCTGACTCTCTTACAAGGCATGCCCCTACATGCAGGGACGCAGGAGTATGCATGCAAGACCCCGGGGCTGGTGGGGCGGGGGCCACCCCCACTCACAGCTGTACCTGCCATGGCAGCACGGACAGGGCGGAAAGGGGAGGTGCCCATCTGAGCAGCGTCCACTTAGGACAGTTCTGCTTTGGTGCTTCTGGCTCCTGGATGACACCCCATGGAAATCCAGAATTTATATAAAAAAGAACATGCTCCTAGCATAATCGTCTCTAAAAGGAATTCTTTTTACAAATGCATTATGGGCCTCCCCGGTGGCGCAACGGTTGAGCGCTGGGTTGCGAAGCTGCCCGCAGCCTCTGCAGCGCCGGTTCGATCCCCAGCTGCTCCCCGGCCAACGGAGGAGGGTCCCACATGGCGCGCAGACCTCTCCTGCCGCCCGCTGCTCCCCTCAGCAGTGTACTTCGGTCCTTCTGCCTGTTCTGCTTCCCACTCTGGCTCTGGTGAATTCTCTCACCCTCCCACACTTCTGACTGTACCCAGTGCTTGTATAAATAAATAAATCTTTAAAAAAAAAAAAAAAAAAAAAAAAAAAAAAAAAAAACAAATGCATTATGTGGTGATTTTCTCCTCCTTTTAGCTTAAAGGCACTGAACAGACTTCTACTGAGCTGCGACTGTGTCCGTGTTGGAGCCACTGTCAGGAAGATGACAGACGCAGAACACCCTCTAAGCCCAGCGCTCTGGCTGAGCTGAAGAGGCGTCTCACCAGACGGCGGGAACTGTGTGCTAAGAGGCAGCTGACCTGGCCACTCAGTGCCTCTGGAGGCTTGTGGCCTGTGGGTCCGTCTCAGGAGGCTCAGGTTTCGGGTCATCTGGCGCCCAGACCTGGCTAACCTTGCTGGCTGTCTCACAGGGCGAGGCTGGGGAGGGTGCTGGCGCATATGCGTCTTACTGCACGCTGCTTGCAGCCTCCGGACGCTAGCTCTCAGCGACCTGCGTGGCAGCCCTCACCCTGCAGAGGCTGGTGAGCCTGGTAGGCTGCGGCCTGAAGTCCTGGGCACCTGTCCTGCCTTAGCACAGCAGGATTTGGCCCCACCACGCCACAGAGCCAAACCCAACCGGTCTGAGGAGATGGGTGGCGCCCACCGAGGGGGTTCTTCTTCAAGGGCTGCCCTCCCTCCTGCCACCAACAGCTGCGCCACAATGCTGCAGGCCTTCAGTGCCGTGCCCTCTGCAGTGATGTCTCAGTTACAGTCACAAGAGGTAGCAACAAAGTCTTTGAAGTGGATTATACATCAAAATATCCCACGTCTGGACAAATGCTGACTTTGGAGTCCTCTAGGTCTCTGTGGGGAGAGGCATGGTCCCCCGCCTGCACAGCCCCCCGCAGCGCTGCCCCTTGCTGACAGGCTTTGAAGGCTGAAGGGAGCCCAGACACCTCCATGTCTTTGTGAGATGCGGGGCTTAAGGATGTGCAAGGCAGGGGAGGCAGCTTCAGCGTGGGGAATGGACTGCGTTCTTTGTGGCAGGCGCACTGTCTGCTGCACTATGGGAGCTGGGAAATGTGGTGTCTGCGGGCTCTGGGCCTGTGGGGCGAGGCAGTTTGGGCTGCGCTGGAGGCGAGGGCCCAGTTGTCATGAGTGGGGGCTGTAGACACGAACCACCTTTGTCATTTTCACGCCACCTGCAGGTCAGAAGCCTGCTGGCTGAGGCTTGCTAGGGTGGGCTCAGGGTTGGGGCTCTGCGGACACCGGGAGGACTAGGGGCCATGGAGGGCCTGGGAGGTGCCTGGTCCCAGAAGAGGCCGGGCACCCTGCAGCATCTGCAGTGTGCATGGGAGCACACACGAAGAAAAACCAGAGAGGACGACTTGGGACACTTTTTGTTTCCCTCTTTATCCCTGAAGTGGACAAGACCGGGTGTGTGTGAGAATTCTTTACGCCTTCTCCAGGAAAGCGTGCACCCTCCAGCGTGGAGGCTGTCAAACATAGACGGAGAAATCAGGACAGTGTTGCCGCTGCAGAGAACAAAGCTATGAGGCGTCTTCCTGGGAGTGCTGGCCCGTCTCTCTCCCCTAACCATGCCCTCACTCTAGCTAAGGGGGATGGAAGCAGCATGTTCCAGGCTGGACTGGAGTAAGTACTTTGGTGATGCTGAACTCTGTGGATTTGATCCACTTCCTGGGAGGCTTCCAGAATGTCAGACAGAGCCCAGCTGGAGGTGTGTGGAGACTCCTGGGGGCAAGTGCGGGAAGGGGTACTCTGGGCTGCAGCTAAGGGCCACATCCTGAAGGGCTCATCTTGCAACTGAGGGTAAGACAGGTCTGCCCACCGGTGCCCCAGCAGGACAGGACGCGGCCTCAGCAGACAGCATGGCAGGAGGGCACATGCAGCTTGCTCCTCCTGCACTTTCACTTTTATGATCTCGTAAGAAAACCATGAAAGAGGTAAAGGGACAGAAAAGACTCAGGAATTACAGTATTTATTTTTTCTATCTAAGTAGCAGCTTTTAGAAAAAGAGTATTCTAACATCTAGACTGGCTCCTAATACGTCTTTGTTTAACCAAGAGGAAACGAACCTAGAGATGTCGCCAAAGCAGCTGCGGGACAGCAACCAGCAGCACTTGCTGGAAACGCGACCCGAAGCCTGCAGGAGGTCCCACCTCCCGCCCATAGGAGGCTGGAACCAGAAAGCGGAAAGTGAGCACGGGCTAGACACCGCCTGGTGTGGGGACCCTGGACGCCAAGTGTGTGGCTGCGGGTTGTGCCCGGTGTGGCTGCCGCCGCCGGCAGTTCTGTGTTTTGGGGGTGCCCGCAGGGACTGAAAGCAGGACCTGAGCAGAGACCTGCAGGCCCCATCACAGCAGCCACACAGGGCAGCTCCGTGCACAGCTACATGAGGGACACCCATGGGCACAAGGGAAAGGCGTGGCACGGGCCCTGCCGGCCGCAGCTGTGGGCACTGCATTGGGTGAAATGAGCCGGGATGTGGGACACGCACCCATCGCCCTTTCCTCCAGGCCCCTGGGGACAGAGCCGGCTAGTAGGGTGCGGGGCAGGAGAAGCTGGGGGTGCTGGGGATGGGGCACTGGGAGGGGCCGGGGTGTAGGGCAGGATGCATGGGGTGCTGGGCGCGGGGCCTTTACTGGAGCAACAGTGTCCCTGTGGTGGCCGTGCCAGGCTGGAGTGGAGAATGCCACTGAATCATATAGTTCAAGCGGCCCAAACCAGCCAGTTGTAAGTTATACATATTTACCACAATTAAAAAATGAATCAAGAATATGCCAAACCCACCGTGCTCTACCTTGGCTGGGCGGCCTACCTGGTATATCTTCCTGCAGGTCGGATTAAGAAATAGTATCCTCAGAGGCTTGATCTGCACCTGACATGCCTGGCTTTTAAATCTAGGCCACATGGCCTTTTCATGTTTAATGAAGATAAAGTTGAAGATAAAGTTCCAAGAAATCCAGAAAGCTAAACATGATGGACATCCTGGCCTCCCGGCGCTGTGGAGCACGAGTGGCTGTCCCCCCTACCAACCCCCACCTCCGACCCCAGAGGGCATGTCCTCGAGGCACTGCTCCCAGACCCGCCACCCCACGTCCCACCATCCCCACGGCCCAGGCCTGCCTGATGGGTGCTCACCGGCTCCGTGAGAGTGCTGTCCTTCTCGAGGAACTGCACCACGCAGTACGCCAGCTGTGAAGCCAAAGAACAGTGTCACCACCCGCAGGATCTGTGAGCTGCTGGGCGTCCCTGCGGTCCTGACAGACCTTTCTCTGGGGAGACCAGGACCTGGGGCCTGCCCGGGGACCACTCTCCATGGGTCGTTGTCTCTGTGACAACGTTGTCTCTCTGCCACACACGTAACTGTGATCAGATGGCCATGAAAGGTTAAAAAGCCGCAGCTCTCAAAAGGCACAACCCCACCCTGGCCGGCTCCCAGTCTCAGACACGATGTGCCCTCACCCCAAGACGGGTGTCACATTTACTCACGGGGCTCCCACCAAGGGGCCTCCCCAATGCTTCTTCATGCTCTTCCCTACGCTTAATTCTCACCTCTAATTCCCCACTCCAGAGGCTATTATGACTCCCTCAAGAGAACTCTACCTCCTCAGCCCTCAGTGGTTCCAGGGTTGGATGCCAGCCGGGAGGCGACCTGGAGAAGACGTGCTCCAGGTGGAGTGGGGGTGGCCCTTACCTGGGGATGGTAGACACTCAGAGACTTCACTTTGTGCAAAGGCAGCAACACCTTCAATAAAAAAATCTTGTGTTCTTCTTTGAGTGGTAAGGCAAATCCATTGATTATGCTGTGAAAACAGAAATGACTCAAAGTTTGAATATTTACAAATGAAAATAATAAAAACTTGGTGTTTTGCTTTGTTTCTGTTCCCAGTGTGGGAGCCAGGGAGCGAAGGGGTTGCAGAGAAGAAGGTAGAGACAGGTTGCAAAGAGCATGAAACACCTTCCCGAGCAGTCACCTGCACTTCTGTGACTGCGTCACACAGTGCCACCCAGGGAGTGCGTCACAAGGACTGGGCTGCTTAAGGTGGGGACCCCATGCCAGGACTACTCACACACACCACCTTCCCTCAGCCTGCACCTGTCTTTAGCAATTCACACTTTCTCTGAGAAATTCTTGCTCTTGACTCTGTGTGTGTGTTGAAGATCAGTGAGTGTGTGTGTGTGTGCGCACGCACTTAAGATCAGTGAGAGCTGCTTCCCCCACAGAGAAAGGAGGACCCATCACTCCCAACCTGCAGTGTCACCTCCAGCATCAAGGGCCTCTCATCAGGCAGGTGCAGACAGAGCTCCTGGGAGCTGCGGGGGAGTCAGAGCAGCCCTTGGACTCCTCTGTGGTCCTGGGCCTCAGGCACGTGGCCTCCGGCGCCCATCGAGAACACTCACCCACTTGGGCCACCCTCAAGGCCAGGCCTCTTCTGCAAGGGTGAGGCATGGGTCCAGTGGGGGGCGCTGAGGCCAGGGGAGACACGTGGCAGGGAGGCTGACAGGAGACAGCCTTGGGGGTGACTACTATAGCCCCTTCTGCACCAGGACAGGGGAGCAGGAGCAAACTTGGGGCACCGCCGAATGGCGCGGCCAGCAGGTGGGCCACTCAGCGTGCACTGGCGGAGATGGCCTGCTGGCACGTGGGGCTGGGTGAAGATGTCTCCACGAGGACTAACAGCTTCTCAAGTCACATCTAGAACAGTGAGGGGGGTTCCCCAGAACTGCTGGCCAGATCAACCAGACCACAAAGGGGTCCTCCAGGCACACTCTCTGGGAATCACTGAGTATGTGACTCCCGCAGGACCCAGGACCCCAGGCTGCTAAGAAGCGCAGAAGGTCAGTGGCAGGCTGGCGGGGGCAATAAGCACTTCCCAGCTTAGCAGCTGGGGAGTCCTGTCTGGGGAACGTGTAGGAGGCCTGATAAAAACCTGTAGGTCACTGATTTGAGAAAAAAAGACAGCAAACAAGAACTTTACTTGGATTAAGATGAAATTTTCAAAGTGTTAACTACTTTGCAAGTGTGATGAAAACTTTAAGAAGTCAAAGCAAAGTAGAATGAGCTTTTACTATTCAAAACCCAGAATGTGTAATAAAAGACCTGCTCCTCTTGGCTGAATGGGAAACCTTCCTCACGTAACTATTTTTAACACTGCCCTTGAGAAAAGAATCGCAGTTGTGTTTCCACAGGATTGCCACCGCCGACAAGTATAGCACCGCCAGCGGGTGGGGGCGCCTGGTGAGACCCTGGGGCCCGGTGACTGCCCCACCCCGTGCTGTTGCACTTGAGCCCTCACAGGATGGGCTAGTGACCCTGCTCCAGAGAGTGGCTGGGCTCAGCCCGGGGGCTCCTGCTGTGACTTCTGTGCCAGGCCCTTGGCAGCGAGAGCAGAGAGGACTCACCTTCCCAGTATCTCCAGCAGCTCTGCTATGCCGTTGTGATGCTCTGTTTCATAAATAAACCTGGAGGAAGCAATGGCATTGAGAATTAGGTGCTGAAATAGCAGCTGCAAAGGGCAAAATCCTCTCAATAAGGGAAGTGCTTTAAGGTGGCCACCTGGCCTGGCTGAGGGTAGGGACCAGGTCCCATTGCCACTGTGTCCCCAGTGCTGGGACTGAGCCTGGTATCTGTCTCATGCTTGAAACACATCTGGTGAATAAACTGGGACAGGGAAAGGAAAAGGTCTCCTCCAAGGACTCCAGGAAAGCCACCGCCAGCTCTGCCTGCCCCCTTCCTGCCTGTGGGAAGGACGTGGTTAGCTCAGAGACAGTTCTCGGCCCAGAACAGAGTATGGCTGGTAGGAAGCCTGATGGCAGGTCCACAGTCCTCCTGGGACAGTGGGGCAGTTGCTGACAGCACAGACATGAAATGTCCTGAAGGCCTGGAATCACAGCCCCATATTGCAAGTGACCAGTCATTGTGGCTGGGCCCAAGTTATCCCAAGGGAAAGTTTCCACAGGTCTTGAAAAATGGGAGCATGGAGAGGCCAGAACATGGCCTGTGAAATGGGGCAGGAGCAGAGGCGGGCACACTGAGACAGTCCCACTCAGCCTGGCAGCCTCAGGGGTCAAGAACGTGCTGGTGAGGCCGGGCGTGGGCTCCCCGTGCCCCTCACGCCCTATGCTACTGCAGCCGGGGCCAAATGCGCCTGAGGGCAGCCAGGCTCTCGTGGTCCTGCCACGTGGATGCAGCTGTGACAAAATGCTGTCTGAGTCCCCAACTGCTCGTTTTATTTGCAGAACTTAAGGGTGGTCAGCCCCGGGCCTTGGGAACCCAGAAGGACCATGTCGCGCCGCGGGCCAAGGCTGAGCAGTGGCGGCACGCCACCAGCCGTGACAGGCGTGCAGGGACGGCTCCAGGGGCAAAGCTAGCTTGCATCCTCTGTCGACACTGCTCTGTGCACTCCTTACTGCGAATCCTTTTAACCTGATGTGAAGCGGGGCTGACCAAGAGCAGGAGCATGGTTCTCCTTATGGTAGCAGGAGGCAAAAGGGCCAAGTGGGAGGTGGAGCCAGGCTGTGGCTGCCTATGCGGTGTCCTGGAGGGCCTCACTGGGATGGTGGGTGGTGGCCTGCATCCCCGCTCCTCTGTGGTCTGGGCTTTCATTGGCCAGTGGCTCTGACTGACAAGAAGGGGAAAGCAGGTTGTGGTCTGTGGCCTGGCAGGGAAGCCCATGTGTGTACAGGCCCAAGTCAGTCACAGGTGCAGGCAGGGTGGAGCTCGGAGAGCCCAGGACACCCCGCCCGCCTCGAAGCCAGAGCACCGTGTCCACGGAGCCCAGGTGAGGTGGGGAGGGGTGGCGTGAGTCACAGAGCTGCATGGGGCCTCAGCAACATGCTCACCGTGACTGTCCAGCAAGAGAAAAGACGGCCAGAAAACAGAACTAAATGCCCTGCCTGGCTCTGAACACTGAGTGAGAACTGAACCAATTACTAATAATTTCTGAATAACCATTTACTTCAGTATCTCAGTTATTAAATTGGGCAGTTTTGGGCTGGAGTTGCTCCCCGCCCCACCAGTGCAGCCAGTCTATGGTTCTGCTTCCTGAACATAACCCATGTGCTGAGAACACACCCAATTAATTTGAGACTGAATTTAGACTGCACCTGCTCTGTGCTATTCAGACAACACACCGTGTGTTTCCACAGCTAAGCCCTCCAGTGACCTTGCGTGAAATGCTTCACGAGACAGGAGTGTTAACGCTGTAGCCAACACCATGTCTTTCTCGGGGTTCAATCATGTGCCTAGCTAGCCCTGCTCCACGATACAGTGGGGTGTGGGCAACATGGGTTGGGATCACAGAAATGCCACACACACCGCTCGACCACACAGAAATGCTGCGCCAGGTGTGAAGGTGCAGACAGACAGAAGATGACACAGAAGGGCAGGTGGGGTGGCTTTAAGGGTTGCAGGTGGGGCGGCGGGGGGGGTGGGCAGCGAGAGGGTCTGGCGCTGGGACCTAGACTGCCCGCTGAGCTCCTGCCTACCCACCTTGCCCCTCCTCTTCCTTGCCCTCTCAATGGGTCTCTGGTTAGTGCTTCATCCAGGTGGTGGCAGTTGCCCTCACTCAGGCTGTGCAGCCAGATAGCGTGGCACCTGCCGTTTTCTTACGTCACAGGGGAATGTCAGTGCCAGATGTGACACCATGAGCTCCCTGGACTAGAGCACCGAGTCCAACCTCTGTAGCATGTGCTCTGCTGGTGAGCTTTCTGGGGCTGGCAGACACTACACTAATGGGTATTTATCTGGTGCACCACGAGGCCTGGACCCAGGCTGGCCCAGGGCATGGGACAGCCCCTCACACCGCCTCACAGGAGGCAGCATGTCCCCACACTGGGGACTGTCCTGGTGGAGGGGTATTTCTGGAAGTCTGGGAGAAGGGCTGGCGGAAAAGAAAATTCCAGGAGGACCACAACCGGGTAGCTAAAGTGCTGGCGTGGGAGGAAGCTGAGAGGGAAAGAGGGATTGGGAGCTGGGCCTGACACCTCACCAAAGAGCACCTGCACCCATGCCACCCAGGGGCAGGCTGGAGGGCGTTAGGATCACAAGAATTGTCGAGAGGCAGCAGCCAACCAGATGAAGGAGGACCTCAGTAAGCGCTGCACTTGAGGTGCCTCTGGAATGTTCTTCCATGAGCTGTGGGGCAGCCCCTCCATCCTGTGAGCTCAGACAGGGTCACTTCTGGGCCAGCTCCCCAGTCACTGGCGCCCGTGGTCCTGCCTTGGGCTGCTCTGGCCAGCGCCCCTCTTCTAGGGCACACGGGGTGCTGCCACCCCAGGACAGGTGCCTGACACTCAGTGGGGAGATGAGTGGGCGGGGAAAGAGGCAGCAGCTCTGGGCAGGCTGGTTCTCCCACCCGTCCTGAGACCATGCTTAGTGAGGGCAGGGGCTGGGCCTGCCGGCTCAAGAGTCGGGTGTAGACCAGGCCACCCATGCCCACCCAGCAGGCCGCGTAACCAGCCTCACGGGCCCTCGCACCGCATCCCAGGAACGCCGAGGACGAGGCTGCCGGGCAGCAGGGTGGGCCGCGCGCACTGACTTACCTATAAAATATATTATTTATCTGTTTTCTGATGTAAGCTCTTAAGCCTAAGAATTTTCCATAGATTCTGTGAAGGGTGGTTTTAAGAAAATCTCTCTCTCGAGGATCTTCACTGTCAAAGAGCTCTAAAAGCTTCAAGAAGAAAAAGACACTCAGTGACTCCGCATTGCTGCAGATTGGGGCTTCGTGCTTAGCTAGTTGGCGCCTTACCTGCAATACAAACTTCTGATCAATATATTTCTTCGCTATATTAGGTTGGAAATCTGGAGACTCTAAAAATCTTAAGAAAAATTCATAAACAAGCTAGGAAGAAGGAAAAACAACAATGAGTCAAATATCCTGGTATTTTTACAAAGACAAAAACACCCCGTGAGTGGAATCTGCTGTCTGTAAATACTAACCTCTTAAAAAGTCAGGAATCCATAGAATTAACACAAATCAATGTGGCTTTGTTACAACTGATGATGGTGATTTTTTTATTTAACTAAGAACCAGAGACAACCCCCCAATCTGGACGAACCCCCCACCCACCACTCCTTCCCTGGGCACGGGGCCTGTCTGCTGGCCACAGCCCACCTTGCCGGGCAGAAAAGTGGCCACTCGCTTCAGCCGCTGCTTGTGCCCTCCACTGTGGTGAGGCCACCGGCCGGCTCTTGGCTGACAGCTGTCAGGGGCACAGCTTGGCTGCCTGCTCACTCACCCCACCTGCCGGCTTTCCTAGCCATGAGGGCCTGACAGGCAGCTGCTGTCTGGTTTGCAGCGGGCCATGCCATGTGGGTACTGGAGCGTGGTCGGCTGTGCAAGTTTCACCCTTATTTATACAATCATCACTTTTACTCCATTGGGCATGTCCAAACAAGATTTATGTCTTTCCTACTTAAACTGGACATCTTTATCCCGGGACGGCCTTGCAACACAAGTTTCCATGGCTGATGTCACCATGTCTCAATCACGCTGCTGGGGGCCCCGGCAGAGTCCGGCCTGCCTCCCCTGCCTAGGGCCGCATGCTGTGGTGGTCATGCAGACACCCAGGGCAGGGAGGGGGTTTATGCCAGGATATCCCTCCCTTGCCTTCTCCCTCACGGAGCTCCTTCTCAGGCCTCCCCTCTCCACAACCCACTCCAGAACCAGCTGAGACCTCCCCACTGAGCACTGCTCACTCTCTGCTCACGCTTGGCCCATGGCCTCAGGGTCAGCCTCGCCCATCAACCCTTCTCCCACAAATGTGCCCGCATGCTTGGGGCCACGGGGGGCACACCATCAATCGATGTGTGCAGATGGGGGAAAGGTTTGCCAACTTCCAGCCTCGATTCCACAGCAGCAGTGAGGCAGTCGCTTCCATGGGAACATGCCAACCTTGTGTATCTTAAGTCTGTGTCGGCATCCCACATCAAAGGAGCAAGAACTCTCCTGCTGCTACATACGGTCCTGGCAGGCGGGATCTGCAGGGTCTTGGCCACTGGCACCGAGGCCCACTGCAGATAGCCATACCTGGTCCCGCCCGACTCGGGCCCTCCCAGGGTTGGTACCTGCAGGTGAGGCCAGGCTGCTTCTAACGTCGGCTCATCTTCCTCTGGGTCAAATTCTGCTCCCGTAGGATTGGAGGAAGGTGGTAACGTTCGAAACATGTTAACTGCAAACTAAAATCCACATATTCTATAATTATAACCAGGACATGAAAAATATTTACAGAGAACATTTGAAAAAACTTAAGTAATTCTAGGAATAGCTGCTTCCAGAGATTATCAGGCTCCTTTTCTCATCCCCAGAAGCAGGGTGGGGCCCAAGGAGACGACGGCTCAAAACTGCACTTGGTCACAGACAGACGGCCACTGCGAGCTGCTTGCCCCCAGCCGTCTACCTCTCCGACGACAGGTGGGCAGGCCAGGGTCTCTGCAGGATGGGAGACCCGTAAGCCAGGGAGCATGTCCCAAGGGCCAGCAAGAGAAGGGTGTGATTGCGAAGGAGACACGGGGATGAAAGAACTGGAAACGATGGACAGGCATTGCTGCCCCATGCTGGGTAACACCTGACGCCGGGCTCCTCAACACCCCTGCACGCAACGGGGAGAGAACAGGGGCCATTTCCAGAGAGAGGGCAGCATGTTAGCAAGGATGGCCGGCTGTGAGCCCAGGACTGGACACTGCAATTTCTCTGAGTTGTCTGGACTTACAAAAACCTGAGTAAGGAGCAATTCTCAGGGAGTGGCTAAGTCCCTCGTCTGACCCACCTTTTCCTCTGATTTCCACTTTTTTTTTAAAAAAGATTTATTTATGCATACAAGAACTGGGGTACAGGTCAGAGATGCGGGGGCGGGGTGGTGGTGAGAGGATTTACCAGAGACCAGGGTGGGGAACAGAACAGGCAGATCTACTGAAATACACACTGCTGAGGGGAGCAGCAGGGAGAGAGGAGAGGTCTGCTCCACCGTGTGGGTCACCTCCCTGGCAGGCCAGGGATCAAACTCGTGCTGCAGTGGCTGCCGAGAGCTTGACAGCGCTGTCTTCAACCCCTGCGCCACCAGGGAGGCCCCGATTTCCACTTTCATGTGCCTGTCACCTCTCCAGGCTCCATTTATTTTCAACGTCATAAAAATCTGTGTTTTAACAACACGTGTTTTCTAGTAATACCTAAAACTCTTTAGAGCACGGTCCATTTTAATGCCCATATGGTTAATATGGAAAGTTAAACTTCTAAATAAAGCACCATAAACACTGACAGATTAGTGATATATAAAAAAAGTTTGTTTCTGGGGCCTCCCCGGTGGCACAGCGGTTGAGCGCTGGGTTGCGAAGCTGCCCGCGGCCTCTGCGGCGCCAGTTCGATCCCCAGCTGCTCCCCGGCCACCGGAGGAGGGTCCCACATGGCGCGCAGACCTCTCCTGCCGCCCGCTGCTCCCCTCAGCAGTGTACTTTGGTCCTTCTGCCTGCTCTGCTCCCCGCTCTGGCTCTGGTGAATTCTCTCACCCTCCCGCGCTTCTGACTGTACCCAGTGCTTGTATAAAACAAACAAACAAATAAATAAAAACATGCCTCTATTAAAAAAAAAGTATTAAAAAAAAAGTTAAAAAAAAAAGTTTGTTTCTGGTACCATCAGTTTATAACTCACTTTTCCTTCATAGTAGATTTTAGTATAATTAGTTACCTTAGTGAATCTTGGAACCTCGCAAGTTCCAGTTACAGAAATGGCTCCCCATTCCTCCACAACCCAAAGCGCACAATCAGAATGCCCGACAGGAGAGGTAAAATCCAGCCCCACAACAGGGTCCAGTTGTCAGCGGGAGTCCAGGGCAAACCAGACGCTCAGGTCTCCATGCTGGCAAGGACCAAGCTCAAGTGCCACATCACCCACTTTGCTTCTTCCTGTCTTTGCTGTTGATATTGAACTGCAAACTTCAGCATCCTTTTTTAACGCTTTCACTCTTCCATCCACCAGCTACAAAAGCCCTGAGTGTAACATGTTCTCTGTGCCGCCTGAGATGAGCTGACATGCTGGTAACTACAGACAGATGTAGAAGATACAGGGGTGGAAGGAATGAAAATAGTGGGGAAATTCAGAAACAAGTAATCCAGAAAATCTTTTAGTAAAAATATGAGTACTGTTCCTAGGACATAACGAGAAGGAAAAAAGGTTTGGAACCTCTGAATGGTGTGTGTGTGCAGGCTCTGGTGAGGCTGTGCCAGGTGTTGCCAGGAGGACAGGACACCTCCTCAGTCATGCTCCCATGTCTCAGGGGCTGGAGTAGTGAGGGCCTTTTCCTGCCCTCTTGCCCCAAAGTCCACTGACGAAAGCGAGGAGACGCTGTGAGTCCACCCACTAAGCAAAGGTCATACCCTGAATGGGCCTCAATTTCTCCAGGGCTGTGGGGGCAGCAGAACTAGTCCCTTCCTGGGCTATGGAAATGTGGAGGGGGTAGTCAGAGTTGAATCTGGGGTCTTTATGTGGGCAAGAGAGTCACCCAGAGATTGGGGGTGGCTTAAAGGGCAAAAAATAATTAAAAAATGATAATGAATACGTACATTTCAATAATTACCCAAAATATTAATGGTCTAAAATCACCAATTAAAATGTATATAGTGGCTGAATGGATCAAGGAAACAAAACCAACTTTTTATTTCCTATAGGAAACTCATTTTAGCTCTAAAGACAAATATAGGCTCAAATTAAAAGAAGCTAACCCTACAGGCAAATGGTAACCTAAAAAAGGCATATAGGCATACTTATATGAGACTTCCAGCTAAAAGAGATAATAAGAGACAGGAATGAACATTATATAATTATTAAGGGCTTAATACACCAAGATGATATAACACTTATTAATATATATGAGCCAAATGGTGAAGCATCAAAATCAAGCAATTCTTTATTATTATTTTTTTTAAAGATTTATTTTTATTTATTTATTCAAGAACTGGGGTACAGGCCAGATGCGCGGGAGGGTGAGAGGATTCACCAGAGACAGAGCAGGGAACAGAACAGGCAGACTGACTAAGTACACTGCTGAGGGGAGCAGCGGGTGAGACAGGAGAGGTCTGCTGCGCCATGTGGGACCCTCGCTAGCCGGCCTGGATCGAACCAGTGCTGCAGAGGCTGCGGACAGCTTCACAGTATGGCGCTCAACTGCCTGCGCCACCAGGGGAGGCCCAAAATCAAGCAATTCTTAATAGAACTAAAAAGGAATACTGAAGACAACACATCAATAGTAGGGGATTTTCACACCCCACTTACAACCAGGGACAGATCAACAAAAGAATAAATTAGGAAACAAGAACCCTAAATGACAAACTAGACCAGATGGGCTCAATAGACATTTATAGAACATCCCACCTTAACAGAGAATTTACAGAATTTACCTTAACAGCAGAATTTACTCTCTCAAGCACACATGGAACATTCTCAAGAACAGGCTCTATGTTGAGACAGAAATCAAATGTCAACAAACGTATGAAGAGTGAAATCATACTAAACATCTTCTCTGATATAATGCTCTAAAACTAGAAATCAACCACAAGAAGAAAACTGGAAAAACCTCAAACATGTGGAGATTAAGCAACATGCTTCTCAATAATCATTGGGTCAATGAGGAAATTAAAGCAGAAATCAAAAAAATATGGAGGCGGGGCCTCCCCGGTGGCGCAGCGGTTGAGCGCTGGGTTGCGCGCGCGCTGCCCGCGGCCTCTGCGGCGCCGGTTCGATCCCAGGCTGCTCCCCGGCCACCAGAGGAGAGTCCCACATGGTGCGCAGACCTCTCCTGCCGCCCGCTGCTCCCCTCAGCAGTGTACTTCGGTCCTTCTGCCTGCTCTGCTCCCCGCTCTGGCTCTGGTGAATTCTCTCACCCTCCCGCGCTTCTGACTGCACCCAGTGCTTGTATAAACAAACAAACAAACAAATCAATAAAGTGCCTTTCTACTTGTAAAAAAAAAAAATATGGAGGCAAAAATGACGGTATGAGTTATCAGCACTTATGGAATACAGCAAAAGTGATGCTCAGAGGAAAGTTAGTAGCTATACAGGTTTACAGCAAGAAATAGGAAAAATCTCAAAAACCAATTTAACCCTACACCTAAAGGATCTTGAAAAAGAACAACAAATGAAACCAAAAGTTAGGAGGAAGGAAATAATGAAGGACAGAGCAGAAATAAATGAAACTGAAACCAAAAAGATGAAGTTAAAAAAAAAAAATCAACGAAACCAAGAGGATTGCACCGAAGAGAAAAAAAATGGCCAAACTTACTTACACTTAGAAAGAAAAGAGAAGCTCAAACTCCGAAATGAAAGAGCAGAGATTACAATGGCCACTACAGAGACATTTGGGACTGGGAGAGACAGTGATGGGCTATACGCTAGTACATTCCACTACCTGGAAGAAAGGACACATTTTTAGAATATAGCCTACCAAGACCAAACCAGGAAGAAATAGAAAACTTGAACAGAACAATCACAATTATGGATACTGAAACAGTAATAAAAAAAATCTCCCAAAAACAAAGTCTAGGACCAGATGGTTTTGCCAGTGAAGTCTACCAAACCTTCAAAGAGGAACTAAGGTCTCAAACTCCTCCAAAAAAATTGAGGGTATACTTGCAAATGCATTCTACGAAGGCAACATTAATAATAAAACTAGTCAAGGACGTCACATATGTACATGCACCTGCGTGCGCACACACACGAGAGAAATTACAGACCAGCATTGCTGATGAAAACTCATGCAAAAATTGGGCCTCCCCTGGTGGCGCAGTTGTTGGGCGCTGGGCTGCGAAGCTGCCCACAGCCTCTGCAGCACTGGTTCGATCCCCGGCAACCGGCGAGGGTCCCACATGGCGCGCAACCTCTCCTGCTGCGCCTGCTGCTCCCCTCAGCAGTGTATTTCATCAGTCTGCCTGTTCTGTTCCCTGCTCTGGTGAATTCTCTCACCCTCCCGCGCTTCTGACTGTACCCAGTGCTTGTATAAATAAAAAAATCTTAAAAAAAAAAAAAACAAAACACACACACACACATAAGTTCTCAGCAAAATACTAGAAAACCAACAAAATATGTTGAAAAGATAATATGCCATGACCAAATGTGATTTATTCCAAGTATGTAAAGATGGTTCACATATACAAGTCAATTAATGTAATTTATCACATCAACAAGAGGAAGGACATATGATCATATCAACAGATGTAGAGAAACCACTTTAAGATTCAGTACCCATTATGATAAAAACTCAAAATGGGGATAAGAAAGAACATATCTCAACAAAATAAAGACTGTATTGTACAAACCCACAATGACTCTCATACTCAATGGTGAAAAACTGAAAGTTTTTCTTCTTTTTTTTTTAAAAGCAGAACTATAATTAGTGAACTTTTTTTTTTCCGAAGATTTATTTATTTATACAAGCACTGGGTACAGTCAGAAGCGTGGGAGGGTGAGAGAATTCACCAGAGCCAGAGCGGAGAGTAGAACAGGCAGAGTGACAAAGTACACTGCTGAGGGGAGCAGCGGGCGGCAGGAGAGGTCTGCGTGCCATGTGGGACCCTCACCCGGTGGCCGGGGATCAAACCGGTGCTGCAGAGGCTGCGGGCAGCTTCGCAACCCAGCGCTCAACCGCTGTGCCACCAGGGAGGCCCTGAAAGTTCTTCTTTTAAGATTAGGAGCAGGGGGCTTCCCTGGTGTCGCAAGGGGTTAAGACACAACTATGAAGCTGTTCGCAGCCTCTGCAGCACCAGTTTGATCCCCGACCAGCTAAGGAGCTACCCACATGGTGCAGCAGACCTCTCCTGACTCGCTTGCTGCTCCTCTCAGCAGTGTTATTTCCCCACTCTGTCTCTGGAGAATCTTCTCACCCCTCACACCTCTGGCCTGTACCCCAGCTCTTATATGCATAAAATAGATAAATCTTAAAAAAAATAAGATTAGGAGCAACTTTATTTAAAATTAAAGCTCTTAGAGCAATTAGAGAACACTAAAAAATAAAAAGACTCGGAACTGGAAAAGAAATGAAACTATTACTATTTGCAGACCACATAAAATCATAGAAACCCCAAAAAATGACGAGAGACAATAAATGCTGTCACAAATTCAATAGACAAAGATCTGTTGCACTTCTCTATGTAAATGAGCTAGAGGGAAAGGAAAATTAACAAATCCATCAAAAAGAATTGAAGAATTGAAGTATATGAATAAATTTGACAAAGGTGAAAAACCCATACAACAAAAACTATGACATTGTTAAAAGTAGAAGACACAAAGAGATGGGAAGAAATTCCATGTTCATGGATGGGGAGAATTAACAGTTAAAATGGCCATATGATCTAAAGCAATATATAGAGTCAATGTAATCCTTATCAAAATTCTAATCACATCTTTTAAGGAAATAGAAAAATAATAAAATTTATATGTAACCATAAATAGCTAAGGCACTCTTGAGGAAAAAAAAAAAACAACAAAACAGAAACATCTGTTACCCAACTCTGAACAATATTACAAAGTGACAGTAATTGAAACAGTAGGGCACTGTAATAAAAAGACACATGGTTCAATGGAACAGAATCAAGGGCTCAGAAATAACCCCCCACACACATATCAACACTTAATCTAAGACAAAGGTGTCATGACCATACAGTGGAGTAATTTCTTCAACAAATGGTGTGGGGAAAACTGGACACATGTAAAAGAATGAGACTGGATCACTCTTAACTCAAGACACAAAGATAAATTCAAAATGGATGAAAGACCTGAAAGTAAGACCCAACCATAAAATACATAGACAAAAACATATATTTTCCACGTTATCAGCCTTAGAGACGGCTTTGGTGACTCCACCCCGATGGAAAGGGAAATGAAAGCAAAACCAATGATGTCAGATTAAAGCTTCTGCGCTGTGAAAGAATCAACAGTTGACTTGGGCACAATGTGCTGGCCCAGTGCAGTGGGCTGGCCATTAAGCAGGGGCAGCAGGGATAGTCAGAGCTCCTGGAGCCCAATCTAAGAATCCGAAAGCACTGCAGGTGGCCCTGCCAGAAGCCAGATGTGGAGTGCACTATCCACCTGGTCAGTGAACTGCGCAGGATGCCCACCATGTGGCTGACTAGTTAGCTTGCCCAGGTGACCATGGCCTTCTTCCTGGTGGCCAAGGCTTCTGGTTTTGTGTTACTGGGGCAACCACCCAGACGTGGGCCGGCCACCAGGGAAAATCCAGTATGCCCCAGGCCAGACTCTGTACCCTCTGCCCCCACAGTGTTCCCAGAAATGGGGGTACGTGAGGCTAAACTGCCAAGTCAGGAAGCCCAGTTACCAGCTGAGGTTCCCAGGATCCTTGGAGCTGGAAGAGAGGTGAAAATCTGAATGCCTGGGCTAATGCTGGCTGCTGCCCTCCCCAGCTGACCCCTTGGCCCATTGAGCAGTGGGCAGCCGCCCCCCAGGCGGCACTCCTGGCAGAGAGTGCAATGGACTCAGCCGCTGGTCAGCTGTGCCTCCCCGCCTCATGGGAGATTTGGAAGAGAAACTCTTCTTTTTAAAGTTAAAAAGAGAAATGAGAAATCAAATTTTAAAATTCACATAGGAAACACTCAGGACCAGCAAGGTTGAGGGATAAAGGGAAAGGAAAGCAGAAAAAAAATGGAAAGAGAAAGAGAAAATAGGCAGGGCCCATGTAGAGGAAAGGGGCAGGGCCCAGCGGGTCCCCAGGGGAGCAGCTGGTTCTCCCAGGCTGTGCTAACAGCTCCAGGTGCCACGGGTTCCACCAGGTTCCAAGCTTAAACTGAGGCTGGTTCAAGTGTCCTTAAAAGCAACCCTCTCTCTGGGGCCTCCCCAGTGGCGCAGCGGTTGAGCGCTGGGTTGTGAAGCTGCCTGCAGCCTCTGCAGCGTCGGTTTGATCCCCGGCCACCGGGCGAGGGTCCCACATGGCACGCAGACCTCTCCTGCCGCCCGCTGATCCCCTCAGCAGTGTATTTCGTCAGTCTGCCTTCTCTGCGCTCCGCTCTGACTCTGGTGAATTCTCTCGCCCTCCTGTGCTTTTGACTGTACCCAGTGCTTGTATAAATAAAATAAAAAAAAAAAAAAAAAAAGCAACCCTGTCTCCAAGTGATTTGAGCTGTGGCCAAATTCACACTCAGCTGGTGTTTGTCGAGCTTCTAGCGCAGGGAGCCCTTCTGGGGCCACCTCCTGCGGACTGCGGCTGTATAAGGCTTGGGGGAGAGCCTCCTTCTGAGTGGCCCCTTGGGGCCTGTGGGCGCACAATTGAGGTCAGCCTGGCTGGAAACTGAGCAAGTGCTCAGTTCTGCCAGGAGAAGGCCGTGGCGGCTGCAAGGACAGGACCCTGATCCAGGCCTCTGAGCAAGTAGGAGTTCAGCTGCTGCTGAGGAACTGAGAGCAGATTGTGAGCAGAGACCCTGGAATGGCCCTGGGATATCTAAGCCTTTGAACCCAATGAGAAAGTGTGTGGTTTCCCAGGAAGAGGATCCGAAACTTTCAAGAGAATTTTTTTTTCTAAAAAGAGTAAAAAAAAAAAAAAAAAAAAAAAGTCTACCGAGTGAGAGAAGGTGCTTGCACATAGCACATGTCGTCATAGGGCTTAAATCCAAGGCTCATAAAGAGCTCACCTAACTCAATGCCCGCGCACCCCGCCCCATCCAGCCTCCCGCCAAATGAAAAGAGCAGACAATCTGAATCGACACCTCTCCAAAGAGGACATACAGAGGCCGGCAGGCCCATGGAAATGTGCTCCTCCTCCTTGGGGAAATGCCAGTCGACACATGGGGTGGGTGGTAGGGGTGGGGGTTGTGAGAACTGTCATCAAAAGGTCCCTGAAAACAGGTGCTGCCAGGGATGTGGAGCGAACAGCCCAGGCACCGCTGGGGAGGTAACCGGGGGAACTGTCCAGAACACCGTGTGGCTCTTCCTCCATAAATTAAAATCTACCATGTGATCCAGCAATCCCACTTCTGGGTACCCAGCCAAAGAAGACGCACCATCAAGTCACAGAATCACACAGCGATGCTTGCAGCAGCTGAGCTGTGGAAACCAAGTAACCCTACGGGGCGGGGGGTGGCGGAGATGGCCTGCGTGGGGGTGCACCGCTCAGCAACAGGATGAAATGAGATCACCCTTGACAGCCCAGTGGAGGAGCTTGTGTGTGTGTGTATGTGTGTGGTACATGAAGTACATGAGGAGGTATATCAGGAAGCAAAAGACAAATACTGGATGAGTTCACCTATGTACAGGTGCTCAAATAAAAAGGAAACAAAGCAGATGCATGGACAACACAAAATGAAAATAAACCAGTGGCCTCTGACAATAGAACTGGGGTCACCAGGAGGGAAGAGGGTGCAGGAAGGGAGGGTCCAGTGGACGGGGTTGTTTCTTTTAAAGGGGGGGGGGGATTTTGCTCTCTGGGAGGTGAGGGTCCAGGGTGTCCCCAGGTCACACATATGTGACCACACACAGAGCACGGCTCTCCTGGAAGCCTGGGGGGTGGGGGCAGGGGTATGTGGGAGCAGCCTGTGATGTGGGCACAGTGCCCCCCTGGCTACACGAGGTAGTGCAGGTGAGACATGCTGTGGGGTCACCCAAGGGGGCGGCTCAGAGATGGCGCTGGACACTTGGACAGAAGGCACAATCACCTTCTGGAGGGGCCATCGTGGCACTGACCACTGCCCAGTGGCCATGCCACACAGGTGGGCCCAGGAAGCACGGGGCAGATGCACGGTGGCTGCCCTCCTCTGTTGGGGCTTTCCCCTCCTTTGTACTTTAGGCCCTCACTGGCCAGGCTGCCTCTGGGGGCAAAGGGGCAGGTTCTCAGTGTCTGGGGCTAAAGTGCTGCCCGTGGGGAAGCCACAAACACAGGTGACAGTGGGGGCCGGGGGGAGGGCAGGATTTCCCAGTTGACGGTTACAGGCAAAGGCTAGGAGATGTGCATGGCAGCCCGCGGGGTTCAGCCCCCGAGGGTGGTTAACTCCCATAATCAGCTGACTTTAAGGAATGGAGTCACCTGCAGAGTGTGGGGGGCTTTGTCCAGTCAGCTGAGAAGTCCTAAGAACAAAGCTGCAGCTTCCTCGAGGAAGAGCTCCGCTGTGGACAGGAACAGCAGAGCTTCTGCAGGGCCTGCGACTGGGGCTTTGGTGAGCTCATCGGCTAGTCTCCCTGCTAGTGGCTCAGTCGTCTGGCAGGACTGCTGGGATCCCCAGTAATCGGGCTGAGCAAGCCCAGCCGCTGCCCAGCCCTGGGTCAGCGAGGGCCGGTCCCCAGCACCCAGCCAGGAGCTGGCTGGGCACGGCTCCCTGTGCTGTCACACAAGGTCCTGTCGCCATACGGGGAGGGGCCTCACCCAACGTCCAGGGGCCTTGCTACCGGCCAGCCATCTCTTTTGCGGCTATGAAGCGCTGCACTGCAGTCTCCTTGCACCCTTCTCAGCACGCAGATGGCGGCAGTTAAGTAAGACCGGGCCACACACGCCAAGAGCCAGAATTTGGGAAAAAGAAGAGAAGGCAAACAGCAGGCACCTCACACTGCTCCTTGGTTCCAGTCTAGCAACACTCCTTGGCTCAAAAGTGCTGGGGGCTACCTTAGCCAGGAGCCATGGTGCCCATGTCGGTGCTGAGGGGGAGCATGCTGCGCGGCCACCCTGGTGCCACAGAGCCAGAGCCACAGGTCTCTGCAGTCCAGGAGTGTCTGATACGAGGTGCTGAAATCGCAGATGCACTGCCCTGGTGCATGGACACAGCCAGACTCAAGTTCCGGGCGGAAAGCTGCCTGGCTTTGGGGGACCGTCCCCAACCTCAGGACCCCTTCTCAGCAAGAAGCAGGAGCCTGGACT
Organism: Talpa europaea; assembly: GCF_964194135.1. NCBI lineage: Eukaryota > Metazoa > Chordata > Mammalia > Eulipotyphla > Talpidae > Talpa > Talpa europaea. The sequence continues at coordinate 113,471,772 of NC_140075.1, forward strand.
GTAAAGCCACCTCTCTGCACCGGGGCACCATGCAGGATGCCTGCCGCCAGGAGGACCTGCCCTCACCGCCTTCTCATCTTGGGTTCAGTGTGCTCATGAGCCACCCCTCACCATGGCCATCATGGCCAAGGCGCAGAGGGGAGACCACCGTGTGGGACAGAGCAGCGGCGTGGGTGCATGCATGGGACACACTCCAGACCAGTGACAAGGAGAACGAGGGCCCTTCAGCCAGTTCAGGGTCTGGAGAGCCGCATGGCTGCGAGGCAGAACGAGTGTCAGAGGATGTGGGCAGAGAGGAGCCCTCCCACTGCCGGGGATGTAAACTGGTCCAGCTATTCTGGAAGCGGCCAGGACTGTTCTTGAAAGCGGGGAGATATACACGCTATTTGACCCTGCTCTTGGGCCAGAAACCACCAACTCGAAGAACTATATGCAGAATCATTCACAACAGCTAAGACACGGAAACAACCGAAGTCCCTGCTGACAGAAGACTGAATCACGCAAACATGGTCTATACCCATGATATACTGTTCAGCTGCAAGGAAACTTGAAATATTGTCATTTGCAGCAAAATGGAAGGATCTCGTGGGGGTTATGCAAGGCAAAACTAGCCAGGAAGACAAGGACAGATATTGGATGATTTCACATATGTGGGGAATACAAGGGACTCAAAGCAGATGAACTAACAAAGCCAAACCTGAAAGAGGTAGGGGCACCGGAGGGTGGGAGGCGCTGGTGTGGGCAGTTTCCTTCTTTCTGATATAAAAGGGACAAAACCACACACGTTTGTCTACTGCTATTTATTCACGTGAATAAAATTTATAAAGCTGAGCCCACCCAGGTCACGCTCCAGTAACAGAACAGTAGGTTCCAGAGCTGCGTAGCTAAGATTTGAATTCCTGGGAGCTGGGGGTTTAAGTGTATCCACATTTTTAAAATTTTTTTTTTTTAACTGGCAAGCAGTTTATTGACTTTTTTCCCCAGAGTAATGTAACATTTTATTTTTTAATTTTTTTAAATTTTTATATTCCCCATACAATTGCAACCCCCTGATTTTGACCCCAATCTCTCCTTTCCCCGCCACCCCCCCAAAGTGTGTCTCTGGTTCATAGTTGTTTGTTGATTTTGATTTTTTTCTTTCTTATAGTTATTCTTTTTCCTGGTCCCTTATTTAGGTTTTCTAGATTCCTGCTATGAGTGAGACCATCCAGTATTTTTCTTTTTCTTTCTGACTTATTTCACTGAGCATGATCCCTTCCAGCTCCATCCATGTTGCTGCAAATTGCATGTGTTTATCTTTTTTGAATGCTGAGTAATATTCCATGGTGTATATGCACCACATCTTCTTGATCCAGTCATCTATTTTTGGGCATTTAGGTTGTTTCCAAAGCTTAGCTATTGTAAACAGTGCTGCTATAAACATAGGGGTGCAGGTGCTCTTTGGAATTACTGTTTCTGTGTCCTTTGGGTAAATACCTAGGAGTGGAATTGCTGGATCATATGGAAGCTCTATCTTTAGGAGTTTGAGGAATCTCCACACAGCTTTCCATAGTGGTTGGACCAGTTTGCACTCCTACCAGCAGGGCAGGAGAGTTCCTTTCTCTTCACATCCTTGCCAACATTTGTTGTTGCTAGTTTTTTTAAATATGTGCCATTCTCACTGGTGTGAGATGGTATCTCATTATAGATTTGATTTGCACTGCCCTGATTGCAAGTGACGTTGAACATTTTTTCATATGCCTGGTGGCCATTTGTATTTCCTCTTTGGAGAAGTTTCTTTTTAGCTCTTCTGCCCATTTTTTGACTGGATTATTTTCTTTGTTTTTGTTGAGTCTCATCAGCTCTTTGTAGATTTTTGTGATCAGTCCTTTATCATTAGTGTTGGATGCAAAAATTTTCTCCCAGTTGGTGGGGTTTCTCTTTGTTTTGGTTATTGTCTCTTTTGCTGTGCCAAAACTCTTTAATTTGATCTACATTTTTTTAAATAAAAATTGTTATTTGTTTGAAAATGATATACCTGAAAAAACCAACACAGGCCACACACCACAGCTGCCATCAACGTAAAAAGCCGCACCACCCCCATGCCCCAACTGAACAACTGAGAACTCGGGCAGGCACTGAAGCTGGGGAAGGGCGGCCGGCACCTACAAGGGCTGGTGGGGCCCAGGTGTGTGGGAGCCTGGAGCTCAGTAAGTGCTTCTCAGACACTGGTCTGGCAAAGTGTTTTTCTCAGAAGCAGCCCTTCATTAAGGGGTGCAGGGGGCCCTCGGGCACAGCTACGGGCCTCAACGTAGCCCACCAAGACCCTGGCAAAGGCACCGAATAGCTGCAGAAGCTTCTGGTCTCCAGCGTGGGAGGCCATAGCCATCGTTCTACAGAGGTGCGATTTCTCTGCTGCAAAGCAATTACATGTTGAATACAGTCTGAAACACTTTAATCAGGCTTTTCCTGAAATCAATGAATGTAACAAAACATAGGGGAGTAATAAAAATCCTAGCAACAATCTTCAAGGGAAAAAAATGGTCCCCCCTTATATGTGAGGTGAGTTCAAATCGGCTTTGGGGACAGAGTCCTGTCCCTGTCACCTGGGCTGAGAGGCCCGATCCACTCACCACTGAATGTCTCGCACCTGCACACAGTAGGTACACAAACCCTGCAGAGAGTAAGTGGCTCCTCTGGGAAAGCTCCCATTAGTGACTTCAGTAACTGCAAAACCAAGAAATTACCTGAACACTTAAAATCAACCTTAGCTCTCAGTGGTACTGTAATTTCAGGGGCAGTCTCCCCAATTTCAGGATATTCTATCATGATGTTCCTTTCCCCAGTGGCATTTGCTTCCAATATATCTGGGTGGCTGAGGGGGGGGCCCTGGGTTAAGGTCTTCCTCCTGGGGGCCCCCTCTCAGGCCCCATCGCATGCCAGGCACAGAATGAGGCTCTGGGGAACACGCACGCCAGGGAGGTGGGCTCCTCTCCAGCACTGCTTTCAAAGATTGCAGCTTTAACTCCAAAATAGATATGATATTTAAAAAAGAGCTATAAATTAAATTCTTATTTTGAATAGCTTGCTATTTTTGCAATCATTCAAATATGTTCATAACAGTTAAAAGATATCGTGGAAATAAAATCCTACAAATATCTGTAGAATAGTTAGTAAAGGAAATTTACTCTCAAGTTTTCAAACAAAGAATGCTTTATCACTATTTCACAACTAAATGGACAGTACCATCTTAGCATAAAATATGCTAGTCATTTATAATCATTATCAGTTTTTAATTTTTATTTTTGAATTCAAGAATGGAACATTCACTGATACTAGCTAAGCAGTACGGGGATACAGGACATTCAGTTCATCAGTGTCATTAAAGATTAAAGGCAACAGTGGCTCTGGAGGCTTCTCTCAAGTTGTTCACTCTGTGCTGGAGGGGCTGACATAGATGCTGAATGAAGTTTCCCCGATAATTTGTTATGTAAACCCTCAAAGCAAAGAAGTTGAAGTTTACAGTGAATAACTGTACAGCTGCTGGCAGATTTTACCACTTACATTCCAAGATATTTGCAGTAAAATGTGAGATCCTTTTTTGCAGTAAAATGTGAGAAAGTTTAAGATTGCTTTAGAATAGCAAAACTATATATTCTGCAGCCCACATGATATAAAAAATTGGAAAGGAACGTTTCAGAGTCAGGTACCTGTCACTCATAGTCACATATACGGTCAAGCACCAGGGCCGCCTCACACTGCCAAGACACGCACAGCCGTGTGGACATGGTCGCCCCCACCCAGCACCTGCTAGGATCGCGCTGGACCACCTGCGTGGATGCGTGCCTCTTACAAACAAAGCAGAGACTTAATGTTCACAGACAAGATGAAGTGATGGATGGAACTGACCTTTCCTGAAACAACCCCAAGCTGCAAAAACAGGGAACTATGGTTTTGAGATCCTGGATTCCAGGCAGTGAAGCGTGGAGGTCCTTGGGTGATGGGAAACGATCATGGTGAGCCCCACCATTGCCTCCACCCACAGCCTGGGTGGGACGCCCAGGGAGAGGCTGGGGGAGCCCGCAGAAAAGTGGAAGGACTGTCAAGGCAAGGTCACGAAGAGGAGGGAGCTGCCCAGAGAGAGAACTCCAGAGACTGCGGAGACCCCAACTATTCCACGGAACAGCGAGCAGCATGATTGTGTGAGGGGACTGCAAGAGGCCATGGGAACAACCAGGGAAAGGCCAGAGTGGCCAGGCCGAGCTCTCGCCCTGCCACTACCAACTCAGCCAGAAACCCCGATTCCCTGGGCACTGGGCATGATGGGGAGCAGCCTGTCCGAGCAGTGGGGAGTAAAGAGCCAGAGTCCCTGTGGCTCTGGGCCACGGTCCAGACCACCCTGAACACGCCAGGCTTGGAAGCTGAGTGGCCAGCGGGTGAGTGCAGGGAGGGGAGACTTACTAGCATCTGGCCCCCCGGAGCACGTCTTAAAAGCAAGAACCAAAAGGACCACACTGTGTTTGCAGGTAACTGAACTGCACCTCAAAACAATCTCAAGAACTAATAAAAATACATAAGTATGCAACTACCCAATGAGGGGAGTGTGCTGACTCAGGGGCCCTGTTGGAAAATATGCTTTAATATAAGAAGCAAAAACAATCAGTTGAGCTGACCTGGAACCCACACAATGTTAACATGAGTGACAAGGGCATCAGACATATTCTGGGTTCAGAAGTCAGGTGACACACGAGGACATAAGATACAAGCAGACTACCATGTGTGAGATGGAAGCTACTGGAAGGACATTACCACCAGATGAGAAAGTGCAGGAAGGGCCTGTGGACGCAGGGAGAGCAAACGACACTGAAGGAAAAGGAAGGAAGGAAACAAGGCCAAGAAGGGACAGAGCTGGGGCAGGAGTGCCCGAGGCTGAGCCTCTAAGGGTGAGGGGCGGGGGCAGAACAAATCTACAAGACAAACGCTTCCCCAAATGTGATGAAAACTATAAACAAACTCCAAATATGAGCCAAAGAAGGCTGTGCACAGTCACGCCCTCATCAGCCTGCTGAGAAAGAACAAGGAGAGAAAAGCAACCCCAGCAGCCGCCAGGGGAGCGGCCACGCCAGGCGGACACAGGCGCACGCGCAGGAGGGGAGATAGAAGGCAGTGGAGCAGCCTCTTTAACGGGTAAGGCTGGCGATGGAGTCTATGCTCAGCAAGCGCATCTTCCAAAGTCAGAGGCAAGAAGACGCTCTGTGCAGACACAGGAAAACCGCGCCGGCAGTAGCCCGTGCGAGCGGGAGGGCGGCCGACCCAGAGCGCGCACGTCTGCACGGTCAGCGGGGATAGCAGCATGTTACCTACCTGGATAAGTACAAAAGGCTTCACATTTTTAATTTTAAAACTTATCTTTTTAAAGATAACTTGGAAAAAACCCAGTACGCTGTGGGGCTTGTTACACAGGAAGAAGTAAATGCCTGACAAGAACAGGAGGCCAGAGAAGGTGACTGGTGCCCGCTGGTGGCAGGCCTGAGGTGAAGCACACCAGACCCAGAGAGTTGAAGATGTGTTCTAGAAAAGCTCAATAAATGAGATCAAACAATAGTTATTAAAAATCAACAAAGGAGATGAAGTGGAATCATAAAAATCCAACTGAGCCAAAAGGCAGCAGGAAGAGAAGGAAAGGAAACAAGACCAGGTGGGAGGAAGAAAAAACCAGCAAAATGGCCCAATCAAGCCCAAAGGCGCCGGCACTTGCGTCACAGGTGCGCAGCCTGAACACCCCTTCAAAAGGCAGAGCCTGTGACGGAACAGAAAGCAAGACCCAGCTACATGCCGCCTACGTGCCATCTTCGACAGAGATGCTGTGGATCTAGGGCATGGGCAGGAGAGAGACCCGCGGCTACCGGGCCTCTGCCAGGGCGGGCCCACGGCACAGCCCGTCACAGGTGCGGGCCATTCCACAGCGATAAAGGCACCATCAATGAATAAATCACACCAATATTGATGCAAAAACAGTGCGAAGCAAAACCTGACAACTGCAAGGAGAGACAATAAACAATTAGGAGTAAAAAATACACAAACGGCTCTAGTTACAACAGCACCAGACATGGAAGTAATTTAAACTTATGAGTCTAAAAATACAGGCATAGGCTCTAAAAAATATAACAGAGTGGAAGTGAAGGAGCCACGATGCTGTGCTCATGGGTGGAGAGGCTGCTAAGGCAACAGCCATCCCCAGGCCCGACGCCCCTGCAGGTCCGGGCGCTGACACAAGAGCCGCATGGTCCTGAGACAGAGCAGGCCTGGGACCCCTGCTCACCTCAAAATCAGCATGAAGCGACAAGGACAGTGTGGTGCTGGTGCATGGAGCCTGCAGTCCAGGCTCAGGCCCAGACAGGCCAGCCGGTGCCCACCAAGGTGCCCGGGCAGCCCAGGGGAGATGGTCAGCATTTTTAGCAAGTGGCTTCTAGCGAGCAGGGTGTGAGGACAGAGACCCACGTACCGAGAATTGATACTCGGCCACGGGTCAGAGACCTGAATGGAGGTGGGGGGCAAAGGCTTCTTAGGCATGACACCAAAAGCAGCATTCTTCAAAGAAACCCTTGTAAATTACACTTCATCTCAGCAAACAACTAGCAGAGACACTGTCAGAAAAGATAAGCCACAGAGAAAATGTTCACACACCACGCGGGCCAGAGCGTGCACAGGAGCCACAGACTCAGTAACAGGAACACAGATAACCCAGCTTAAAATGGGCAATGACATGGACAGGCGCTTCCCGAGGAGGACACGCCGATGGTAGACAAGATGGAACTCCTCTGCGCATCTCACCTGAATGGATGCTCGGGGCAGAGGTGCAGGGGCCCTCGGGCGCTGCGGGGGCAGAGCCTGTTGGGTACGGGGCTTTAGGAAACTTGCCCAACGGGTGTGCCTACAGGGACCAAACAAAAACCCCTGTCCTCAAGCTCTGAGCGAACGCTGGTAGCAGCTTTATTTCAAAACCTGAACCGGGGCCAACCACAGGCGGCTCTGACACCTCCCTAAGGGAACAGGGGGACACCTAGGTGTCCACGGCGACTACAGCCAATGGCTGGTGCATCCAGGGGCGCAGGGGCCCAGCTGGGGGTACCATGGAGCGGAAGTTGTGGGGCATGAAACGGTCTGAGGTTTTCACCATGGTGGTAGCCACATGTCTCATAGAGGCTTGGTAAGCAAAGGGTGAATTCTGCTGTCTGCAAATTCAAAATTAATTAAAAATGATGGGGAAAGATATTCAGTAGGTCATAATTTTCCAAACCTCATTCACAAAGTTCTTTGCTTTGAAGTAATTTCTCCATTGTGCCCTCTGAATAGAAATACCTGTCAGCTTAGGAAAACAAAACAAAACAAACCAGCACCACTGAGGCGTGATTTAAAGTGCATGTTTTGGGCCTCCCTGGTGGTGCAAGGGGTTATGTCTCAGCACTATCAAGCTAGTGCCAATCACTGTGGCCTGAGTTCGATCCCCCACCAGGGAGCTGACCCACAGGGCACAGCAGACCTCTCCTGTCTTCCCGCTGCTCCTCTCAGCAGTAGGTTTCAGTGGATCCGCCTATTCTGCTCGCCACTCTTGTCTCTGCAGAGTCCTCTCACTCCCACATGTCTGGCCTGCACCCCAGCTCTTGTACACATGTGTAAATAAATCTTTAAGAAAAATTAAGTGCATATTTCAACAATGTGACATCTGTGGAGACATCACCATCTGGACAGCGGACACCTCAGTCACCCCAGCTTCTCTGAAGCTTTTTGGAAAAACAAACATACACAGAAGCTGGCTGTTTGGAAGTGTAGGTAGAAGTGGGGAGGGGCTTTCTTTGTTGATGCCTCTCACTCTGCTTTCACAATTTAAAACATCAAACAAGACGAAGGGATGAGCTCTCAAGTCGCGCTCTCAAGTCGCGCGGGCTGCGCTCCTGCGAGCCACCTCCGCATGGCCGGAAGCTGCACCTGTGACAGTCTGTGCTCTCCTCCCCAAGGACTGATGTGCTAGGCCAGTGAGAGCTCCAGCGAAGGGGACTGCCAGGTCTGAAGCGTTACTTGAAGTAAAGGTGCAGCCCACCGAGGCTCCCTGACTCTCATGCCTACCCGAGTGTCAGGCATCCCGTCCTCTCCCTCAAAAAGGCCGTCTTGGCTGCCACAGCAGCACTATCCCACGCCCTCAGTAGGGACAGGCACAAGAACAGGGCGGTGTCCCAAGTCACTGGGCACAGGGCACGCATGCCGGCTCTGGGGAGACTGTCCCCAAGGACCCAGAAAAGCCCCTCAGCCCTCACTAGAGAATGCTGGCTTGAACGAAGCCTCGCAAGTGCCTGGCTCGCGCTGCAGCAGGTGGGTAAGTGTCAGGCGACAAGCTGTTGCCCTCAGGGCTTGTCTATGACAAACATGGTACATGACCATTAAAAACTTCTTCTGCAATGATAAGAATGGAACGTGACAAGGGAAAAGCCACACAACCCAGCCACCCCAGGGTGGCTACTTGTCACAGCCTGACCAGTCCCTCCTGACAAGCCAGCCTCTTGAGGGCCACTGTCCCTACTCAGCCACCACACACAGATGTGGCTTGTTCGCGGCCAGCTCCTCTTGCGGCGTGTGGGTCATGCCCACCCAGGACAAAGGCCTGTCTGCGTCCTTGTCTCTGCACACAACTGGGCATGCAGTGGACGTGCACCGGCCATGGCGGTGCCATCTCAGGAGCGCCCACCGGGAAGGCGCCAGTGCCCATGGGCTTTCAGCTCAGTGCAGGAAGGTGACTCCAAGCATTTACCCTTGACCCTCTGGCACGTTAAGTATGACCTGGGCAGGGGTGAAGGCGGCTGTGGCCCCAGACCAGGCCTTTCCAACAAGCCCCTGACGGAGCGAGGCCATGGCCTTCGAGCAGCTCTTTGGGAAAAGCGGTTCTCGGGCTTTCTGGTCACTGGACACCTGTAAACACCTAAAAATTATTGAGGATCCAGAATGGCTTTTGTTTATGAGAGTTAACATCTATTTGTACTGACTATATTGGAAATTAAGCCAAAGAAATTAAAAAATGTTAATTCATTAAGTTCACTGTATTTTAATAAAGGACATTTATTAAAAATAACTAATTTTTAAAAACAATATTATTTCATAAAATAACTCAAATAACATTTCTCAAAACAAAACCACACCCAGCAGGAGTGGCACCACTCTGTACTCTGGCAACTCTCGTTACCATCCCCTCGGGGGGATGCAGGCCCCGCACAGCAGCCCTGCAGTGGCACTGGAAAGGGAGGGAGCAAACAGCCTTTGCGGGCGGCTGTGGCTTCCTGATGCTGCACCGAGACCGGCAAGTGGAGCCTGAATCCCTGGGGGCGCTGCCTGCTCAGCCCGGTATCTGCACGGTGTGTGTGCTCCTGCTCTGGGGTGGTCCGGTGGCACCAGAAACTGCTCCCCCCTGGAAGAGGCTGGTCCCTGGACGGTGCTGACCTTCCAGTGCAGACGCCTGCTACTGTGCATTAAGCCCCGTCCACTCACTGCCGCCATCAACAGGAGGGCTGGCGCCCCCACCGCCGGCCACAAATCCCTGAAGGCTGTCAGTTATTTTCCTTAACCTGACATTCTCATTTTCTCCAGTTTTTGAGAAAATGATTGCAAAGGACTGCTCTGAATAACCAGCCTGGGCTCTGTCGTCGAGCCCAGGGCACTCCTCTAAGATAGGCGCCCACATGATGCCTTGGTTTTGCACTCAGTGGCTTGACTCTAAGAGTCAGGCTACCTAGATAATTTAATGGAAAAAAGCAGACGGCTAGTTATATTTAAAATACGGTGGAAATTAAGAGATAATGGTGCTTACATAACTCAGGCCTGAGAATCTAGAGGTCAGAGCTTCCCTGCTGGGTGCTGCTCCCTTCCGTCCTCATCCCGCTGAACCCCAGCTGTTCTGCTTTAACGAGAGGGCAGGCAGCTGCTCTGCTAGGCTCTGCCACATCAAGCACCGGGGGCATTGTGCAAGGTGCATGGTGTAGGGCAGGCTGCCCCACGGGCACCAGACACCCTCACACCCACCGGAGGCGGCACCACAGAGGGATGTGACAAAGGTCGGAGTGAAGACAGGGCCCTGAGGCTGGCAGCTGTGGCTGTCCCAAGGCAAGCTGCTTCTTGAAACCGCCTGGAGGGCCTTCAAAACCTCAAGAGCAGAGCTGACTGAGACCCAGCTGTTCACTTCTAGATGCTCAAGAGAAGCAAAAACACGTGTCCGCACAGACGCTGTGAATGCTGGCAGCGTGATTCACGACTGCCAGGGAGCAGAAGGTGCACACGCTGCCAAAGGACAGTGGGAAGTGGGGGGTAGAGAGCCACGCAACATGGGGATCTGCTCAGGGATACACAGTACTGACATGTGCTGGTACGCAGACAAACCTGGAATGTGATGCTGAATGGAAGGAGTCGGCCCCCATGATACCATTTCAACCCCAGAGCAGGCAGGACAGAGAAGCAGGTGAGTGGGGCTGGGCAGGCCAGGAAGTGGGCAGTGGCCGTCCGTGGGTATGGGATTATCGGGCTTCTTTCTGGGGGATGAACATGCTATCACTCGAGATGTGGTGATGGAAACCCACGCCTCATAACATATAATGATGGAACTGTCCATTCTGAGTGGGTGAGTTGTACAGAATGTGAATTATTTCTGGACACAGCTGTTATGAACCACAGAGCTGCCCAGCCTGTCTAACAGGTAATATATTGAAAGAAGGAGCATCAGCAGCACAACATCTGCAGGGTGCTGGATTCTTCGGCACAGAAACGCACGTCTTTGAAGAACGCTGAGAGAAAATGCCAAGCTGGCGGCTTGGGTGGCGAGCACCCCGGGGCACTGGGCGCAGAGCATCACGTCCAAGTGGAACTACCTAGGCCAGGTCTTCCCACCGGCCACTGTGGGCCCAGATGCGTCCAGGGATGGGGTCCAGTTCTGTTGAGAGGTCAGAGCCACTGCTAAGGCCGCCCCACCACACTCCTTTCCATGTGGCTTCTGGCAATTCCCTGACCTGCCAGCAGAACAACTACAAAGAGAACCCCAAGCCTAAAGGGCCCTACCCCTCTGCCTCTGACGGAGCAGAAACTCACGTTGGGATAGTCTGTGCCTCCTGCCTGCCTGCGATGCCTTGCATGCTGTCCACTCCCCTGTGGCCCGCCCTTCACAGCCTCCTATCTGCTCAAGTGCTGCACTGGTGGGCGCACACCAGGCCTGCCCCTGCCAAGAGGGCAGCCTTGGGTGGGCAGAGCCTGGCTGGCGACTGAACTTGCTCGCCGGCTGCTGCGGACACTCAGAAGGTGTGTGTCAAGAGCATCAGAGAGCAAGCTGCTGATGCCCTGGACAGAGTCGTCGGGATGGGAGTTGACGCAGAGACGGCGGTACCAGGGAGAGGGGCGGCGAGGCCTGGCCAAAAGGGGTCTCTGGGGCTCTCTGTCTTCTGTGGACCTGGCCGTGCACTGCTACCATGAGAAGCAAATGAGAGCCGAGTCCAGAACCTTGGCCATGCTCTGGACCAGGCCCCCAGACCCTGGCGGCCCCGGATGCTCTGCATGAGCCTTCCCTCGGTGAAGAGGCAGACTGGGGACGGCTGGCTGCCAAGGAGTCTGAAACATGGATATTAATATACAGTAAACCTACACAGGGAGTGCAACGTGCTGCACTGATGCACACAGCTTGAAAATAAAAAAAAATGAAACATTTAAAATCAGTGGGGGGAAAAATCAGTGGGGAAAACAGAATATTCAATACATGATATAGCAGAAATGATTTTTTCAACTATTTTGGAAGGAAGTTAAATTACATCCTCACCCTGCAGCACAAAAAGATCCAAGCGGGTGTAAAAAGTGCTGGGAAAGGACCAAAGACATTACAGGCTCTGTCTTGTGATTCTGGGGCTTGGGAGCCTTCCAGAGCAAGGCGGGTGAGATGAAAGAGAGGGGACAGGCCTGCCCGCTGCCGTGGCCGCGCACGGCTAAGCTGGGCCTGTGGCCCCGCGGCGATGGGGAGCAGCGCAGCCTGGCAGCCCGCTGGTTCCAGGCTGCTAGTGCTGAGCCTGAAGGTCAAAGAGCACACTGGAGCTGACCTCAGCTTATGAGGCGACAAGTCCTGAGAACCCCTCACTTTCCTTTTCCAAAGTGCACACACGACAGGAAGCCACGAGCAGACTTCAGGTCAACAGGCCAGTCAGACACAGCCAACAAACTCTGAGGCGCGATTCTGGGGAAAACCAGGGATGTGAGGGGCAGGGAAACGAAGCCCGGGACTGAGGCTAGACCCAGGACTGGGAGCACAAGTGCTAAGGTGGCCACAAGACCCAACAGACCCGGAGTCGCCGTAGGGAACGATGAACAAGGTTTCGGTGACAACATGGTGTGAGATGCCTCTGGCAGCGGCAGCAGGGCGGGACCTGGAGCCGAGCTGGGAGAGTGAGCCCACAGAGGACTGCAGCTCTGGGGTGAGTGCAGCTGCCGCCGCGCTGCCACCACTAGGGCTGGGTGTCTGGCTGGCAGGCTGGGCTCTGCCCCATCGCCAGAATTGTCCTGCACACATGCAGACAAGTGTCATATCTCAGTTTTGCATGTGCTACATGTGCTCGTGTTCAACATTAGAAGAAACATGAAACATTTAAGATGAACAGATGCTGGGCACTAAGCCTGTCTGCCCGCAGGCGCCGTGAGGATTAAGTGCGCTAACACAGGGCACGCGGTCCCAGGAGCGCCCATGGCTGCCGCAGCCTCGGGCAGCCCCAGAGACGCCTGGCCCCACGTGTGCAGGGCTGTGTGGAGGCCACTGCGCTCACCATGTGCACCACCTCCGGGTAGACGGGCTCCGTGACCACGCTGCGGCTGTGGGTGATGTACTCCACCATCTCACTCAGGGCCGCGCGCTTCACCTCCTTCCACTTCAGGTCGCTCAGCGGATCGGAAACAAAGTCGAAGAGGACGCAACACTGACGCAGCTTCTGGATGAAAAGCTTCTCTTGATCGGCAGGAGGAACATCTGAAAAGCAGAGAGCAGAGGTCACTGATCACAAGACTCCAAGTCGCCCTTTCCACTAACAGAAGTTCGGGGCAGCAGTGAGCAGAGGTCCGTCCTCAGACAGCGAGGCCCAGTCTGTCGGTGCTCTGACCTCGTGCGGCCTGGTGGGGTGGCCACACCTTGCCCTCTGCCCCATCAGGTGCTGTCCAAGAGACCCCACTGAATGCATCACTCAGCAAATGCTGTTTGGGCCACATGGGCCTTGGGACAAGGCCCTGGACTCGGATACTCCCGCTGGTGATGTAATAGGAAGAGGCAGGGAGGGGCGCTAAAAGGAGCTTCCTCAGGCCGCCACTGTGGCCTGCAAGGACCACAAGGGAGCATAGGCATGCAAAGAGCACCAGGCCCCAGCGTGACCTTGCCAAGGCGAGCTGTCATTCACACACACAGCAGACCCACCTCACTGTGCCCCCTCCATCCCCAAGTCACACTCACCCTGGCTGCCCAAAGCACCATCATCCCTCACCTGCGCAGTCAGCAGGTGACCTATGACCAAAGGCACAGAGCGAGCACGCGTCACCTGGCCCAGCGCAGCGCTGGCAGCTCCACGCACACAGCACACATGCCCTGCAGGGCTGGAAAGTGGTGGACCTGGAGGCTTTCCAGAACTCTGAGAGGTGTGGGCACTGAGGGAGCCTCTGAGGGCGGGTGTGGGGTGCTGAGATGAGATGCCATGTGCTCACTACGGTCGCCGCGGGACCACGGGGAACTCCTCGTTGCCTCTGTTGTTCAGCCCGAGTGCCAGGACCCCTGCTTTAGTGGGGGGCCTCAGAAGAGTGGGGAGGTGCACAAGCACCCACTAAACCCCCAAAGTGACCCACCAGATGACCCTGGGCTCCCTTTGCATTTAGCACCATTTACTGAATTGCGATGGTTTCCACTGGCGCCTTCTGGGCAGGGGGTTCTCATTGCAACTTTCACGTTAAGTTGGAAACCCTGAGCCTCGGCTCTGTCCTGTTGCTGGTCCCTGGCCCTCAGCCCAGTGCAGGAGGCCCCCAGGGAGGATGTGACCGGGGCTGGCAGCAGGGCCCCGAGACCTGAACCTCCACAGGACCCAGGATTTAAAGTCAAAGGCAGAAGAACCACGTCTGTCATATCTATACACAGTGTGTAAAGAGGGCGACATAACTTCCTACATTATGGAAATAATGTTAAGTTTTGCTGAGAAAAATATATCCAACACCCAGAGAGACTGTTAACAGTGAGATACTGGGGGGAGATAAACTCATTTAGCAGCTACTGGAGCAGAACTATGTCCAGATCCTTGAGGTAGAGTCCTCGAGATACTTCCATAACAACAGAACGTTGTGGTCACAATAACAACTGAACATCACAGAAACTAAGGGCAGGTATGTGTGTGTGAGCCTCGGAGCCGAGACTGGGGTCAGGAGCAGCCGGGCAGGCAGGAGGGAGGTCAGTGGCGGCCGCCCCGCCCCCACTCCGACTGGCCTAGGCCTCACTGGCAGAGCACAGTAGGTATTTCCAGCTGGGAGGCTCAGCCGCCTGTTTATTTTTGCCTGGGGGGATTGAGACTCTAAGCAATTCTGAAGACCTCCTTTCCCCCTGCATTTATCTGACTGGTCTTCGCACTATTTTCACCCTGTGGTCCCTCAAGGACCTCCTGGGACAGAGTCCTGCCACAAACTGCACGGGGCGGCGATATGGCAGGACAGGCAAGTTCCCTATCCAGTGGGTGGCTCGGAGGCCCTGGGGCAAGCCCCTAGAGGGGCTGTCTGGCTTTGCCACTGTTCTGCCTTCCAGGAGCCTAGCAGGCGCCCTGGCCCCCACGCTGCCTGCGCTTCCTAAGATAAGTGTGGTCAGGGTTCCAGGGCACAAGGCTGTGTTACTTCCCCAGGAAGCCTCAGAAACCTCCACAGAAGTGGCACTTCCGAGACCTTGAGGCTCACGAAGACAAGCTGGGTCCCAGGATCCATGGTCCCAAATGCAGAGACTCAGACGAGGCCTGTGTCCATCCCCAATAGCGCCGGGAACAGGGAGCACAAAGCAGCCCCCCAACAGCCCAGCCGGGATGGGGCCTTCCTGTAAGGCCCAAAATCCAAATCTTCACCTTTCCCATCTGCTTCATTCTGTTGGCCACGCAGTGGACAGGAGAGCGTGCCCCAAGCCAGAATGGCCGTGGCTTAGGAATGTATCAGGGTCGGGCCCACAGCGTTGGGCCGAGGGCCACCCCGAGGCCCAGTCCCCCTCTTCCCATTCCGCACCACACAACATCGCCGTTTCTGCAGCTGCCTTCCTTAGATGGCCAGGCCAGAAGCCCCCCCGCCCCCCAGCTCTAAGGACCAGTTCTGGGATGATTAGGCCATCACTGGAACTGGAGCGCCCAGAGACAGGGGCTGGATTTTCCCCCAACTCTGATTGGTTTGAAAATGCCCCAAAAGCAGAGCTTCTCCAGGCATCTGGCGAGAAAGGGAAGCAGGGCCTGCCAGGCGGGGCGCCTTTCTCTGAGGCTCTCTGTCACCTGCCACGGAGCGTGGGATTTCAGAAAGCGAGCCTCCAATGACGCGACGACTTCTCATCGCTGTTGGCAAAGTCATCTTGGGAGAAGACAGGGCAGTCAATTAGAGGTTTAGCTTCTGGTTTTCCCAGCATGTAATAGAGATTCTCTCCTCTAATCCCATCCAGATTCCTGATAAGGCCAAATTAGTGTCTTACTGCCTAAGTCCGTGTGTGAGTGTCTCCAGCACCCTGGGCTCAGTGTGAGAGCCCTCGGCGCTGGCCAGGGTGGGTCATGAAGTCTCATACAAAGACACGGAGGCTGGGGGGTGACTTCTCCTGGAACCTGGCCTGAGCCACAGAGTACGCCCGTGGGGGGCAGCTGGCAGGGAGCTGTACGCCGGGCCCCATCCTGGCACTGTCTTTCTCTGGCTCCTGTTAGAAAGGTCAGAGCCCTTTAGGAGACTCTTCCTGCTGCTGACAGGGGGCTCGGCCTGGCTGGTGCCTCCCTGACCTCACAAGCCACTGTGGAGACGCACGAGGTCTAGGGTAGCCCCTCCAGCCTGAGGTGGCCCTTCTCACGGCCAGGATCTGTCCTGACTGGGCCAAGGCTGGCCAACCACAGAAGAGCCCACTTGGAGCCTTCATATTCGACGACGCTGCAAAGGACCAAAGCCTGATGGGGCGGAGAGCAGACTCAGGACAAGCCCACAGCAGCACGGCGCAGGCTCCGCTCTGCCCGACAGGCCAGGAGGTGCAGGGGTGCGCAGTCAGATTGAGCCTGCAGACCTGCGCCCTCGCCCTGTGCCCCAGAAGGAAACCCAGGGAAGGCAGGCAGGTCTCCGGCCCAGACAGGCCGAGCCAGGAAGCAGTGGGAGCGAGAGCAGGGCTCACCCATGGCGGCGGCTTCCGGGTCAGTATCGAGCCACATCCTGAAAGCAGACAACTGGGGCGACTGTGCCCCTGTAAAACCATTGACAATTCGGGGAGTCGAGGGAACACCGAGCTGACCCTGTCTTCTTAGAACATGTGCTCCAGTCAGCCCACGCCAGGCTGACACGTGTTGTCAGGGCGGGGCCGCCGCCTGCTCACACAGACTGGACCCCCACACCAGCTGGCCTGCAGTAGTGGCCAGGGGTCAGACGAGGGCAGCTCTGGCAATGCCCGGACCCCATGCTGGGCACTGGGGGCCTCTGAGAAAACCGCGTGACCTGGCAAGGTTTTAGCTGAGTCATACGTGGCCTTTCTCCTGGAAATGAAGCTGCCAGCAAGGAGTTTCCACTAACTGGGACCTGAATTTGGCCTGGGGAGAATGGGGTGCCAGGGCAGCTGCCGCCAGCACTGCTCTGCTGATTCAGTGTGTTCCCCGCGGAGTGCCAGGGCTCACCCGGTGCCACCCAATACCACAGCCAGGCCTTGGGGTCGGGGGATGCCACTGTTCCACTCTGCAGATGAAGAAACGCTACTCGGGAGGTGAAGAGAGTCACTGGAGCTGTACCCAAGAGATGTGCCGAGAACGATGGGGGAGTGAGGGCCCACGCCAAGACGGGCGTGGATACCCTTCCCCCAGATTCCGCACTGTCTTCGAAGTCCAGCTCCACGCTGATACCTGGGTTGGGGCAAGCACAGCAGACAGCGCGGGCTCTTCAGGACGAAGAGGAGGATGTGGAGATGAATGCCCAGGGCCACCCGGGCCCAACCTTGGGACCATGAGCCGGGCCTGCTTTGGCTGATCTGTGCTACTCTTCACTGGTGTTTTTCTTGAAATGGATAAACTTTTTACTAAGTCCTGTCCTGAGCAGTAGCAACTCATGCATTTGACACACCAGTTACACATTCCTACAATTTGTGGCTCGCAGTGATGCAGCAAACAACAGCCCACTCTGATGGCATGAGGCCCCCGCTATGCCACCGGGGCTGGGCGCCCAGTATACCCAGAGGCCTAGGCCACCTCACAGCACGAAGCAAAGCCAGGATCCAGAGCCCACCCACTTCCTTATTACAGACGTCCATGCTGATGACTTACTGCTCAACAAAGTGCAAAGTCTGGAGTGCCCAGTTATTTTATAACCTATCAAATTCTTTCTTGAAGACTCCAATGTAAATAACTAATGTCTGAGACACAAAGGGAAGCAGGCCTCATGCATTAGGGAACCACAGATGCCAAGAGGAAGGGCCAAGGAGCTTCATTAGTGACATAAAACTACCACGCGCCTCTCCCCCGGCTGGGCCACTGCCCGTCCCCCGGGCTGACCAGCTCCCCTCACCGCTGCTGTCCACGCATGCACCACACTGCTGGTACCTGCACAGATTTTTCACCTCTTTATTTCCTCCTGTGTGTCCTAGGCAGGTATGGGACACAAAGGTGCTCAGCTGTGTTTGCTGAATGGACACATTTACAGAAAGGCCCCACCAGGGTCCGGCCTCCCACCGACCCCAAGCCCACCCCGGCTGCCAGGATCCTGCCGTTGGGCTGGTGGTCTCTCCCAGCACCGCACCTCTGCCGTGCTCTCCCTCCACCTGCTGCTGTGCCCTTCCTGCCCGTCCCAGTCAGCTGCAGACCCTGCGCTCGCCAAGGGCAGGCTCTCCTGTCTTCGCAGTCCTTGCTTTATAGACCTGAATTTTCCACTGACACCTTTAAATGCAAGTATCTGATATGGGAGCTGTAATTTGACCTAACTGAACAGAAACCCTTTTTCTTTTAATAGAATGACACATGTAGGTTAAATCTAAATACTTATGCTAGAAATGATTCATGTCTTCGACATATGTTTTGGGCAAAGACCGAAGTCTGTCCCGCTTGGAGCCCCGCTCCAGGTGAGTTTTCTGTTGCCCCAATTTGCTCTAATGGGGGCTGACCCCAAGCTGTCCTCAGCCTCAAAGCAGGGACAAATCAGGTCAAAACTTACTAAACCACAATGCAAATCTGTACAGATCTGACACAGATTATCCTTTGCTAGTACCTAAATCTGACACAATTCTACTTGGACAATGGACTTACTTGAAATACATGCCACAAGGGGCGTAAAACATTAGTTTTATAACAGGAAACAGAATTAGGGATGCAGAAGTTCTCTCTCTTCCGGGACGTATGGTATACTGAGTCTCAGAGAACGAGCAGGAGAAACAGCGCAGTTTCAGGGATCACACTTCGTTTTTTCTTTGAATCCTAAACCTTTCTAATTAAGATCTGCTACTTGGAGAATGGGGCAGAATAAAGCAGATTTTATCTTTACAAAAATGACAGTCATAGAATCTGGGATTCAGCTAACACCACATATGTCCTAATTCCAGTTCTAGTGCTTACAAGGTTGCGTGAACTAAACAGAAACAACTCTTTGTTGGCCACTGTGGGCACTAGACTGGGGCTCAGTTTCTAGAACACAATTCAATACTGCAAACAAGGAAACGGCGCCGTCAATGACACCTCCATCACCATCACCTCTGCCTCCACGACCACCATCACCTCCACTTCCATCATCACCTCTATCTCCACCTCCACCATCACCACTGCTACCTCCATCACTATCACCACCACCACCATTTCCACCACCAGTAACACCACTATCACCACCTCCACCTCCCCTCCACCCCCACCAGTAACACCACCAGCAGCATCAACACCGGCACGGAGCTGCTCCCTAGTGAAGAAATGTAACTGGAAGGCCCCACGGAAGGGTAATGGGGTGGGGATGGGAGAGGCACACGTCAACATCCTCGCACTCTACCACCTGTGCGTTCAAGTCTGCCTGTCCCTTGTGATCAGGGTCCATGAGTGAACAAGCATTTACAAACAGAGCCAAACTTAAGTGGAAAAATCATCTTTCTTAAACAATCCAATCTTACAGAGCACAGGAGATTTAATGTTCCGTTAAAAGCGAAGCACCATCGGGGTATTAACTGAAGTTAAGGTGACGAGTTTGG
The DNA here is from genome assembly GCF_964194135.1 of Talpa europaea. Taxonomy (NCBI): domain Eukaryota; kingdom Metazoa; phylum Chordata; class Mammalia; order Eulipotyphla; family Talpidae; genus Talpa; species Talpa europaea. Next base: position 113,491,201 of record NC_140075.1, read on the forward strand.
TGACTTCAGGAAACGAAGAATCCTGAGCAGCAGTGAGGGGTCAGGTCGACACTGAACCTCAAATCCAAGAGGGGCCCCAACCCGACATCTGCTGTGGGCCTGGAAGTTGAGAGGAAGTCTACAAGAAGGCTGCACTCAGCACTCACTGTAGGGATTCTCACTCATCCAGAAACAATGCAGGGTCTTTCTCCTCTAGGAAGGTTTGCAGACAGACCCCGCTTGGCTGCCTCCCGCAAGGCTGCTGCCATGACTTGACCAGGCCGGCCAGCAGAGCACTGCGGGCTTCTCCCGAAGGAGATTTCAAACTCTAGCTCTCTAGGGTAAGAGCTTACAGAACATGGTGAATGCATTTTGTTTCTGAGACGAGAACCAAGAATGTTTTTGAGTCTCAGTGGAGTGTTTAACATACTTATCTGCGATCCGGAGCAGAACACTTATTTACCTAATCAGTCTGATGATTATGCATAGAGATGCAAACATAATATATGCCTTCCTGTGCACGCGTGTATGCAAGCTCAGTGTGCTCACCTGGATTTATATAACCTGGGAAAACACTCCCCTCCCACCTCCTAGTCTTATACGTATAATTACACCACAGAATAAAATGGGCTTCTTAAAGAGGCCGAGGGAAAAGCCACGCAGTGTACAATTAGCCATTTTACATGGACAGCTCAGCGGCATTTGGTGTGTTCATGATGTTGTGCAATCCTGCCAACTCTAGTTTCCAAACTTTTTCATATTCCAGAGGAGCATGCTGTACCCTCTAAGTAATCACTTCCCCTTCCCCACTCCCCCAGTCCCTGGAAACCTCCAATCTACTTTCGGTCCCAACAGACTTGTCTATTCTGGACAATTCAAATAAAAAATGTACTTTTAAGTTACACAAATTATCTGAAATGTCATGTTGTAATTATAAATGCCCACAAGGTTTGTGCTTAAAAATGATGTTCCAGACTTAGGGTTTTGCACACCAGTAAGACTTCCCACAGCCTTGCACACTGACATGCATTTCCGGCCCTTCACAACCCATGTAGACATTAAAAAAAGATTCTGGGGGGCCCTCCTTGGAGGCGCAAGCACTGCACTATGAAGCTGTCCGCAGCCGATGTAGCACGAGTTTGATCCCTGGCCAGCCAGGGAGCTACCCACATGGCGCAGCAGACCTTTCCTGACTCGTCGGCTGCTCCCCTCAGCAGTGTACTTTGGTCAATGCCTGTTCTGTTCCCCACTCTGTCTCTGGTGAATCCTTTCACTCCCCTCCCCCTCCCTGCATCTCTGGCCTGTGCCCCAGATCTTGTATGCATAAATAAATAAATATATATTTTTAAAGATTTATTTTGATACAAGAACTGGGGTACAGGCCAGATGCGTGGGAGGGTGAGAGGATTCACCAGAGACAGAGAGGGGAACAGAACAGGCAGACTGACGAAATATACTGCTGAGGGGAGCAGCGGGCGAGACAGGAGAGGTCTGCTTCGCCATGTGGGATTCCCGCCAGCCAGCCAGGATTGAATCTGTTCTGCAGAGGTTGCGGACAGCTTCACAGCATGGCGCTCAACTACCTGCGCCAGCAGGAAGGCCCCTAAATAAATCTTAAAAAAAAAAAAAAATATTCCGGAGGGAAAGGGATTCTGAGATCAAAAGGGTGACCTTGGAATAAAGGCTAGTCCTGCAAACTGGAGAATCTTACTTTACCCAATGCCCACGCGACATCACCGTCCTCCTCAGACAAGGAACAGCCCTTCACAGGGCAGCACAGGTGCTTGGGAAACCCTGACTCTGGGCCGCCTCTGGCACACAAAGGGGACACGTGCCCCTGGCCAAGAACACGATTGAAAAAAAATGTACACAACAAAATGGATTTCATCCCGTAAGAATTGAACCTCTGAAGGTGAAGACGGACCAGATCTGAACTCCGGGGTGGGATCTCTACGGCAGGGAAGGGTGCAGCCCACTAGGGACAGCCACCCCGCCCCACGGACAATCTCCTGGGGTCTCAGAGGCTGGCAGCTGTCGCAGACATGGCTTTACAAAGACAAGCACTCTAGCAGGCAGGCTGGTCCCCAATCTGGCCTTTTAACCTGCGGTATGTGTTCTGGGGGTACATGAAACCACAGGATAAACAAGATATGCTTCTTGAAATAGCAGTTTTGCAAATGCAGCTAAATCAGGTTAAACATTTATATCAAACTGTAATACCTGTAGAACAGAAAACAAAATTCAAGTAGCTTTTTTTTTTTTTTTTTAATTTTCTAGAGGCATGTCTTATTTATTTATCTATTTGTTTGTTTGTTTGTTTGGTTTATACATGCACTGGGTACAGTCAGAAGCCGGGAGGGTGAGAGAATTCACCAGAGCCAGAGCGGGGAGCAGAGCAGGCAGAAGGACCGAAGCACACTGCTGAGGGGAGCAGCGGGCGGCAGGAGAGGTCTGCACGCCATGTGGGACCCTCCTCCGGTGGCCGGGGAGCAGCCGGGGATCGAACCGGCGCCGCAGAGGCCGCGGGCAGCTTCGCAACCCAGCGCTCAACCGCTGCGCCACCTGGGAGGCCCATCAAGTAGCTTTTTATGAGAAATCTGGGCATTTCATTTTGGGGGTACTTAGTAGACCCCACGGGCCAAGGCCTCAGGTTCCCCCTGGATTGGGGGGGCGGCCAGGAGAGCCTGGGCAGCACTGTTCTGCTGCGGGAAGTGGCAGAAGCACTGATGAGCTGGCCCTGGACACCAAAACTACTTGGAGAAAGAACAACAACCTGGAAGACTCGCACCTCCCAGTTTTAACATTTTTGACTCAGCTACAGCAGTCAAGGCCACGGCGCAGACACACTGTCCGAGGAAGCAGCGTCGGAAGCGCACGCATTTTCTGCGCTGTTTGTCCAGAGCGCGCCGGGTCGGTTCTGCAGGGACAGCGGCCTCCTCAACCAGTGGCGATGGGAAGCTGGATCCCGACACGCAGAAGAATGACGCGGGAGCTGGGCCTGCCACCAAGCATGAAACTGAACTTGAAATGGACCACGGACCGAACATAGATGCTCAATCTATGACACTCACAGAAGAACACAGGAGTGAATCTCTGTGTTAGGAAATGGTTTCTCAGCTATGACACCAAACCCATGAGCAGCAAAGGGCAAATTAGGGACAGTGGCCGTCAACCAAATTAATTAAAAAACTCTTGTGTTGCAAATGATACTTCAAGAGCGTGGAGGCAACCCAGACTGGGAGAAAAAACCTGCAGGTCTGGCACATACCTGGTGGGAAAGGGCTGGTCCCTAGACTGCCAAGGCCTCTGCTGGGGCCTGGTCAGAGGGCCACACTGGCCACGCCCGACCTTAGCTCGGCTGGCACCCTGTATTCCACCTTCTGGCTCTCCCTGGGTTTTCTTCAGGGGCCTCCCCACCTGCACCACCAGGAAAACCAGAGCCACTAGACATCCCCTCGCCTTCCTCCACCTTCCTCCTGCTCCAGAGGTTTCTGAAACCCTCCCACCGCCACGACCACAACACTGCACATGCTGACCTGCTGACCTGGTTTTGACCAATTCACGCATGAGAAGCAGCCACCAGTCACCCACGGCGACAGTGCTCCGAATACAGTGAAACTGGCTCACTGAAGACACAAACCCAAGTGCGACAGGTCAGCTGGGCAGAACCACACCACCCGAGCGAGGTCCTTCTTGCCAGGCAGTCAGCAATGACCCGCCTGTCCCCCCACTGCAGCCAGAATGCCGAGAGCATGCATGCGCGGAGGAGGACTTGGCCAATCTCAAGCCCAAGGCAGTGACCCGGCCTTTACAATCGAATGATCAGGCCACAGTGGCTGAAAGCAGGACATTCACCTCAAACACAGGAAGAGACCGACCACTGGTCTGGCAGTGAGAATCAGGAAGGAGTTTATGTCCCCACCCCACTTTTAAGGCAGCCCCTTACTTTTCTTTAACTTTGTAATTAGAGGGCATCTCCACTTGGTTCAGACACCCCTGGTGACCCCCAACCTCCACCAGTGGCATCGCTCACGGCCTCTCAGCTCTCTTTGGGCTTCACTGTGGGACCACCACAGCAGTCTGAGCTGGCTGCACCTGCCGTCCACCCGCCCCCACCCTGTTGAGTGACCAGGGTGGCAGGCGGCACCACTGCCTGGCAACCTGTAACCACAGCTCTCTGACGCTGTCGGCTGTCCAGGGAGAGACACTACCGCTCACTACATCAGCCCTTCCCGGGATTCTTTCCTGCTTCTCCCACCAGACCAGGGCTCTCTGGGGCCACCAAGGACCCACCTGGCAGCTGCCTAGTGGGACTCGGCCCCTGTCCCTGGGGGCTATCTCCTCCTTACCGCCCCACCGCCTACCACCAGTGTAGGCGTTTCTGAAAATTTGTCAAAGGGATGAAACAAAGTCATAGGAAGGCCTGAGATAGAAAGTCAAAGCTAGAGTTCGTTCCTCCTTCTGTGTCTGGTATATTCCATAGAGCTTTCCTTCTTTTTGAAATGAACATAATTAAGTACAATATTTTAGTTTTAATTTTAACCTTATTTGGCACAACAAAGGCTGCTGCCATGTGACCAGCGCCACAGCAATGACAGCATGCGAGTGCCTGAAGCGAAGCATGAGGAAGGAAACGCGGGCAGAGCTCTGCAGAGAGCAGAAACACGAACTCCCGCACCTTCACCTTACTGCAGGATAAACATCCCTGCGCTGCACCCACCATCAACAAATGGTCCTGGTCACTTCTGCTTCCCTGGGACAAATGTTTGTGCCCAAATAGGCAGTTTTCAGATGAACAAAGCCCCTCCCCGCCAAGCCCGCCCGGTGCCACGGGGAAGGCGATCTGTGGCGATGGTACTAAATTCTAAGAATCACTCACGAGGAATCTTAACCAGCAGCACATTTCTGGTCAGTGCTGAAAGATTCTCGCCAGCTCTGCTGAAAAAGCAGCTTCAACGTGACGCCCTCAAGGCAGGCCAGGCCCTCAAGCCCAGTTTAAGGCCCCACTGAGTTCATTTCAACCCTGACCACAAACCCCCGAGGTATAGCCTTACCTCCATGACCCAGAATCTGCATCTCTTGCTTTTCTAGATGATACCATAAGACCAACTAACCTGGTTCCAGCGGCACGCTCCACCTCTGTCAGCAAGCCAGAGCAGAGGACGGGCAGGCAGATCTGGGCGATAAAGGGACCTGCCAGTGCAGCCCCACGCACACCAACAGCAGAGCTGCGTCAGAGCACCCGAGGCCCGTCCAGTCTGCCACCAGTGCCTCTGGAACCCCGGGCACTGCTCTGCTTCGGTTTCCACACTGTAAAAACGGGACTAATAACACCCGTGCACCACCTCCTAGGACAGAGACAGTTAATAAGCACTTGCAAGGAGCTTTGAAGATGAAGAAGGTCCCGGGGCACTAATGACAAACAACGACAGTCCCCCCATTCGGGGCAGGCCCAGCCGTGCAAGGGGAGGGCCGCAGTGCCCTGTAGACTGGCCTTCTGAAGGCTTCCTCAGGATCCATAGTTCTGAAACCCTCGGGAAGAATGAATGAGGCACCGCCTAGGACCCCAGATGAGTCCCAAGCAGTGGCACGAGCAGGGGTGCTGGGCCAGCCCTCTGACCTGTGGAGGCTGCAGTGAAGGCTGGTAAGTCCCTGTTTCCTGCCAAAGAACACTTGATGAACATGCTTTTTAACATTTAAATGTGAAGCATGATATTAAAAATTATTTGGTTCCCTGCCCCTCCAAGTTTAGCTAACATTTCACTTCAAGGCTCTCTTACATTTTCAAAATAGAGAAAAGGCTCACATGAGCAAATGTTGAAACTCTTACGTGACAGCAAACAGCAAGACCGTAGGAAGGCACTGGCCCCACGGGGTACAGTCTGCTGTACACAAACGCCCCGCACGGTGCCTTTCCAGTCTGGCAGGCAGGACAGTTGCTGTCCATTTTACTGGCCACTGGTAACTGCAGCTCATATCAAAATTAACACCAAAGATTAAGATCAATATTTTGAAAGTTTACATTTAACTGACACAAAAATCAAATGCAGGATTTGCAAACAGTGGTTGCGCACGATTGGGGAAAAAAAGTTTCACCCTACAGAAGAAAGTCTATGTGCCTCCGAAAAGGTGCGTTCCAACACCAGAAGGCCTCACCTGCAAAGAAATGAAGTAAGAAGAGCTCTTGAAAGCAGGAAGGTAGATCTAGAAATTTTGGGACATCATCTTTAACTTTGACTTAAAGTATAAATTTAAGTTAAACTTTAAGATTAAGATAACACCTTTTCAATAAGACATTTATGCCTCTACTGCAAAGAAAAAGAAGCAGCTGCACTGATGAGGTTCTTAAAAAAAAAAAAACAAACCACAGCTCCCTGGACAGTCACTCCCACTCTCCACCCACACAGCGTCTCTCCGAACGGAGGGTGAAATACAAGGAGGAAATTGCTTGTTCTCATGATGTGCTTTTTGTCCTTAGGAATATTGGATTGGGATGGGAACCTACTCCTTTCCCTTAATTCCCTTAAAAATAAGTAATTTAATCAAATGCATTTAAAACCATGAAGGATCCACAGGTCCTAGAAGGTTTAGGTACTAATTCAGGACCCAGTCGGGAAGACCGGGCCTGACAGCTCTAGACGCTTGTACGATGGGGCCCGATGCGGAAGGGGTGTGGAGGAGGGGCGAAGGCCTGGCCAGCTAAATCAACAACATCTAGTAAGATGTTTTATAAGCAGGCACAGGGCCTCCTCTGGTGGTGCAGCAGTTGAGCACTGGGCTGAGAAGCTGCCCGCAGCCTCTGCAGCGCTGGTTCGATTCCCGGCCACCGGGTGAGGGTCCCACATGGTGTGCAGACCTCTCCTGCCGCCCGCTGCTCCTCTCAGCAGTGTATTTCGTCACTCTGCCTGTTCTGTTCCCCGCTCTGGTGAATTCTTTCGCCCTCCCATGCTTCTGACTGTACCCAGTGCGTGTATAAATAAATAAATAAATAAATAAATCTTTAAAATAAAAAAATAAAAAAAATAAAAAGCAGGCACAGAAGAGCCAGTGAGGCTGTCAAGCCCAAGAGGCAAGCCCACTTTCAGGCAGCTGGTGCAACAGGAAGGGCCTGGCCCCAACAGGCAACACACGGGTCTCCCGGCAGCCACGCAGCTGGCAACCACTTGTCACACCTGTGAAGCGGGTGCAGCGTGGCAGCATTGTCAGGATGGCCCCGGCGCCCGGCCCCACCACCTCTAGATGCCGCCTCGTCCCGAAGGGGGTGCCAGTGGCAGGAGCCCATGCTGAGTGCTCAGCACAGACAGCAGCGGGACACAGGGTGACGCGAGTACCCACAGGCGCTCTGAACGCAGACTAGACAGTTGTCCAGATACTGAGAACTTGTCCAATGCCTAAGCTTCTAAAACTGCTCTCATGTCAATATTTTCTAAGCAATAAAGAAAAAAACCCCATAGTCTCTGTGACTAAACAGTGTCATTTATGCCACAGTCTGCTCACAGGCCGTGTGAACATGTGGGAACACAGGGCAGAATCCAGAACACCTGATTTGGTGGATAAGGCCAGGGAGAAAATTTAGCTTTATTTGTAAAAAAAAAAAGAAAAAAAAAAAAGAAAAAAAAAAAAGAAAAAAAAAAAGAAAAAAAAAAAAGAAAAAAAAAAAAGAAAAAAAAAAGAAAAAAAAAAAAGAAAAAAAAAAAGAAAAAAAAAAAGAAAAAAAAAAAGAAAAAAAAAAAGAAAAAAAAAAAAGAAAAAAAAAAAGAAAAAAAAAAAAGAGTAAAGCTGGCTGGATGCGCATCAGCTTTTGAAAAAAGATTAGAGAAAGAGCAAAGGAAACAAAAAAAAAAAATTAAAAAAAAAACAAAGAAAAAAAATAGAAAAAGAACAAAGGAAGCGGACAGAGGTGGAAGGGAGCGCGGGCTCCAGAGACGGCGGCCTGCGGCCCCATGGCCCCACTGTGGCCCAAGAGGCTGTTGACGCCACTGCTCACTGACTAGCTAACGCGGCATTTTCTACTTGTTTTTTTAGAGGAAGAAGAGAACAGACAGAAAGCAGGGCCAATGACACCTCCAGTGGGAGAGATGGCCCAGGTGTGAATGGTGCTGCGAGGGCCTGCAGGTCAGAGAAGGGGGGTGAACGCTCTGTGTCCCCAGGCTGCAGGTGATGGCGCCTACTTTTTAATTCATTTAAAATGACAGCAGGCTCATCTCACAGTCATCAGCATCACGAGAATGACTATTTTCCCCCCAAATGAGCAGGAGCAATGGCACTGTCACCTTTGGCTTTTCTCTCCGATGTCTGACCTCCCTGAAGACAGGGGGGGCCGCCAGCTGCCTCGCTGAGTGCACTGCTCGGGTGTGCGGGCATGCATGGGAAGAGGGGGTCCCCACAGCCCTCCACACGTGGGGTATCTTCTTCGAGTTGTGCTCACATTCGCTGAAGGCATTACGAGTGCCACGTTCATGGGAAGGGGGGGGGGTTCAGGTTCCCTGCCCCACGCCAGAAGGGGAGCTGAGCGGCAAAGAGAGCTGTCTGGAACACCTCTGGCTCAGTAAGCCAGGTTGCCTGCCTCCTGTCCTCTCCGGTGACCACACTGCTCCCAGAGACAGAGGTGCCGCTTCCCCTCAGCAGGTCTGCTCTGGCACGGAACTGGCATCTCCCAGCCGGGTCGAGAGGTAGACGAGCAAGGGCGAGAGAGCAGGGGACCAACATGCCTCACTCACAAGGCTGCTTTCCGTCAGACCAGCCAGCAGCAGTGGCCACAAGGCCTGGCTCTGTGCAGGAGGCTCGCACCCTGCGGCTGCCCACAGTGGCCCCATGACAGGGAAAGAGAGGCAGACTCACAAGGACAGTCTCTGGGCGACTGCAGGGCCCATGGACCCCGTGCTGTGAAGTTGGGGACACGCTTCTCTCCTGCGAGTGTTCTACTGCGCGGAGAGGGCAGCCACCAGCTTGCTGCTGCAGACACACAGGCCGTGCAGACAGCACCGGCGCGCATCATGGCGGCTGACTCGAGCCCGGGCGGGTAGAGACGGTTCATGTCCATCGGCGACCACAGCCAGAGAACCTAACCAGACAACGCGACCAGCCCACCTTCTGTTGAAAATCCCACGATATTAGAACTTCACACATCGAGGTTTGTCATTGAGACTATAGCTGACATAATATTAAACCTTTGAACACTAAGATTTTGAGTTTACAGTTGCGATCCCACTTAATACTATCTCGATACTATCCCACAAATACTATCTCGATTTAAAAATCCCAGCGTCAAAAAGGAATTCGGTGGAGTTTAATGTAACGCGATCTGATACTAGCTTCTTGAATTTTTGGAAGTTAAAGTGCTGAAAGCACCAAGAGCTGCATTCACATTTAAAGGAGAAAAGAAACAACAACAAAATAACACCACAAATTAAAAAAAGAAACAAAAACTAAAAAAAATACATTAAAAACAAAAAAAGGGTAACAAAGTAAAAATAACTAAAGGGAAGACATGTGAAGCCAATCACAGATAATAATATCCCCAACTTCTAGAAATAGAATGCCTTATGAGCGTCATGCTAGAACTTTCTTTCAAGAGTTAGAAATGGGGAGAGGGAGCAAAGGCTGCAAATGCTGACTGCTGGGCCCCAGGTGAAGGGAAGGGGCTACATAAGGAAGACCACTCTGACTGGAGGCCTGGAGACCACCTGGGCACAGTCTTCGCGGCTGCTACTTTACACACAACCCACACACACAACCCACACACACAACCCAGCACCCACCCCAGGGTCACGCACGCTAGCTTCTCGAGGTGGGGAGAAGTGACAAGCCAACTGCACGGGGTGGGGGGCAAGGCCTGGCAAGTGGCTGAGAGGCAGAGAGGTGAGCGTCAAGTGGACAAGCAGGGTAGCTCCGCCTCCAGAGCACACGCAGGTCGTGGTTCACACACCAGCGTGGAGCCCCCACGCATCCCAGTGAGACGCGGGCCACACTATGCACACCTGCTCCTGCCACCACGGCAGCTACAGTCACTCATGGAACCTCCCAAGCCCACAGAGGCAGGTCCGCTTCCTCCCACTCCCTCCCCTTTCCAGGCCCCAGGCGCAAGCAGCTGCCACAGGCTGGGTTCCAGAGGGAGTGATGGTGGGCAGAGTAGGGCGGAGACCTCTCAGGGGTTTCAGATCCCTGCCCACGAAGTGCCTGCCAGCTAGACTCGAGCTGAGGGAACCTGAGTTTTAACTTTGAATGTGCCGTAAAGGCTGTTACAATTTAAGACCAATAAAAAATGACAATAAACATCCAAAAAGGTATCCACCCCAAAAGAACCGTTTGGTAAGATGGAGCAGCCACAGGGAGTTATCAAGAAAGAGACCTGCAGGCTGGTGCTGAGGGGCCAACCTTCCCTTACCTGGTCAGTTCATTCGGGTGGGCGGGGCAGAAGGACCTGCCCCCGAGGAGTCACCCTGCCTGGCACAAGAACTGGACACCCCCAGGCTGCGGCACCTTCCTGCACACAGAGGGCTGCAGAGACCCCACAGCACCCCTGGCACCCGGGTCAGTGCTTTCCAGCGGCCTCAGGAAAGTCTCCACAGGCTCTGTTTTGTTTTTTAGAGTAACGATCCAACAGGGATTCATTCACAGCATTCACTTCTTCCAACCCCGCGGTTAAAAAGCAGCACTAGAAGGGGGTTGATTTTGGACTCACTCGGTGATAACTTCCCATCAGTAACTCTGCGACAACTTAAGCCTAAAACAAAACTAGACTTTACTTGGGCCTATCACCTTCAGCTGAAGTCTTTTCAAGACTTTTCCGAGTTCTCCGGGGTCCCCTGAAGGGAAGGGGAGGCAGCACAGAGTGAGCCCAGGGCCCTGGCTTCAGCCAGTCCTCCTGCAACCTATCCCGACCTCTGACTGATGGTGGGGAAGGCAACAGACGCCCAGTCACTGCCAGAGTGGCTGGGGCAACAGCTCCATCTTCACCGCGGCGGGAGCACCTTGCTGAGAGGCCCTGGAAGCCTGGAAGGAATGGAAAGGTGGACCCAGCTCGGGGAGGCTCAAGAAAGGGGCACGTTCTCCCACACCAGAAATGTGCACGTGTGGCCAACCAGCGCCCTCAAACCACACCTGAGTCTGGACAGCGACACTCCTCTCCCTGGCAGCGCTGAGCTCAGTCAGGAGGCAGCTGTGGCCTCTAGAGAGCCCTGGAGCCCACTGTCTCTGCTCCTGGCTCGGATGCTGGCCACCCTGGCTCAAGGCAAAGGGTTCCCTCCTCTTCCAGACCTGTGGGGCCACCTGCACAGATGCCTCGCCTGTGGGGCAGTCCCCAGCTGTAGCTCTGGAGCCTGGGCTGGCAGGCAGGGCACCAGAGGAGAACCCCAGGCCCTGTTGGGCTGGCACCAGGCTCCAGCACTAGGCCCAGGGGGTCCACCCCAGTCAGCCCTGTGGGCAGAAGACCAGTGCCAGCCCAAGACAGGATGGAGTGGCCTGAGGCAGGATGGAGCAGCTCCACCCGGTGCAGTGCGCAGGCCTGTCCTCTTCCTGGGTCTCAAAAGCACACGCCCTGTCCTGGGCTATTAACTTCCCCCTTTATTTGTCCCTTCTTTGCTGATCACACGTTTCAATGAAAAAAAATTCTAGGAGTTTAACTTTTGCTGCCAGACAAGAGCCTCTGCAAATGTCATGCCCAAGTTTGAGAGAAGAGAAATGAACAGAAAGGGGCACGGGCTCCCTCCCCTTACTCTGGTGACACGCCCACCCTCAGAAACACAAAAGAAACTCCTCTGCTCAGAGGATCACAGGAGCAGCTTCCAGGGCAGGTGTCCAGCTCCACCCTGCAGACAGCCACAGTCTGCAGGCTGGGAGGTGAGGGCAAAGTCTGCCCGCTAGTGCCCTGAGGACTGGGGGGCCTGGAAGGCCGGGCACCCACAACACTGGGGGGTCCAGAGGATTAGGCGCCCAGAGCACTGGGGGCACAGAGGACCGGGGGCACAGAGGATTTGGAGGGGGGGCAGACAGTCTTATTCGGGGCCTCACTGAGTAGTCCCAGCCGGCCAGCTTCACCATGTGTGGGTGATGGTAAATGCCACCACCAAGCAGTGGGGGCAAATGGTACCCCCAGGCAGGGGTGTGAACTCATATCCTCCAGCACCTGCGCGTTTCTAATCAGGAAGGCAAACTGCGAACTGTGACTCAGGAAGTACTTGTGGGAGACTTTTTGAGATCAGTCCTCCATTTCCCAGGAAGAAAATGGGTTTAGGAAAAGACAAGTTTTTGCTCCCTGCTCTGCCATTAACATCTTTTGGGCTTGGCTGCACCTGCTTGAGAGCTCTCTGTGGCGGGGGTGGGCGGTGGGGAGCTAGTGCCCACACCCAAGCCACGGAGAGGAGGGAAAGCTGCTGTGAAGCCCACTCATAGGACAAGTCTGAACAGGGGTGGGCAAAGTGCCCCTGGGCCAGGTCTGGCTGCTACCTGCTTTCTAAAGAGACTTAACCCGAGGCGGTCATGACTTGTCCTTTACTTGCTGACCATGGCTGCCTTTGCCTTTGCCTTTGCCATCCCAAATATTTACTCCCAGCTCTGGTCTAAAATGCCTGTCCCTCCCAGCCTGAACCCCGCTGCCCGACGCTACAGACCTAGAACCCCAGGTCTTCGGTGCTCAGCCACACGAGAAGTGCTCAGTGGCCACAGAGGCTGGGCCAGCAGCGGACAGCACAGGGAACATCCCCTCCACAGCAGACGGCTCTCTTGGACAGCGCTGCAAGTGCAGGATTTAAGTCATCGAGCTAAATTTACAGCCATCAAGTTCCATGACGCTGGCCTTCCACAGACAGAAAAGCTCGCACTAAGTTTCAAACGAAAGTCCTTCCCACACTTGAACTTCTTCAGAACATGCCAGTTCACTCATCAATCACAGACTCTAGACCGGTAGTAGAAAATAGCTGTCAAGCCAGCCGGGGCTCCGAGTTGCTCTGGTGGTGGACAGTGTCCACTGCAGACTCCATGGGAGGCGGCCGGGACCCACCTGCTCCAGGTGCCCAGTCAGGACAGTGCTGGGCAGGTGGGGGCAGGGGCTGGGCAGGGGCTGGTGAAATGAATGAAGACATGCACTCCGGGCACCCAACTGTCATACAAAAGAGACCACTGAAACAGACGGACTTTGTGAAAAACCACTACTGTAATCCTGTGGTCAAAGGTTCTAACAGTCACGATTTTTATTTTCAAATGAGGTTTTTTAAGAAAAGCTTCTGAAGGAAACACAACACCTGCTGGGGCTGAAAGCGGCTGGGGCCACCCTCACACCTCTGGGCCTGGGCTGGGATGTGTCCCTGCTGGGAGGGCGTGCACCCTCACCTGCCCGGCCTGGGTCTCTCCACCAACGCGCTCTTGGGCGAGTCAGCCACACGCTGCAGAGCTGCTGACTGGAGGTGAAGCTGGTCAGGAATCTACAAGCCAATCTAAATAAAACCAGTTTTGCTAAGCTTCACATTGTCCTTCAGGCTCTAAGAGCCCCTGGTGAGTAAATCAAGCATTTGCCAAGTCTTGAAATTCAAAAGTACTCTGTATGAATCAGAAGTTAGTTTTAGGCCCCTAAAGGTTACTCCTTCTTAAAAACTCGGGTCTTTGGCAGGTTAATACCCTGCATTACCTTTCCCCTCCCTGACTGGGTGGCAAACCACCAACCACTCAACCCACAGCAAAAAAAAAAAAAAAAAAAAAATCCAAAGGGGTCATAAGGTCTTGACATTTAAAAAAAATGGCAGCGCAATAAAAGACATAAAACCAAAGACCTATCAGAATAGAGTCCTAGCTTGACAATTAACAAGTGCATGAAGTGTCAATAAACCTGGAAACTCACAAGCCAAAACAACTCTTAGTTCAGAAAAAGACACCTTGAAAGTATAAAAATATACATTTTTATACGCAGGAAAGGGCTCTCCTGCTAACCAGTGCTGTGTAAGAACTAATTGGGGTCTTTCTGCTCCTCGGCAGGGGCTGGAATATTGAGGCGCCAGGGGCCAACATGTGCTGTTTCCTGGGTGCACGACCTGCAGGCTGGTCACTGCGGGCATTCGTTGTCCCCAGTTTCGGTAATGAGGCCACGGAGAGAAGCAAGCCCCATTTTGTTCCAACAGACCCGGGTGCTCGGGCTTTTGTCTCCCCGGGTACACCCTAGGATCTGAAGAATCTTGTCGGGCATTTTAGTCATGCACTTAGTCACCTGCAGAGCCGGCTCCCACCCTGGCCCGGCGGCCGGGAAGGCGCGCCTGACGGCTGGGGCAGAGCTGCGAGATGATGCGTTTGTACCTGACGAAACTCAGCGTCCATGTTCTGCTTCACCCCATTATGACAAAAACTCTACGGAACAAGCCTGTCAAAGCCCGACTACGGGGAGGGGCAGCCGGGCCGCGAGGCCCTCGGTTCCCAGAAGTGATCCCCGCAGTTTGCAAACTTGTTGCCGCTCGCGCTGAGGCCGCCCCGCCAGAGCCCGCGCGCCCTCGCCCCGCCGGCCGCCCCGGGCAGGGCGGGGGCGCCCGGCCCCCCGGCCCCGCGACCCCCGGCCGCCCGGGCCCCCCGCCGGCCCGCGCCGCGTGACGTCACGTCCTCTGACGTCAGCGCGGGGAGGGGGCGGCGGGGCGGGCGCCGCTTCCAGCTGGCGGGCGGCGGGGCGGGCGCGGACCGGCCCCGGGCCGCGGCGGGGTGGGGCCGGGGCCGGCATCGGGGCCGGGGCCGGGGCCGGCGCGCCGGGCCGGGCAGGGCGCCCGCGGCCCGGCCCCGTCGGAAGCACAATGGCGCGCCGGCGGGCGCTTACCTCGGATGTGCAGCAGGGCCGCGGGCGGGAAGGGCCCGTTGGAGCTGGCCGCGTCCACCACCATCCTGCTGCCCGCCTTGTTACATGTCAACATCTAGCCGTCCGCGGAGAGCGGCGCGCTCCTCAAGGCGAGAAACCAGCCTCCATTTTAGTTAAAAGAGGCTCCCCGAGCGCTGCGGCGGGCGGGCGGCTGCGCGTGACGTCGGCGGCGCCCATTGGCCCGAGCGGCGGCTTCAAACCCGGAGGCCGGCGGGGGAGGGGAGGGGAAGGGAGGGCCGGGCCGGCGGGGACCCGGAGGGTCGGCGGGGGAGGGGGAGGGCCGGCGCGCGGGGGGTCGGAGGGGCAGGTGGGGAGGGGCGGGACGTGTCAGGGAAGGGCGGGCGGGCTGGGGCTCAGGGCCTAGCACCTCAGGGTGAAGCCCCTGGACGCTCCCACTGGGAGGGGGGACGACAGGATGACGCCAAAGCCCCACCAGGCAGCAGCAGTGAGCCTGGGGGCTGCCCCCCAAGTGTGCGGATGCTCCACGCCAGCTGCATATGTCAGCCTCTCGCGACGTGGACCCCTCTCAGGCATCGTGCCCCAACATGGGCAGCCTCACCTTCCAGTTCCAGTGACCTCAACATATGCATCATATTTAGCTGTTGGGCAACCCAGTTTTATTTATTATTTTAAAAGGCAAATAACTATTCAAATAGTCCACGACTGATTCTCTAGTGTGGACTCCGGCTACCGTCCTCTACCAGTCAGGCTCTCACGGCATGCCACATGCAGGCTTTTTCTTGGAAAACCTTTGCTGAAACATAATACTGCGAGGAAAGCTGCTTTATCTTCAATAGACAGAAAGTGCTACTGATTAAAGGTACTCACAGCACCTGGCAAGGGGCGAGTTTTAAAAAAGCTATCAAGTGAAATGCAGTGTTTATTTTTGCATTTCACAGATGAAAACATTTGATATTTAAGTTCAGGTATTTTGTTTCAAGTTAAAAAAATTAAAAACTACATTTTATGGGGACTAAGACTATTACTCAGATCTCAACCTCTTAGCTTTAGAGAAGGGAAAGGAACGCAGCTGCCCCAGGAGAGGCGGGTTCTGCGCTGGAGTGCCTGGAGGTGCGGCCCCTTCCCACCTCAGCAGTGTCCACAGCTACCAAAGATTGAAGTGCATGAAAAATCTCCTCACTCCTTCACACACACATCTAGACTTGTCCAAACCATGTCCATCTTCATAATTCTTCACAAAACTCCCCCTCTCCATTTGCCCCACTTAGGAGCAAAAGCAAAAGCCCTTTGGTTGGGAAAGATGATTCACAATAGCAGGAACCACCAAAGCCACTGGGGTCAGCAGCTCATCTGTGGGCCTGGCACCCTGCACATTTCAGGGAACGAGCGAACCACTAGCACAGAACCGGGGTGCTTGGTGAGTCCTCCCTTACTAGCAGGAATGTAATTCTTAAAATAGCCATTAAGAAAATGAAAGTGACCCGGAACCCTCCCTACATGCGCGGGTCCTGCAGGGCTGGAGGCTGGGGTTGGGGGGGAACACACATCTGTAACAGGCCAAGGGGCTCCCCTTCCTGAGGGGGTGCCCACATGAGACTGCTGCTGTGCACCAGCCCTGGCTTCCGGTCTGTCTTGAGCATCAGGTTCTGGCTGATGACCCTTGGGTTGGGTCAGCTCCGGACGGGGTGGCTCTCCTGGGGGTTGCCCCCTCAGGAGGGACACAGATCGACTCAGTGCAACTAGGCATGCGGCGGGCAGGGGGCCTGCATGGGGCCCAGCAGCAGGTGCTGACCACAGACCTGTGCTTTCAGATAGAGAGTGCTCTGCTCTCAGGCAATTCTGTGTTTCTCCTGGGACAGGGAAATGTGCCCTTCCCGAGACGGTGCTGCCAAGCTGGAAAGCAGCAATAAGGGGGAAAGCCGGAATCTTTATATGAAACAGACTAGAAGCCAAAGAAAAAGCGAAGACGCCTGCTGATGTATCTTTCCTGATGATCTCAGGTCAAAGGATCTCAACTTTAGGTGTGATTCCCCCCACGCTTTTGAAGCCTTATGCATATAAAGTAGTTCTTTAAAGAATGCAAAGACTGTAATTTGGAAATCACTGAGGGAAAAAACCCTTAAAGTATAAACAAATAAGCAACACGGGGAGAGAAATAAAAGACCTGAACACATTAAAGATAAGGTCTATTTCTCAACTGGAAGCATAAGTACTAGAAATAAGCAGATGTTAATTTTCCCCCAAGTTGGTTTATAGATCTAAAACAATTCTAGTCAAAATGCAGACAAGCCTCCCTATTTTTCTGGGCACTTGACAAAATGATTCTCAGTTCACCTGGAAGAATGAAAGGTAAGAAGAAAACTTCTAACAAGAAGGGCTCCTCCTGCGGACGACAGAGCTTGTGAGTTTAGGCCACTGACAGCTCAGGAGGCCGACGGCGCCAAGTGCAGCCCCAAGCCAACACACACTTCTAACAGGTGAGGGTCGCGGTGAAGAACCGTCTTGAACCAGTGGAAAGGGGTGGAAGATTTGCTAGCTGGGTGTACGTGACTGGGTGTATGTGGGGAAAAATCAGTTCTAGTCTTCACCTGAGACCAAAATAAAAGCTGGCTGAGATGGTTAGTTAAGTCGTTAAATAGAAAAATCCAAGGAGCCTCCCCCTGCCAGAGTGTTAGAAGAAAAGGAACGGGAATATAAATTTTCAAGCTAAAAAAGGATATTTAAAAATACTGAATGAACCTCTGAGGGATACTGCTCACGTTTAAAGATTTACAAATTTCTGTATTTTCCTTCCAGAAAAGCAAAGCAAGTACAAATGCCACAAGTATAAGTTGATATCATAACTGATTAGGAAAAAACAAGAGCTTCTACTATTTAAATGGTTCAGTTCACAAGACAATTGTAACTGATCAGTAACTGCATGGAAAGGTCTTTTTTCTCCGGTCAATTCCACAATCATTTAAAAAAAAAATGGCAACTGCTCAATATTGGAGAAGACGTGGAGCTTTGCTAGCCAACCTACCAACCATGCGAGCCTTTCGGAAAAGAACCTGGCAATATGTGTCGATTCTTTGCTTAAGTAATCGTGCTTCCGGGAACCCATTCTAAAAATGTAGCAGCTGCGAGTGAGCATCGCATTAAAAATATTTATTTTTTTAAAGTGAGCTAAAATATACATAATATAAAATTGACCATGTTGGCCATTTTTAGGGCTCAGCTCAGTGGCATCAAGCTCATCCACACTACTGGGAAAGCTACCCCAACATCGGCGCCGGAGCCCCTTTCATCTTGCAAAGCTGACACTGTTCCGTTAGACACCCCCTCCTCTACCCTTGCCTCCCCTAGCCCGTCTACTTTCTGTCTCCTTGAATGTGACAGCTTTAGGGACCTCACAGAATTGTAATCAGTGGTATTAGACTTTTTGTGATTGGCTTATTTCACTCAGCACAGTGTCCTTCATGTTCAGTTATGTTGCAGCCTGTGTCAGGATTTCTGTCCTTTTCAAGGCTGAGTAATATTCCACTCCAGTACAGACCATGTTGCTTTGTCCACTCTGTTGATGGGCACTTGGGGAACTTCTGCCTTCTGGCTGCGGTGAGTAAAGCCATGCTGAAGTTGGGGCGGGGGGAGGTGCGCAGTATCTGAGTCCCTGCTTTCAGGTCTTCTGAGAATATGCCCAGAAGTGGAATTGCGGAACAATGTGGGGATTCTATTTTTAATTTTCTGAGGAACTGCCATGCTGTTTTCTACAGTGGTTGCATCATCACATTCCCATGGGGCATGAGGTGTCCAAGATTTTCCACATCCTTGCCAACTTGTTGCCCTCTGGTTGCTGGATAACCAATGTCCTAACAGGGTGAGGTGGTCTCTTGCTGTGGTTTCCATTTGCATTTTCCCATGACTGGTGACATGAACATGTTTGCATGGGCTTACTGACCACTGGTATATTGTCATTGAAGCAATATCTACTCTGTTCCTTCACTCCTTTTTAAATTTTTTAAATTTTTTTTTTTTTTTTTTTTTTTTTTTTTTTTTTTTTTAATCTTTTTTTTTTTTAATAGAGGCATGTTTATTTATTTGTTTGTTTGTTTGTTTGTTTTGTTTACACATGCACTGGGTACAGTCAGAAGCGCGGGAGGGTGAGAGAATTCACCAGAGCCAGAGCAGGGAGCAGAGCAGGCAGAAGGACCGAAGTACACTGCTGAGGGGAGCAGCGGGCGGCAGGAGAGGTCTACGCGCCATGTGGGACCCTCCTCTGGTGGCCGGGGAGCAGCCGGGGATTGAACCGGCGCCTCAGAGGCCGCGGGCAGCTTCGCAACCCAGCGCTCAACCACTGCGCCACCAGGGAGGCCCACCTTCACTCCTTTTTAAATTGGGGTGCTTGTTTACTTGTTATGTTGGAGGAGCTCCTTCCATGTTCTGCATGTGAATCCTTGTCAGATATGAGTTGCAGATTTGTTTCCCATTCTCTGGGCTGTCTTTTTCCTCTGCTGATTTTGTCCTTGATGCAGAGATATTTTTAAGTTCTGATGAGATCAACTGACTTTTGCTGCCTGAGCTGGTGTCATCTCCAGGAAATCCCTACAGATCTAGTGTGAAGCTGTCCTCTGGCGCTCATGCACGTGGGTCTTGAGTTACAGAAATTCTTCTCCATAATCTGTTGGCTTGTATACCAGTACCATGGTGTTTTGAGTACTGCAGCTTTGCAGTCAATTTAAAACCAGGAAATCCACGATTTCTGATTTTGGTTGTCTTCTTCAAGATCGCTTTGGCTATCAAGGGTCCTTTCACAGTCCATGTGAATTTTAGAATGGATTTCTTTTTTTCTGGAAAACAATTTCTTTCTTTTTTTTTTTTTTTTTTAAAGATTTATTTATTTATACAAGAGCCAGGGTACAGGTTAGAGGCGCGGGAGGGTGAGAGGATTCACCAGAGACAGAGTGGGGAGCAGAACAGGCAGACGGACCGAAGATACTGCTGAGGGGAGCAGCGGGCGAAGCAGAAGGGAAAACAATTTCATTAGGATTTTGACAGGGATTGCACTGAATGTACAGATGGCCTTGGGAATTTCTTAACAGTTTAAGTCTTTGACTCCATGAGCATACTGTTCCATTTATTGATAACTTCTTTAATTTCTTTGAGCAGAATTTTATAGTTTTCAGTGTTATCAGTCTTTTATCTCTTTGGTTAAGTTTATGCCTAACAGGGACATGTTCTTTTTGAGAGCATCACATTTTTATTTATGAGTTTACAATGCCAAAAACTACCTTAATGTCAAAGGGATTATCCCACATGAAATACATGCATCAAAATACATTTATGAAACGAAAATATAAATGAAGAGGGCAGTATGTAGTTTTCCAGAAGCAGCGTGAGCATAACAAGAAATACTCAGCAAACGTCAAGAGTAGCCACTGCTGAGTGCTTATGGTCACGGGCATTTCTTCTTTCAGAAACTTCTCAGGGATGTTCAATATTGCTAAGATAAACATGCTACTTTCATGGCAATTTAAAGTAACAATTTTTAAGAAGACATCTAGAATAAGCTCTGCAGGGAGAATCCCTTAATGAAGGCTGCCTCTCAGGCAAAGGCTAAGAACAAAGGGTCGTGATGGGAAAAACTATGACACAAAAGACAGATTGTGGGGCATCAATGAAATCATGTACATAAAAGCACACAAACAAAAATCAGCCTGAATCGGGCCCAACAAACTGAACCAACAAACTAGAGGCTGTTGACTCCCTGTCTGAAGGAGCCAGTGATGGACTAACCTGTTCATGGCTCTGGTCCACGCACCCCTCCCCGTGTCCCACCAGCTCTCTGGCACCTGCACTGAGGAGCAAGGTGAGCCAGAGGAGGCACACAGGGCAGCCAGGTCAGTGGTGCAGGGCTGGCTGTCATCTTCTCTGGGGGTGGGGCCAGTCAGCACTGGACAGAGGCCGCTTGGGATACCTGGTCAAGTGGGCGCCAATGAACTCCCCCTCCCCGGGTGTCAGGGAAATGCACAGGTGCCACCCTAGGGGCAGTGTGGCACTCAGGAGGAGGCAGTGGGGCCCAAGCAGGACTGGGGTGAGATGCTACGTCAAGGAACAAGAGTATCAGAGACACACGATCCCTCGATGGCAGTGCGGGGTGTAGTGGGGCCACCCAAGGGGTCTCCACTTGCTCGCCCCTCCGGGAAGTCCTCTTCCTCTGGGCCCAGCCCCTCTACTGCGCCTGGCACTCAGCCAGTGCGAACCAAGGATGAGCTGGCAGTAACGTCTGGTCCAAGTGTACCTATGTGTTAACCCCTTCCCTGTAGCAGCTAAGCGGGACATGCTGCCAACTGCTGGGTACCAACACCCCCCTGGACACACAACCCCTTTCCAGCCCCCAGTCCCCACTGCCACCTGTGACCAGCCTCACTAGGACCCCTGCTCCTTGCTCCCTTCCTGTGCGTGGCCGCGGTGAACGGTAGAGCTCATTCCCAGGGCAGCTGCCTTCCTGGTCCCAGCAAGCCTTCCAGACCAAAAATGGGCAGGCAGATCACAGACCTCGGTGCCCTCCCACCAAGTGGCACGAAGATGTGCGTGTCGCACCGCAAAGACGCAGGCGCCAGGGACGAGGCTTTGCTCTTCGGTTGCTCCCGGGCTGTGTGCTCTTTATTTAAAAACAAACTTCTTGTAAACATGAGCCCACTGGTTTGAATTGAGGTAGAAATTCTGAAAAAAACTTTCAAATGTTCATTTCTAAACTCAGCCAAAGGCCTTGCCTGTCCTCTCCCCGGCAGCCCTGCAGGCACACCCAACAGGCTGGTCGGTGCAGTGCCTGAGGCTTCTGGGAGAGCAGAGCATGCGGCGCCCCAAGGGCATGTGCCCACGCCCCTTCCACAGCCAGAAGCCTGAAGGGCAGGAGTGATGCCCTGTGAGAAATCTCACCTAAAAAATCGGGCTTTGGGGCCTCCCTTGGTGGCGCAGCGGTTGAGCGCTGGGCTGCAAAGCTGTCCGCGCCTTCTGTAGTGCCGGTTCAATCCCTGGCCACCGGTGAGGGTCCCACATGGTGCACAGACCTCTCCTGCTGCCCGCTGCTCCCCTCAGCAGTGTATTTCATCAGTCTGCCTGTTCTGTTCCCCACTCTGGCTCTGGTGGGTTCTCTCACCCTCCAGTGCTTTTGACTGTGCCCAGTGCTTGTATAAATAAATAAATAAATCTTTAAAAAAAAAAAAAATCGGGCTTTGCGTACAGTTTAATAGGCTCCTGCAGGAAAGGCACCGAGCACTCGGCTGTGTTCAGAGGCTGCCAGGGAGTGCTGCTGCCCGCTGCAACCTGATGCTGAGTGAGTCCTGTGGGTGATGACGATGGGGTGGGGCGGCTTCTCCCCACGAAGGGTAGGCGGAGAGAAGTGGAGGGACAGAGGCCCAAGCTGGCTTGATCCCCCCAACAGCTGGACGGGAAAACCTTTAATGCCCCAGCCAGGCCTCAGCCCTGCTCTGCTCTGAGAAAACCTCTAGAGCACACCGGGCCTATCTGGCCTGCCAGGTTCTGGTGACACCGAAGGCATAGGAAGGAACCTGGCAAGCCCTTGTCATTCCTTGGGGAAATGCATGTGTCCTGGGCCTGGGCAGAGGCTGGGCTGGGCCCCAATGCAGGCTCGCTGGCAGCCCTTGCCTGAGCTGCCCCTGCTGCCGTGCATGGGGACGCACCGGGCAATGGTGGCCGTTCTGCAACCCCGGCTCTTCTGCAGTCGTGTGAGAGACACAGGAGGCCCCTAAGGAGACGCCCCACAAACCGCCAGGAAGGCTGCGAGCACAGATGTAACAAGGGTGGGCGAGACCCAGCACCGGCACCTTCGGGCAGGGCTGGTGTGAGAGGGAGGTGGAGCAAGGCGCTTCAGAAGGAATTCAGCAGCTTCTGGAAAAAGCTCAACTTACCGTGTAAGTCAGTGATTCTGCTCTGAGGCGTCTACCCAAAAGAGGAAAACCCCTGCTCAGACAGAGACTTTACACGACTGGTCAGAGCAGCAGGCACCAAAAACCAGCTCAAACGTCCATCTACCCGTGACTGTGTGAACAACGTGTGGGACGTTCTCAGAACAGAGTATTGTTTGGCATGAAAAAGAAATGAACTCCTCCAGGTGGAAGAACTTCCAAATCACCCTACCAAGCGAAAGCCCCAGATGTGAGCAAGCACGCACCCACCATCCCACTCAACACCCACCGAGGCTGGGACGAAGCACCTGGAGCCGCAGGAGCTGGGGGTTGGGGGTGGGCTGGGAAATGGGTGCAAATGATGTTTTTTGGGGGGGGATAAAAGTCTAAAACTGGATTGTGGTTATATAGGTATGACTTTATACATTTATTAAAATTAAGTTTCCAGTTCCAAACAAGTGAACTTTATATATGCAAATTATCTGTCAATAAAATTCCTTTAAAAAGTTCATCATTTAAAAAAAAGCAAAAAAATCTATGGCTAGAACTGAAGTTCTACTCTGAGGAATACAGGGCTTTAAATTCTTCTATTATTAAAACAAACTGACAGTAACTCTGTATTGAACTTAATGAGAAAAGGACAAAATACAAGAACAAATAAAATAGGTTGATTACCGATCAAAGCGGAAATGAATGATAGTGCAAACAAACAAAATAATCAAGAGAAAAACTGACCTCAAAGGAGCCCTCACCAGTAGAGACGTAGGAAAGAAAAGGCTTGGGCAGAACACACCTATGAGCAGACCCTGCGCAGAAGGAGGCCTCAGACCCACCCCTGGGACCAGCACTGGCCCGCTGGGCCAGCCTCAGCCCCACCGCGGATGAGATGCATGTCATTCTGCCCCTGCCGACTGCTGGACCCCGAGGGCCTCCAGAGTTCTCTGCCAGCAGAGAGAACTGCGCCCCCCAGCAGAGCGCACCAGATAGAAGGGGGAAGCCCAACCAAGGGGGAAAGCCCAGCAGTGCCCACTGCAGGCCTCGTGCAGAGCAGCGCAGACTGACCGCGCTGAGCTCGCCCAGCAGGCAGGGCCCACGACCACCTGTCTGGCCAGCAGCGACTGCTGCACTTGGCACACGTGCTATTTCACCATGAGGGGAGAGCGCAGGTGCCTGATACGGCACAGCCCTGTACAAGGGGGCAGAGCTGGGGCAGCAAAGAACCAGGCCAGAGCAGGCGGGGCTGTCTACCCGAACCCAAGGGCCGTTCTCACATTAGCTGAGGAAATGCCACACCTTTCACTGAAACGGAGAAAACGGGGAGGCCTGCTGTGCCATTTTACTGGTTTTGCCTAGTGACATCATACAATGAAAATACCGAGATGTACTGGCATAAACGCTAGCAGAGAGATAAAAGTCTCAGAAGAAAAATGGCAAGACTCGACTCCGGTAAGAAAGTGACTGCGAGTGGTAGTGCGGTGAGTGAGAGCATAAGAAAGTCTTAAAAAACAGACAGCTTTTCATTAGATTAACAAGAGCTAATTCGAAGCAGATATGGAAAATACATAACCCAGTCACAAGAGTGAGAGAAACGACATACTGAGGAATAAATTTAGTGGAAAGGCAGAGACTTGTAAGAAAATACAATCTTATAAAAAAGCCAGAAAACAAGACTGAGGAAAATAAAGGAGCTGTATCAGCCTCGCAGATGGGAAGTGTCACGAAGGGGTCAGTCTGCCCAAACTAATACATAACTGCAGTATAATTCCAGCCAATTCCTCCTTTTTTCTGAACTACACAAAGCATCTAAGGATACTTCAGAAGAGCCGGGGTGACCAAGGCACGTGCTGCTCCCCAGGCATGGACGAGATACTTCTCAGTGTCTCACACTTCTTCTCACACTCACATTGAGTGTCTCACACTTCTCACAATGCTCACCCCCCCCCCCCCCCCGAGGTGAGCAGGTGGCACCCTCACCAGGGCTAAGGAGGGAAGGGACGAGGTTGGGAATAGGCTCAGACCTGGAGGGAGGCCGCGTGGCCACCTGGGAGGAGATGAAGGAGGAGATCATGGATGTGGTGGGGCCTGGGGCACTCACCCTCAGGGGAGGGAGCCATGCTGGGGGAGCTGTTGGGGGCTCAGCAATGGTTAAGAGAAGCCTGGCCCACCCAGTGGCCACCGGGGTGCTGGCAGGAGGGGCCCCATGCACCTCCCTTCACTCACCCACTGCACCTTCGGCCTGGGATGTGGGCTCCGGCAGAGTGGGGCTTGGTTTGTCTGATGCCAAGCCCTGCGGCCCTAAGCAGGGCCTAGGAGACGGTGGGCAGTGCGCCTGGAAGGCACTGCCACTCCAGGTGGAGGAAAGGGGGGAAGGGGAGACAGGCCCATCAGAATGCCCGGGTGTGTGCCGCCTGCCACAAAGCTTCGCCGACTGAAGGCCAAGCTCAAGCCCGAGGCAGCAGCAAGCGGTGGGCTGGGCTCCCGTGAGCCAGGGGCAGTAGTGCCTCCCTGGACCCGAGCCTCCCGGCCCGCAGGCACAGCCACCTGTGCCTGGCCCCCTGCGTGGGCGGCAGGGCTCCGCCTGAGTTCACTCACCCTGACGGCTCACCTCAAAGACTGTGGTGATGACCGTAAGGCACAAAAACATATGACGTTTTCTTTATTTAGTAAAACTAGTGTTAATTTAGCAAACAAAGTTTTCAGGGATCCCACTTGACTTTAGGGTCCTTACCCTATTTTCCTTCAATTTCAAAATCTCCAACTGGAGACTCAGGGGTTGAACACCTGCAGAAGGAAAGGGGCGTCTGTTCTGTTGCGGGGGATGATGCATGGAGCGTCATCTCCTGACTGGACTCCAGTGAACACCTGGTGAGATCACCCGGCCGCCCATGGAGGACGTCAGTGAAGGACCAGGTCATGGTTCTGCTAGGCCCAGGCTCCGCATGGTGACTGCTTCCCAGTCGTGGATGGAGCGAGGAGAGGGGGGACCATGCACGACTGACTACATAATGACAACTAACAAGACTGATTTCAAGGCTTCCCTCTTTCTTTTCAGTGTATACCTGTATCACACTCACGATCAGATCTTATCTTGAGTGGCGCTGGCGCTGACACCGTCAGCTGGGTAAGCTGAGG
Source organism: Talpa europaea (assembly GCF_964194135.1). Lineage (NCBI taxonomy): Eukaryota > Metazoa > Chordata > Mammalia > Eulipotyphla > Talpidae > Talpa > Talpa europaea. The sequence goes on from NC_140075.1 coordinate 113,517,007, forward strand.
CAACCCAGGCATCTCAGTGAGGGAGGAGAGACGCCGCAGGCTCGCCACCGCAGTGCCACCTCCCCGAGCGGAAATCCAACACTAAGAGGCAAACTGAGCGGTTACCTTTCAAGGACGGCAGCTTCTGGAGCTCTCTGTTATTGCTGATGCTGAACCGGGAGGAGTTCTGCCGCTTCTCCTTCTTCAAGATGGGCTGGGCCAGCGGCACTTTTATCTTACTGGACACTGCGGGCGGGGGCGCAGCGAGGCTGTTCTTCCTGCTGGGACTCTGCTTCCAAATAAAAACACACACGTGAATATGCCGAGCAGTCGTCGCCACGGCCCAAGTAGAGGATGGAGAAAACACACCCCTTTCACTCCAGGCCAGTCTCCACGTGACGTTGACTCCTGTTCTCCCCGGTTCCAGACAGCACGCCCCACAAAACGCTGGACACAGACACACCTCATGTTTTCCACCAAACTTCTGACTTATAAATATCCACCAAACAGGCCGATGCTGTCAGCTCAGCAGCGACCCAGAGGTGGTCACGTCCTAGTGCCGGAGCCTGCCGGTTCCTTAATTCCCTGAAGTGAAGAGATTCGGGGCCCTGCGCAGGGCCGACAACAGGGGCATTAGGATGCTGCAGCAGTGCGGGTCTCGACAGCACAGGCCAAGGCCGCAGAGCCTGGAGTTGGAGCTGGCCTGGAGCAGCAGGGAGAGCCCCAGCCAAGGAGTGTGTGGCGTCCAGAAGCTGGAAAGGCACTTTCTTGCAGAGGCTCCAAAGGAACCAGCCTGCCCACATGGTGCAGCCACAGCCTCCCTTTAGACTGTGGCCCCCAGATTACAGACATAAGTTTGTGTTCTTTTAAGCCACTAAATTTGGAGGCACAGGACACGAACACGGCGGCTACCTCAGAGAACTTGGGATTGCCCCACCACAGCCCTCGCCCTCAGTGAAGGCTGCCAGAACCTCGGCTCTGGCATCTCCGCTTGTGCTCTCTCATCACCACCTGGGTGCACCCCTGTGCATGGCACCGACCACACACACGCCTACCCTCTGCGCCGACTTGCAAGCAGAGCAGCAGCAGCTGGAGTAGAAGCGGCTGAGCAGAACCCCGGAGCCTCACGGGCCTTAGACAGGCTGTGCTCGCCCGCCTGTCAGCTAGCCACCCGCAGACAGGGCACCGGCAGATCCTCGGGTCTGCCCACAGGGCCAGCGCCCACTGCCCACCTGGTCCAGAAAACAACCGGGCCAGGCCTCCTCAGGCATGCAGGGTTCCCCGAGCACCAACCCAAGCCCCCCATTCACATGCTCATACCTGAGCGCAACTTTCACTAAGAAACAAGAGCTGCTTGCTTTCTAATAAGGTGCTTCAGGGGGCTGGGCAGACTTCCCAAGAGGCCAGACACAGCCCAGCAGGTGGTGTCTGAGCCAGGAGGGCGGGGCTCCGTTTCATCAGTCTGCAGCTTCTTCCTCAAAAAGCCAGGGGTTTCCTGGGCTCTGACTGGGGCATTGTCACTCTTCCCACCTGATCATGAATGCATGAACCCTGCTTCCCTAAACCCCACTATAACGCCTGTCTTCCACGAATTCCCCAAGGCTGGATGCCCCCAAGAAAGGCGGCTGCAGCCCAGTGAGGCTGGAGCTGCCTCAGAGCCCGCTAGTCTTAGTGAGAGTCTGAAGGGTAGCTGGAAGCCAAGGGAGAGTCGTGGGGGACCATGGCATGGGCCTGCAGGCCAAGTGGACGACAAGAGCCGAGGGGAACAGTGGAGGCTGAAGGGGTGGGGAGAATCCTCTCCCACTTGCCTGCTCTGAGATGGACAGGATAGGGGCTAGGCAACAGCCCTGGAGTGCAGGGATCTCGCTGACAGCCACCAAGGAGCCTCCGGGCTTGAGGACAGGATGAGCTGGATGTGCCCCTAGCCTGAGTGCCCAGAGGGCAACCTGGTCCAGGCAGATGGCATTTGGTGCCGCCTCTTCCCTCTTCTCCATGCTGACCCTTTTCTTCTTCCGTGACTCTCACCAACACTTGTTCTCTGGTTTTCCTGGTTACTGTCTGCAAGCCTTCTCTAGCAGGTCGCCAGCCCCTGGTCAGGAAGACCCCCGTGCCCACTGGGGTTCTAGAAAGAGCACCTGGGGAAGGTGGGGAGAGGTGAGCAGGGCTGAGGGGAAGCAGGTGGGGAGAGCCTGTGGCAAGGGAGGCTGCTTGTCCGTGACCGGACAAGCCTTGAGGTCTAACCACCTGTTTCCTGGCAATGCCGGGGAGAGGGGACTGCGCTAACCTTCAGGGGTGTAACCACAAGACACAGAACTGGGGGAAATGACGGCAGTTCCCACCTGCAGCCCTGCGGACCTGGAGTGCAGGCCTGTGCAGGGGTGGAGCAGCACGCCCAGCCTGGCCCACTCCGCCCGCAGGTCCCGCGCCCCCAGGAGTGTCAACCCACAGGTTGCCCAATGTCCCCTGGGGAATCTGGCCTCAGTTGGTAGCCACACCCTTCATACACATGCCCACTCAAACTCAAGGGGCCCCTCCAGACCAGCGGGGAGTTAGGACCACACAGGAGCTGCGCACTGGCCCCGGGACGGCAGGTATGAGGAGGGAGGGCAGCTGCCTCGGGTGTGCCGGGCAGGTCTGTTGAAGGACACAGCACGGCCGAGATTTACAAACAAGATGAGAGACTGAGATTTGCTTCAAAATAACCACATGTGAGGAAAGGAGAGTGTGAGTATGTGTGTTTGTATAAAACCACACTGGCCACGTAGGAAGGACTGCCAAAGGTGGAGAATGGGCCTCTGGGGGTTCACCCTGCCTCCCTG